>NC_063218.1:46333484-46636515 GCF_020740725.1 Corvus hawaiiensis | reverse complement strand
GCTGATGCTCCTACCACCCTCCCACAAGGATGGATCATAGCACACAACATGCAGAGCTGCTACAGGCCTCCCGAGTGACTTGAGAAATCAACGGCAAATATACCTAGACCTCATTTTTAAGAGGGCTGCAAGTCAGCTGAGGATGAGGTGAGAAGGGACTGACAAAGTTTAAAAGACCAATTCATGCTTCTTGCTCTGCAAAGCAGCTGCTCACACCTCACGGGTAACTTTTCCTTAGCACTGAGTGTTCGCTCTCTGGCAGCACTTGGTCATTTTTCACCACACACCAAAGTCCCAGCCCAATACCAAAGGGCTGCCTCGCCTTCCTTTTCTCCTCTTCCCCTTAATTGAAAGGATTTCCAGGAATTAGCAGGCCTCCACATGTTTGTTTTAAACAGCAGCTTCTTTACATTCCCACTAAAAATACAGAAATCTATGAAGCCTAAGCGCCATTCTGCACAGAGGGTGCTGAAAAATTAAAATCCTTTTCTTCATTGGAATGAGCCCAAAATATTGTCATGCCAACTGTGGTTCTAAAGATGCAGGCAAGATAAGTTAAACAACAATCTACTGGAGCATAACACTTTAACAAACTGCAGATATATCCAACCCCCAGATAATTGACTAACAAATCAATGACAATCAGAGAAATGAAGGCCAGAATAAGGAAATTTCTTCTCACTTCCTATCACCTTCACCAGCACATCTTCTAATGATCTCAGCATTTCATTTTACATGATGCTAAAAAAAGGGAAGGCAGGCAATTCAAAATTTATGAGGAGCCAAGGGAACCTACTGAGTGCCACCTTTCCTGTTTCATTCCTCATGCCACTGGCATAAACTGGGTTCACAGTCTCCCTCACTTAACAGCCCTATGTATCTTGCATTCATCTGTCTCCCTGTCTGCTAGATTTTAATACCATTTACCAATATTAATTTCTTCTCAGCTGCCTTTCTCCCTCCAGGGTTCTCTGTACAGCCCTAAGGGAACTCAGGAAAATACATTTTCTACCATTTATTCCCAGGTCCTCAGGGCAAGGCACTACACTCATCCTTCCTCAGGCTGAAGAGGACCAGGTGGGACACTTTCCACAACAGGCTAAAAAGGCTGCTGTACAAACTTGGATGCTGACAGAAGTGACTTGCTGGTACCACCAGAGGCTCAGGAGCACAAAATGAAAGGGTAGTCAAAGCCAAGTTTTTTTTTCTGTACAGGAGAGCTGTACACAGGAATGAGACCAGAAGTTGGGGTTTAAGATATAATGACAGTATAGAAATGCAAAAGTGCTTTTTCCTGGCAGGTATTTGTTTCTCATTTCCTGGGTTTTCTGTATATGTTCTACAGCATTTAAATCTAGCTGCTGGAGCCTCAAAAGCACAAAGGTACCTAATACAATATTCCAACCAAGTTCCTGTAAGAAATGCCTCAAAGCCATTCGACTGAAGGAAGAAGCAGAAACATTTACCATCAGGTGGCCTTCTCAGCTACAAAAATTTGCATCACAAGCGTCAGCACTCTAGTGCTACTTGCAAAAGCTAAGTCTGCCAGAGCTGAAAATAATATTCAGTAGCAATAAAAACTACTGGCTGTGGCTCGTAGTGAAGGAAAACTTTTTGGATAACAATTTCAAACAATTTCAAAAGGGTTGAGATACCAATTTCTGTATGGAACCAGTCAAGACTCAGTGTTGGTTAACAGCCAAGAGGCTCTGAGGAGGCCCATCTTTTACAGAGATTTCAACCTCCTGTCCGTAAAAGCAGAGAAGAAAAAAAACGGTAGCAAAACTGAACTGAAAGGTAAGGTGCCAAAGCAAAACTGAAGCTCAAGAGAGGTGACAATGTGATTTTCTGACATAGCCAGGACTTGTGATGCTCTGCTAGGTGGAATATACAGAAGGTTACAGAAAAATGTGGACAGATGAAGCAGCATATAAAAGCCTAAGGAGAGCAGTACACGAAACTTGTTCTGAGCCACTTTCTGACCCAGAGGCTAACCTAGACTGGGGTTCTGTTCCCTATGACAAGAGAAAGTGAGGAAAGATACAGCATGTCCTAGATAATATTTATTCACAATGCAATATTTAGAAAATCTTGTTTCCTCAAATAGAAAAAAAGAAACTGAACAGCAAGACAAAGTTGTTCAGGTTCTATTTCAGCTTCAACATTCTTGTCAACCTGTCCAGTATACAAAAGTTTACTGTCAGCTCTTTCCTGCTACAAGTACTTCCCTGACTGCTCACAGGCCTGCTTGCCAGCACCAGAGATACTTCCCACATTTTTCTTCTCTCTTACACTCTTTCAAATACTCATTCCAGCAACAGATATCAAAATGATAAGGACAGCAGAACAGAACAACAGTTTACTCTTATCAAATGAAGGGAACAAGGTAGCCTTGGAGAACTAGATAAGGCCGACAAAACAAAAGTCATGCAAAACACAAGCAGGATGCCAGCTCAGCTCTGCAAGGCTAACACAGTAAAAGTTATGCAAAACAATGATATTGTGGTTACTCAAAAGTGGAGGTCGAGGGACAACCTCCTAAAAAGGACACCAGACACTGAAGACAGACCCCAAAGAACCATATAGGGATTTCTGATAAGAGGTGTGACTATGTAGAATAAAGTAATGCCGACACATCAAGTAAGCGGGGAGAGCTAATGAATGTGTAATCAGTGTGTACGATAAAAGCTCTGCTTCCCCGACGCTCGGTGCACTCGAGCCTCCGAGTGACCAGCGCTGCTGCAGTGAGGAATGCCTGCTTTCTAACACTCAAAACTGTGTTAGAAAGTTTCTGTCGGGCCGATTTCGGTATCATTTTTGGCAACTCCCAGTGGGACACTCTGCCTGATCTCCCACGGATCCGAGGGATCTCTGGATCTTCACGCCAGCACCGGGACTTTCCTGGAGAAGACCACAGATCCCCGGACCAGTCTGGGACACGGGTAAGATCCTATTTGATAATAAGGCATTCCTTTGGGAATTCTGCCCATATAAGACGTGTAGCTCTTCCAGTGCACTGGGTGGGTTATTTGATACTCCAGAATTCAGTATTTGACTGGTTTTATCGATTCATAATTGTTTTGTATTTGCATTTGTGTCTGTATCTGTATTGTATCATTTTGGGTCTAGTACTCAGAGATGGGTAGTGGACAATCTAAAAGGGGCATTTTGAAAAAATCCCCACTTGGTTGCATTTTGCAACATTGGAAAAAGATTGGGGGTCCCCCTGGGGGAACAGCAACCAGGGAGAATTTAATTAAGTGTTGTAATCAGCGGTGGCCGTTGTACAAACTAGACTCTGGAGAAAAGTGGCCACAAAATGGAACCTTGAATTATAATACACTGTTAAAGTTAATGTTGTTTTTAAGACAGGAACAGAAATGGGATGAGATTATGTATGCTGACATGTTTTTCACTTTACGGAATCATCCGGAATGGCAGAAAGATTGTGGCTTGAATCCAGCCACCTCAGACCCTTTTGTGCTGGCTCTTGAAAAGGACAATCAAGGAAAATGGTTAAAACATTGTTGTTCTATGTGCAGCACAGGACAAACTTGTTCTAAACATCTCCCCAGTATGAAGAATGATTTAGATGTTATGGTCAGTCCTAACTGCAGGCTGGACGGGGGAACAGAAAATCAGGCTGCTGAGACTGATATTATGAGGGAATTAACATGTAAAGACGTGGATTTAGCAGGTCTAAAAGAGAAGATAGAGAGGCCAGGGAGATTGTATCAAAGAGCAGAGGAGAAGACAGAAGAGACAGAGAGGATGTATCAAGGAGCAGAGGGTTTTAGTCCAACTGCAGAGAGAACTAGAGCTGAACACAGAGATGTGAGAGCAGCTGCCTTCCATGAGGCAGTCGGTATGGATGGTCCAATTACAGTAAAAGTTCCATTTTCAATAATGGACCTTAATAATTGGAAGTTGATTGCTGGCACCTACCGAGATGACCCAGACAAAATGGCAAAAGCATTTGAAATGATGATAAAAATCCAGGATCCGGACTGGAAGGATATAGATACTATGTTAGAAATGCTGTTTGACAGTACAGAAAGAGAGATGGTTGTTAAAACCAGTAGGAGGTTTGTGGAAGAACAAATTTTGACAGGTAACTTGTCAGGTACCTTGGACATTAATTTTCCCACTGTGGATCCAAAGTGGGACCCTAATGTGCCCATGTTTAGAGAGAGATTAAATAGATACCAACAATGGATACTATATGGAATTAGAAATGCCATACCAAAGGTTATCCATATGTCAAAATTATTTGAAATTAAGCAGGATGGTAAGGAATCACCTACCGAATTTTTAAATCGCCTGAAAGAAACAGCTCGAAAATATACTAATCTTGATCCTGAAACAGAGGAAGGAAAAACTCAATTAGCCCCCATATTTGTGGGGCAATCCTCAGATGATATTAGAAGGAAATTACAACAGGCTCAGGGACAAGACCAGTATGATTTAGGGAAGCTGTTAGATGTTGCTTGGGGAGTTTATCAGAATAGAGAAAGCCAGCAAGAAATAACTAAACAAAAAGTAGTTGGAGTTAATGAAGGAATTTCCAGAGGAATGGTGCCCCCGGGGAAAGGAAGGGGACAAGGATGCAGACAACCTACCTCAAACCCCCCCAGGAGACTTGGTATTAATCAATGTGCATACTGTAAGAAAGACAGGCATTGGGAAAGGGATTGTTTGCAGTTGCAACACATGAGCTCCCCTCCCGTGGCTGTCACTGATGATGACTGAGGGGGACCAGAGGATTCTGCCCCAGCAGAACCTCTGGTTACAGCTAAGCTGGGGAAGAAGAAGGTAAATGGGAAGGTAGAATTTTTTGTAGATACAGGAGCTAGTTACTTAGTGCTAAATACAGTCAGAGGAAACTTGAGTAATGTTTCTGTAACAATTGTTGGTGCAACGGGGAATCGCAAAACTCGGCCATTTTTCAAGCCCATTCATTTTAAATTAGGAAAACAGTGGATGACTCACCAGTTTTTGCATCCACCCAATTCACCAAAGCCTCTCCTTGGGAGAGATTTATTGGAAAAACTAAATGCTGAGATTAAATTTAATAATGGCAAAATACAGGTTATTATTCCAGAACCTAATTATGTGGAAGCCTCTATTTTTGCATTACAGTATCCAAAATGGGATCCATCTGCCAGTATCACTTGAGGATGCAGTGATTCTGATAGTCTGGGCTGGAGAGGTACCCAGGAGATCCAAAAAAGCAGAGCCTGTAAGAACTAAATTGAAATCTGGAGCAGGACTGGTAAGGCAAAAGCAATACCTTTTGAAAATAGAAAGTCATAAGGGGTTATTACCCCTTGTGGAAAAATTTATAAAATATGGCCTATTGAAGGAATGTGAATCCAGATTTAATACCCCTATTTTGCCAGTTAAGAATGTAAACTGAAGGAAAGGCTTACCAGCTGGTACAGGACCTTAGTGCCATAAAAAAGATAGTAGAAAATACACACCCAGTAGCAGCAAATCCTTATACCTTACTAACAACCTTGAGTGAAAAATTTAAATGGTTTATGGTATCAGATTTGAAAGATGCCTTTTTCTGTATCCCTTTGAGTACTGAGAGTCAAGAGCTATTTGCTTTTGAATGGGAAAATCCAACAGAGAGAGAAGTCGTCAACTGATTTGGATGGCTCTACCACAGGGGTTTAAAATTAGCCCCACCATATCTAGAAATCAATGGGCAAAAGAACTGGAGGACAGGAAAATCAGAACCCTATTGAAGTCTTGTTACAGTATGCAGATGACATTCTGACAGCCACTGAAACTAAACTGCAACGCTGGGATCAGACTGTGGCATTGTTGAATTTTCTGGGACTAAGTGGATACAGAGGATCCAAAGACAAAGCACGAATGTTCCAGACCACAGCAACCTGCCTGGGATTTGAAATTCTCCAAGGACAAAGGAGGCTGGGACAGGAATGAAGAGAAGCAATTTGCCAACTCCCACTGCCACGAATGGTAAGAAAATTATGTACATTTCTTGGGATGGTGGGATGGTGTCTCCTGTGGCTCAGCAGTTATGGGCTGCTAGTAAAGCCATTGTATGAGCTGTTGAAGACAGCTGAGAAGGACTTTATAGTCTGGACTGATGATTCATGGGCTGCCTTTTTACAACTTAAGCAAGCCCTTATGCAGGCCCTGCTTTGGGGCTCCCAGACCCCATGTGCCTGTTTGAACTATTTATCTATGAAAGACAAAACATAGCACTGGGAGTACTGTCGCAGTTCCCTGGGGAGAAGAGGAGGGCTGTAGCCTACTTTTCAGAGCAACTAAATGTCAGCCAAGGCTGGTCTAGTTGTCTGAGGGCAGTAGCAGCTACTGTTATCCTGATCCAGGAAGCGTGAAAACTGACTTTGGGACAAAGCATTGTCATTTTTGTACCACACATGGTGCAGTTGGTACTCAAGCAAAAAGGGGGCTACTGGCTCTCTCCCAGCCAGATGCTAAAGTACCAGGTGGTCTTGCTGGAGCGGGACAATGTGACAATCAAAACAACTTCTATCATTAATCCTGATGTGTTCTTATCTGCCCAACAAGTAGAAGGAACCCCAGAGCATGACTATGCTTTGCTTTGTTTGCTTACAAACTATAGAGGAAGCATATTCCAGCAGACCTGACTTACGAGACAGACCCTTGGAAAGTCCTGATTGAGAGTTGTTTACTGATGGGAGCAGCTTTGTCCAAAATGGAAAATGACTATC
Source organism: Corvus hawaiiensis (assembly GCF_020740725.1). NCBI lineage: Eukaryota > Metazoa > Chordata > Aves > Passeriformes > Corvidae > Corvus > Corvus hawaiiensis. Next base: position 46,629,784 of record NC_063218.1, on the reverse strand, counting down.
TGGATATGCAGTGACGACACACCATGAGGTAACTGAATCAGGGGCGCTCCCCTCCAATGTGTAATTGCACTCACTTGAGCTTTGGAAGTGAGTACAGGAAAATGAGTTAACATTTAGACTGATTCAAAATACACTTTCGGAGTGGTGCATGCATGCAGGGCCATCTGGCAAGAAAGAGACCTTTTGACATCTAAAGGCACATTGATCAAAGGTGGAAAGCAAATCTTGGACTTACTCAAAACTATCCAGAAACCAGCAGAAGTTGCTATTACGCACTACAGTGCACATCAAGCAGGTAAGACCAAACTGGAATTGGGGAATTGTTTAGCTGATAAGGCTGCCAAAGAGGCTGCAGAAAAAGGCATGTTTGAAAACATATCTTTAATACCCCTGCCAGAAATACCTCTCCCAGTAGAAAAAAACAGAGTATAGTGCTAGGGACTGTCAATTAATTGAAACCTGAGAAGCAAAATTTGATGCACAAAGCTGGGCAGTTACTCCAACCAGGCAAGTAGTGGTCCCAGAACCGATCTTGAGTGAAATAGTGGATTGTGAACATAAAGGCACTCAGAGGAGTACTGAAAAACTTTTGAAACATTTGCAAAAATCTGTAATTGGGTTTAAAATGGCTCAGATTGTACAGTCAAGAATACAACAATGTACAGTCTGTAAAAGAAACAACCCTACCACAGTTAAAAACTAGTGCTAGGAGCCATGAAATTTGGAAATGTTCTGGGTGAATACTGGCAGATTAATTTCACTGAATTACCCAGAAAAGGGGGGTATTAACACCTCCTAGTTCTGGTGGATAACTTTTCTGGATGGCCAGAAGCCTTCCCCTGTCACACCAATCAGGCTAAGGAAGTGACTAAAATACTGTTGCATCAGGTAATACCTAGATTCAGGGTACCTTTGGGAATGTCATCAGCCAGTGGTTCCCACTTTAATGCAAAAGTGGTACAAGAGGTTAGAAAAGCCTTGGGAATAGCATGAGATCTTCATACTCCTTGTAGACCCCAAGCCAGTAGCAAAGTAGACTGAGAGAATCATACAAATTGCGATTCGGTAAAATATTGGTCAGGAAACCTCCATGACATGGGTCCAAGCCTTATCTGTTGCTGTACTTCAAGTTAGAATTCAGCCATGGGACACCAGCAAAATAAGCCTCTATGAGTTGCTATATGGTCAACCCTACCACTTACCACACATTCCAGGAGACACACACCTAAAAGGAGGGGTCGACTTGAATAATTACCTCATTTCTCTTCTTAAAACTTCATGGGATTTACAGCAAGCAGTGGTCATCTCCAGACTGATGCGATTGGACACACCAGCACACGAGTTCCAACCAGGAGACTGGGTCTGCTCGAAAGACTGGGGAACATCTCTGCTCCAGTTAAGTGGAGGGGACCTTTCCAAGTACTACTGACAACTTTAACTGCATTCAAACTGGGCAGAGTAAAATCATGGATACATTTTTCCAGAACTAAAAGGGCCAAATCCCCTCAGGTAATCAAACAAACCAAGATGCTTGTTTTGCTATCAAGGCTGTAGAGTGTCTACAGATATCCAGGAACTTTGAAGACAAACTCAGATTTTTACAGCTCCAGATGACGCCTCCTGGGGATCTGAAGGAATCTGGACCAAACTTAATGCATGGTTACCCAGCTGGACTTGGTTAAAACATCTCTTGATAGCTGTCACCATAATAACTGCTATGTGTGTTTTAGTTTGCATGATGATTCAGTGTTATAGCTGTTGTAATGCCTTATGCTATAAGCTGAATATAGATATTACTACACTAGTTCCCAAAAGGAACTTAGTCGCAAGAAAAGGGGGGACCTGATAAAGACAGTAGAACAGAATAACATTCTACTCCTATCAAATAAAGGGAAGTAGATGAGGCTGACAGAACAGAAGTCAAGAAGACACCAAAGAACCATATGAGGACTTCTGATAAGGAGTGTGACTATGTAAAATAAAATAATCTATATATATATATCCAAAAAAAAGGGATAGCTACTGAATATGCAATCACTGTGCATGATAAAATCTCTGCTTACCCAACACTTGGGACACTCAATTAATTAGAGGAAGGATTCTCTGAGTGATAACGTTCTGCAATAAGATGCCTGTTTTCTAAACTCAAAACTGTGTGAGAAAGTTTCTATCTGGCCAATTTCAGTATCTAAGCTCCAACTGGCCTTGCATAAGGAGCAAGGTGTTTCACAAGGCCAGCTCTGCAGGGCGTTCAGCACACCACCAGGATGCCATGCAATAACCACTTAAACTGCTGTGGTAAAACACTTGGGTCTAGTTTGAATAGAAAGGGGGGGAAACTGCCAAGTTCCTAAGTAGGGCTCTAATAATAAGAAAATTGAAAATTTAACCTCAGCAAAGGTGCAGATTACAATCCTAGACTATAATGTTACAAACAGTGCTAAAATACTGTGTATCTTCGAAGTAGAAGTCACTTGAACATTTAACAGCAATTGAAGAGCAGCAAGCCCTACTTTGCTAGAAAAGAATAACGTCTTTAATTGAGCTTTTAAAAAGTGACCAGGACTTTACAAGGGTAGATTCCTAGCATTACTTGACTTGGAGACCGTTTAAATAACTTCATGTTATACATCATTAAGCTGAAACATTCAAAACCAAGGTAGAGAACAAAGCACATCAAGATTAAGTGATCTGCCCAAGGTCACCTGAAAATTTTTCTGAGAGGCAAGCAGAGAAACTAATTTTTGACAAATCTCAATGACCTGACCAGAAAAACAGCCTTTCCTCTAACTTTTTATCTTAGAGTCATCATATGCAGGTGCAAATATTTATGTAAAGGCTATGCTCATCCCTGAAAAGAAGTGCAAGCAGGTATCTCCTGAGTTACCCAAGCAAACTATGTACTATAGCAAAAATTGGGTGTATGCAAATCAGAAATGAGTCCGTTTAGTGCTCAGGGTGTGCTCTGTCACTAAAACAGAATGCTGTCTTGGGTGGAATAAATGTCCCCATCATATTTATAATGAAGCTAATCAATTTGGGGATTGTAAAATAACCCCGTCCAGAATCTTGATGAAACACATGACATGACTTCCAAGGACTCTATTGTTAAAGACGCTTTTTAACTGGAATTTCAATAATTAATCATGTTTTGGGGTAGTTTTATTTCTGTGTGGCTTACCCTTTGATGATCTAATTTACATTCATAATGATCTGCTCCCTTGTGGATTAATTGCTTGTGTTATTTTCTCTATTAATCAGATGTCAACATTTGCATTACAGATGACTGTTTGCATTATTTTCACACTACTAAATCTGGCAGCATGGTACTAATGATAAATACTTTCCTCAGTTCTAGACGTGAGACAGTGAGTCTCAGTCCTTTAAAACAAAGGCATTATTAGGATCTTACCACTCTTCTGAAGTAGCCTGGTCCTTCTGTGGTATTAGCCACATATATTTATTATGTCTAAGAATTCTTTGTTTTTTTCTGCAAACTATAAGTGCAGTAATATTTAGTTCACCCATTGCTGTCAAACAAGCCCTGAGCAAAGGGCAGAGGGTTATGAATCTGAGGCCATCATAGACTTTTTTCCTAGATCCCTCTCTACCTTTAAAAGAGTTTCACACTTTCCAGCTACTCACCGCAACTCCTTCCTGGGTGTTCCCCACAGTGTTGCCTGAAGAGCTCATTTTTGTCAAAACTGGATACTTACACTTAGGAATAATAAATTATCAGTGCTAGTATAAAACAACACAAATCACTGTCCTGAGCTAGGCAACCTCATTGTGCCTGGAGGAGATAAGGAAGTGCTCACTCACACTGCTCTGTCCCTGGGCCAGCGAGGCAGCAACCTTTGCCAGGTGGCTGTGCACTGCCACCTCCTTTCCAAAGGAACACACCTGGACCCTGCAGGGTGCACCTCTGCTCCCAGACGGTGGCACTGCATTCAGCCCTGATGACTTGCTCATGATTCTCTCCCCAGATGTGACTCAGACACACAGGCCAACAGGGGGAGGAGGAAGAGCCTGGCTACCGCCAGTGCCCAAACTTTGCTGCTGCATCCTCACTTATCTGTAAGGAATTGGGAACAATAGTAGCTCCAGCGATGCTCTGCCTGGGCTGCTACTCTGACACAGAGGTTTGGGCATGGTAGGGTTGTTCTTTGCACAGGAACAACAGAGCACTTCACAAGCCCAAACCACTCTCACATACAAGAACAGTCAAGGCCAAACTACATCAGATTATTAAGAGAAATTGTTTCTATACAGAAGCATCCCTGGCCCATCTGGGTCAGCAGTTTCAATAACAGACTGGCTATCCTCCGAGTAAAGTTTTGCTAAGCTCTGCCAGTTCCCACTTTTACAGAGGCAGAGAACAACTTGGACATGCAAAATCGTTAAATAAGTAAAATGCTAGCATCAGGAGCATAAACAAATGGTGCATCACAAGCAAACAAGGTGGTAGCCACACTTTATACAGCACAAGATAAAATTCCCAGCAGATCTGTCACACACATCTGAAACCCTTCATCTGAGGGCTCCCTCTTCTCCTTTAACCAGCACTACAACTGCTGCCTTGAAATCTGTCACATAAGAAGCAGTCCTGTGTTTGCCACAGAGGTTTCCAAGCTATTTCTTTAATTCTGGGATGGTTAACATTTCCTCCTTGTGACTCCAGTCAGACAGGAAGACATAAAGACCGCCTCTGCCCATTGCTATACAGGAACTTTTTCCCTACCCCACCAAAAAAAAAAAAAGGATCCATTCTCCCTTGTAACACTCCACACTGCACAAGCAGGACTGTCAGTTGTGGAGTTCAAGAATAAGTGACTTTTGAGGAGGTGCCTGGTACCTGCACAGCAACACTGACAGGCTGTCTTACAAGGAAAGACAAATTGAAGGAAATGTATTACATCTTAAAGTGATTAAGCCCTTTCTAACACGTGTTTGATTCCCTATTCAGCTCCTTCCCTAGGGCCACAACACAATCTATTCCATTCCCAAACAGCATTATTTTTTTCTGCAGACATAAGGAGGGCTGCTCATAGTGTAAAGTACTTTTTAGGTAAGTAAATGTCTCAAGGTGGTCCTCAGTAAGAATAGCTTCAAATCAACCTGGTCAGCATAAGGCATCTGCAGCAAGACATGAAGTATTAAAGTACTGGCCAATAGAAGCTCAACTAGGCAATAACTGGGAATGTTACTTCAATAACCCATTTATGGAATGCCCTCATTTTCCAGCCCATGAATATAGTCCCTCCCTTGAATTCATGGTCTGGTTAGTAAAGCTCAGCAGATCTATTCATTTTGGACACAAATAATACCTTTGTATCTGCTGGCAGATGTTGTGCAGAAAGCTGCACATTTCACAGCATAAAGCTTTCCATAGATATTTCATTCCTTGTAGCATATTGTTGGAATTATGTCATTCCTGTATTGTATCAGTTCTTCACCATCTTTTCATACCCTTTCAATTACACCTTTGGTCTTGCATCATATTCCTGGGGTCATTAAGTACCTGAATTGTAAATATTCCTATTCTCTGCCACAAGAGGACAGAGAGGAAATTGTGCAAGGCAGGTCAGAGTAGCCTCATCTAACAAGAAATGAAAGCCTGGACTTTGCGTGCAGCTCTGAAGCTTGTGCTACTGAGCTGCCATAATGACATATTACATCCCATTAATCTGCAATTAAACACTGACAGAGACTGTCAATCTAATACCCTATCCATTCAGCAGAACTAAATGTACCATTTCTGTCCCCAACACCGTTCCTATGACTAAAACTTTTCAAAATAAAGTTAAATGTGAGATGTAATGGAGTGAGGAAGAGCCCAAATTCTGAATTAAGCAGGAGTGAGATTACCATGTTTATAGCCTCACCACATCTGTGACTGTAAAGCCTGAGACAACAAAATGGCTCTGCAGGAATATGTGCAAGCACAGAAATAATCTGCTAACACCTATAGCAAACTCGTAGTTTGTTCTCACAAATCCCCCTGGGACAACCAACTTTTTGCTATCTATATGTGCTCACTGCCTCTGAGAGACACAGTCCTCCTCAGTGCTGGAAGTGCTCCTTGGTATCCATTACACCTGCCCCCAAAGCACACCACATTCCCCCATGGTTCACCTTACTCAGCTTGGCAGAACTATCAAGGTCAAAACTCTACCACACACGCACAGCTGAGAGACAGGAGCGCTTGAACATCACTGCAGGCTTTAGATGAGCCACAAGCTAGAGGACAGCACAGTCCGGGGGATGGAACACAGGCTGAGACTCCCTGTCTCCTCTGTTGAAACTGCAGAAAGACATCCCCTTTACACACTGTAGTGCCACTGAGTTATTGTCCAGTGGTTGCTGCTGTCACTCTGCTGGTGGGAGTACTTGTGCAAGCGCTGCCAGTAAAACCCATCAGGACAGATCAACCCAAAAGCTGCAAACTGTTTACAATAAACCAGTAGATTCAGCCTCCCGCAGACTGCCCTGCTGTCAGATCTCTGTGGGATCGTCACCAGCTCTGAAAAGCACTGATGGGGAGTGACATCCTAGCTGACACAGCTGGAGCCAGAAGGGGACATCTGGTAAGAGCTGGAGACCTCATTCCAGGAAAACATGCCAGTCAGGGGGAAAAGAAGGCGGTTCCCAAGTGCTGTTATGAGTGGAAACTTTATCAACACAACTGCTGTCTTAAATGACACCATGAGGCTGTGAGCTCTCCCGGACTGTGGGGCTGCTCCAGGGCTGAACTCAGACACAGCATCCAAACTAGTTCTCTATGTCCCCTGCAGCCAGAGCAGACACACTTCAACTGAGCATGACTTATCCACCCTAAAAAAGGCATATGAAATAGCTGGAGTGAAGCACTTTCTGGCCTAGATGCTTTAATTTCAGACAGCTGGAGATAGATGAGATGAATGCCACTTTGATGGACTGAGCCCTGCCATGATGGGATCCAGCACTCAGGGCTGCAGCAGAGTATGTACATCCACTGGGTGACTTTAGGTTTCCTTCCCAAACACATTAGAACACTCAGTTCAATTTCAGTGCTACTCAACAATTTATATAGCTCTTTATGTTTTGAAAGCATTAAGGAATTTTAAAATTCCAAACCAAATAAAGAATCACAAACACACAAATGACCTCAACGTTCTTCACGATGTGCCAATCCTGCAGCATTAAAAAGCACAGCAGCCACTCCAGAAGAGCATGAGGACCCCTAAACGCTGGGTTTGAGACTGCTCCTGCCCTTCCTGCTCTCACATAACTGGTAACTCTCAGTTCCCATCCACACCCAGATGAGAACTCAGTAGTAATTGTTTCTTGTGACAGGACTGTCACTTTGCCAATGGCACGAACGCTGCTACAGACAAAATTAACCCCAGTAAATGAGATTGCTGATTACACTTGGTTATCTGAACAGCTATATTCTTTCTCTTTTTTAACCAGCTACAAATCTTAGTTTTTGCTGGGTTTGGTTTGGTTTTTCTTTTAATCTCAGTATTCACAAAACAAATATATAAGCTAGGTGTTTAGGGCTTGCAAAAGCACCTGCAATACTTGGCAAGCAAATTTTCATACACTTGGGGTGCTTGCAATTGTCTGGTCACTTCAAGTCAGTTCAGCAGAGTTCAGCATCCATGAAACTGCTGACAACTAAGGAACGACCAGACATGCCATGCTGCCAGTCATGGGCATCTCAGCCATTGGGCATCCAAACTTAGAAGCAATTCACGAGTCTGAGTCAGGGAGCTGATGTTTGGGGAGTGAATGCAGTATAGCAAATAAACCAGTACTTTGTCATTGAGAAAACAGAGAAACATCCAGAAAATAAAGACCCAGCCTACAATGACCCTAATGTATAGCTTACAAACAAAATCAAAAGTCACCCAATTCATAGCACAATCCATACTGTAAGCTTTAGCAACAAGGACACAGCCAAATAAACATTTCCAGAATTAGCACACTGTGTTGAGTGCATATTTGCAAAATCAATATAATTCACCAAGAAAAAAATGCCCATTTGGATGTGGATCATGTACATGGCTACTTTCTCCTGCCTGCAGGGCCATAGCTGGCAGGCACGGTAGGAAGTACAGAGAACATGATTCATGTGATGATGTAACAGCATTGCCAGCTCTCACAAAAAATTCACTGATCACAGCATTTAGCACTTGCAGGACATTGCAAGAGTCCTTGATGTAAATTGAGCAGGTCCTCCAGCTCTATTATTTTTAGGTCTGCTAATTTAAGCAGAGTTCTATGTAGGACCCTGAGGCAAAATGCTCCCTAACCATCTGATTTGGAGATTTTTTTTCTCCACCAGGGACTTGCAAAGGTATTTTCCTCCATCTTAAGACAAAGCTGTGCCCACCACATTCAAGCTCTGTCATTTCTTGTTCTTCAGCTTCTGTAATCTTCTCCGTTTTCCTCCAGCATTATTTTTTATTCTGCATACCAAAGAGCCATACAGGACAAAAAATGCAAAGGCTGTAGAGGAAAAACTCATGAGGAACGTGGGTGGTGATTACTTTAGCTGTGAAAGAGGAACAATGGAGGAGTCAGTGTCTCAGCACACAGGAAAGTGTATGAAGGCGAATGCATTTGTATGTGCCCTCACAACTACATTGTGGACCTCCCACTCCTGCAACACAGCATAAAGGTCAAAAGAGATATTAAATTCAAGATATATAGTCTTCTGAGAAATTTTCTTTTTTTTTTCTTTTTTTTTTTAAGAAACCTCATGATTTAGTTTGACCTCTTGAGATCAGCGACATTTTATGGAACCCAACTCCTGTCTCCAAGTAACCAAGGGCAGCTTCTACTCCCTTCATATCAAAGACAACATCCTACCAAAATATCGGGTTGAGAGACGCATCCCTTCTGACTGCAACTAAGCCAGAAAGCTCCTCCGTCCTAATTGCAAGTGAAAAAGACCACAAGTCTTCCCTCTGCATCCAGCACAAGACCCCTGCAGGAAATGCAATGTCTGCACATACAGGGTAGAATACCGTAAGGAAAGCTGAGCAGATTCAGACATTGTCGAAGTACTTTGTATCAGTGGTGAGGAGGAGAAGGCGGAAGAAGCAGGCTGCTTTCATTAAAAACCCTCTTAGGATGCTGGACACCCAAGCAGGTGGAGATGTGAAGCCAGCACTGAGCCTTAAGCTGCTGCATTGGTCATTTAAATGAGGCAGCTCAGCTGCAGCTCACAGCTGCAGTGCACAGCACTGTTCAAGTGCAAGGTCTGCTTAGTTTGACTTTAAACCTCCTGCTCGCTGTGCTGGGTTAGCCTTGGCTAAGAACTAAACGCCCTGCCAGGCTCTCACTCACTCTCTCCTCTCAGCAGGATATGGAGAAATTAGTAAGAATAGGAATGAGAAAGCTTGTGGGTTGAGATATAGACAGGAAGATTGCTTATCAATTACTGTTGCAGGCAAAGCAGGCAAAACAGACATGACCTGATGAAAATTACTTATTGCCAAGTAAAACAGATGCAGGTAAAGAGAAACAAAACCACAAACATTAAAATACCTCCTTTCCTCTTCCCTCTCCCAGGCTCAACTTCACTGCTTTTCTCAAGACTCCACCCCCCACCCCAAGCAGCATAGGGGTTGGGGGCTATGGTCATAGAATCATAGAATGATTTGGGTGAGAAGGGGACTTAAAAGATCATCTAGCCCAACATCCTGCAATGAGCAAGGACATCTTCAACTAGCCCTGTTCAACCAGACCCTGATTGCATGTTTCCAGAAATTGCCCAGAGTGGTGGGCATCCACCATCTCTCTGGACAACTTCTTCCAATGTTTTACCACCCTCATCACAAAAAAGCCTTTTCCTTGTATCTAGTCTGCATCTATCTTCTTTCAGTTTAAAACCATTTGCCCCGTCCTATTCGGGTAATGTAATCCTGCAATAATAATAGTAATAATAAAAAAATACTAATACTCCTGTAATCATAACAGGTCCTACTAAATAGTCTACCCCCATCTTTTTATAAGCCCTTTAGGCATTGAAAGGCAGCAGTAAGGTCTCCCCAGAGCCTTCTCTTCTCCAGGCTGGACAGCCCAAACTCTCTCAGCCTGTCCTCACAGATATAGTGCCCTCAGACCATTTTTGTGTCCCTTCTCTGGACCCATTTCAACAGGTCCATGTCTCTCCTGGACTGAGGACCCCAGACCTGGATGCAGAACTCCAGGTGGTGTCTCATAAGAGAAGAGTAGAGGGCCAAAATCACCTCCCTCATCTGGCCACACTTGTTTTGATGCAGCCCAGGACAGAATTGTCTTCCTGGGCTGCAAGTGCACATTGCTGGGTCATATTCAGGTTTTCATCCACCAAGTCCTTCTCAGCAAGGTTGCCCTCAGTCCCTTCATCCCACACAGTCTGCATTGATACCAGGGGAACATCCCTCAGCTCGTATGAGTCATCCACAGGCTGCAAGTAATACCTGTCTCGCATGGAGCACCAACTCCTTCCCTGACATTGGTGCTCCCTCTGCTCTTTCTCACTTTTTTTTCCTCCCCTCCTCCTCTGCCTGTATGATGTTGTTTGCCCTTTCTTAAATATGTTTTAACAGAGGCACCACCAACCCACCTGATAGGCTGACTTTTGGCATGCAAGTGCTCCCCTGTTCATTTCTGGAGAGTAAATTAGATAATCTGAAATAAAGCAACCTAAAATAAGACAAAAGGTATGCTAAAAGATTTCAAGACAGTAAGAATATTTTCCTTAAAAAAAAAATATATATATATACTTTGGGGTTTTATTATTTTTGCCACTGTCCATAATTAGAATGTGGTAGATATACAGTGCTGACTGCCAATCAGGTTTTAAAATAAACAAAAATGAATTAGAAGCATATTTTTCTTTTCAGGAACACAACCTGCCAGAGGACTACAGCTGTTCAATTGATTACTGAAACATATGGTCCCTGGGACACACACCACTGTCAAGCCCACACAAAACACTGTGGATAGCCAAGGACCCAGCAACACAAAGAGAAAGAAACAGCAGCAACCAAAACCTTTAAAAAAAAAGGTAAAAAGCATACAACAGCCAAAATGCTGAACATTGTCCTCATTGCTAAAAACTTCCCAGAAATAACTAACTTGCAGAATTATTTCTTTCTAAACATTTTTGGAAAAGTTTTCATTTGAAATAATGTTCCTATGCACCATCCAGTCCTCCCCATGGGAAGCCTGTTCACAGCACAAACTGCAGTGGCTGCAGAGAGACAGCCTTTATAGAAAGAAACCACCAGGCATAAACCCTAGGCCAGTGCTGAGGCTTCCCCTCTTCCCCCAAAAGGCCATTTACCCCAGAAACCCCATTTCTCCTAAATGCAAGGCTACAGGTGTTCCAAACAAAGACAAGCCATCACTGCATTCCAAAGAAGCAGCATTTTAAGAAAACTCAAAGCAACGTCTTTTCAAACTCCCATCTTTGCTTGCTTAAATCCCCTATAATCCCCATTCATGCTTAAAGGTCCCAAGCCCCATAGGTGAGCCCCATATGTATGGGTGAGGCTGCAGAGGTGGTCCAAAGCTCACCAAACATGAACTTATGACATAGCCACCATTAATGGAAGGGCTTCCTGGGGGAAGAGCCCAACACCAGCGAATTTGTACTTTGTATGCTCTTCCACTGTCAGACATCATGAGTGAAATAACAACTGATATATGCAGGATGCTGTATTTAAATGCATTTTCCTCTGCCTGCTCCTTATCTTTCTTTTTTCAGCACACAGAGTAATTCATCAGAGCGCAATCCTGGGAGGTTTCGATTCCAACACTTCAGTTTACAGCAAAACCTCTGCAGTTTTGGCAGGTATTTGTGCGTGTGGACAAGGAGACCATGTCAGGAAGAGCCTAAGCCCTTGACTCAGCAAAGCCCAGCAGGGAACACTCAGCCTTACAGAAGCCGAGCAGTCAGGCTCAGGGTTTAGTGTAGGACTTGGGTATCCATGCTTCAAAATCCCTGTCTGGCTTGGGGCAACTCACTCCATCTCCCTTGTGCCTTAACTCCCCACTATGAGCCAGAGACCCTGATCTCTTCTCCTGCACCAGGCCGACGTGACAGCATACTGGAGGCTGGACACTACTCACACAAGAGTTACAGGGGCCGTGTCAGTGCTAAGGAGAGACAGATACAGCAAACCCTCGGAGGAGGGAAAGAACTTAAGAAGATTAAAGAGCACAAAGTCTGACTAGAAGCCAAAGCGAACCACACTCTTAAATCATTTAAGCACTTCTGAAAACTGTTCCTTGATTCAAAGGTTTAAGCACCGTTTGTCTCCCACTTTAAAGAATAAAGACCAGCAAAGAGCAATGTACCTGATACAATTCAGTGCTGCCGAGACATCTGCTGAATACATACTTTTCATGCAAGGATGACAACAAGTAAGTGTCATCAGTACAAAAGGATGATGAGGTCACAACAGAGAAGTATTTTAAGACTCCTACCTATCCCCCTTTTTCACAGCATAATGTTAATAATTTACTGTAAGATGTTAAAATACTGAGCCCTGAGGTATTCAGTCAATAAACATGACCGATGAGCAGAATTTCATCTTGTGAAATAAATAAAAACTATTACCCTGTTTACATTTGGCAGCTCAGACCTATAACTCTGTGATGTTCAATTAACCAACAGCTTTCAATGGGCATTAGCACCTTAAATAATCCATGGCACTGCACACAGCACACTGCTATTAATTTTCTTACCATGGTGCAAGCTTCCAAAAAAACAATAAAACAAACCAAAAATAAACAAAAATCCCCAACAACATCAAGTTGATTTTCTGGGAAACAATTTTTTGGTCAAAGACAATAACATAAAAATGTCTCTACGCAGTAGATCCTATCCATGACATCAGAACAAGAATCCAAAATACCTCACCTGTATTCAACAGACCATAGGGTTTTAGGTAACAAATTGCCTTTGAATTACTTAACCAGTGTAAGCTGTGGCAATGATTCTGGAGCAACAATGAATTCCTGCTCTTTGGAGTGTGTTCTAGGTCCACCTGTAATCGCAGGAGACACCGGTCATTACAGCTCTTTTAGTTTGTGGATGTTTGGAGTTTGAGTTTTTCCCTTCAACTAAAATTATCTGCAAAATAGTCTTTTTAGCCTCAAAAGGCTAAAAGAGGCTCTTACGAAGCAGTGGAGTTCAAGCTCTGGTGGCAGCCATGTGGACAGTCATGAACAATCCCAGCTCCTCAGAGCTGCTTGCTAACCCTGAAACTCCAGGATTTCTGTTTAAATGTAGGCATGGTGAACACGAGTGCTTACACAGCCTTCAACAGAAGGCAGAGCCAGGACAGAACTAAACTGGATTACATTATGAAGATGGGACACACCAGGAATGGCTCCTCCTGCATCTCAAGCTGCAGAGGGAGGTAGGGACAGAATAAACATGGCACTAATACCTTCCTTCCACAGTTTTTGTGTGACCTTTGGTAGATCTCGGCAGACATCTCTCCCATCTGTGCTAGTTCCAGTGTACCTTTGTGTCTCCAAGACAGACAGGCGGGACAAAAGCAGAAGTCAAAACATCTGTCAGCCTGTGCCGCTACAGACAAGAGTGGCTTTTTGCGTTAGAGACCACAGCACCACAAAAGCATTGGCAGGAGGTCTAGATCTGCCAGACTCTGTAGCTGGCTGTGTGAGAGGGACAGATCTGACAAGGGCAAACATTTCCAGGACACGAGCTGCAAACACACTAATGGGCTTAGGGACAAAAACCAGTCGCCCAGGAATTGCACTGAGCACTAGGGGAACAACTCTGAAAAGGAAAGATGAACCTGCAGTGAGATGAAAGGGAGCAGGAGGGCTGGAGCTATGCAGAACAAGACTGGCAGCGTATCTGGGATTTAAAATTAGCCTTATGCTGAGCTAACCAGCCTTGACGGCATTTCAACTCTCACACAAAGACCCTGATGCACTTGGCCAAGGACAACCCCTGCTGAGGGCATGTAAATCAGGCAGCAGCACGTCCCCCACCTTCTCCTCCTGCCTGTCACCCCGCAGCCATCAGTCCCAACACACAGCAGCTCCTGCTGGAGGAGATTCCCAGAAGCAGAAGTGACCAGAGACAAGGGCAGTGAACAGGCGAGGGCTAGCCAAGTGTCTGCCTCATGCTCCTTTCACCAGGGTACACTCTAACACTTGAACAATAGGAAAATCCCCTACATGCCCTTCTCCCTTCCTCTGCCAGCCAAGACCATAAACCAACCTTGTCTGAGTGGCACAAGCAGCCACGCAGGCCGCAGTGCATCCATCTGAGCCCACATCAGTTCTTGCACTGCTGATAAACAATAAAAAGAATAAAAATATTGTTCTGCATATGCAAGAAATAAAACACTGAGACAGCAATTTTCAGGCAGCAATGCATCCTCTTCCCCTCTTCTCCTCCCTGGCCCTTTTCCTGTTGTACTTTCATGTGCCTATCACTGCAAACAAAAGATGTATGCCAAGCTAATGAAAAGTCTGAGCTGTAGTATGTGTGTGTATAAATGAGCCAGCAAGGCCCCTGTGTGCATGAAGTAATTGCAGGAAACACATTTCCAGACCTGTCAGGAGTCATTTGCTCTAGAAGGAATAAAAGATAGCTGACTTATTTTCCCCTTCAAGCAAGAAAGAAATAAAAATTTTTTAAAAAATCAAATCATAAAGAAAAAAGATAGTGAGAAAAGAAAATGTATTAATAACTAAAAGGTAAGGAAACATTTCTGGTGCTCTCCTTCCTATCATTATTAGTGTGATGGATGTGCTGGGAGACCCCAGCTGCTTGTACAACCTGATGCTGTACAACAGAGGGCTCGATGCAGTTCCCTCCTGGCAGTATGACAGGAATAAACAAGAGAGAAAAGAAACATTCAGGGGAATAGAGAGACCTGCCTGAGATGGCACAACAGATCTGCAGCAGAATCAGATATCCTGGCCACAGGAAATCCAGATTTCCTATATATACTCAGTGCTGCTCTGCTTTCCTACAGTATCTCCACAGCTACCTGATCTCCTCACAAAGGCTGCCTGAGCTCCTGATAACACTGAAGAAGCTGAGAGAGCAAATATCCAAGCCATGGCGAGGGACATGGATGCCCTCTGTATCATTACGAGGTCCAGGTATGTTCCCCAATTTGCCTGTAAAACCAAATGACTTGGCAGGTTCAGCTATCATTTACGGGAGCCATGCACTCTCTTCCTCAGTGCCTGGCCCCTAGCTGGAGGTAACTTCACTCAACATCATAACTGTTCTTAAGAGGCATCCTAAGTGGGCATCTCTGATCCCACTGGAAAGCACTGTGATTTTTCATTGCATCCTCTGCCATTTCAAGGCTCAAAAGATCCTATCATCACTCCCAAGTCCAGCACTCCTGTTCTGCACTCTCTGCATGCGGTCAGAGCACACATGTCAGGGCTCAGGAACGAGCTGTCACCACACCAGCTATGCTTTGGCTTAGACAGAAACACCTCCTGACTTCCAGCTCCAAGGGCTCAGGTCAGCATCTGCTCCACCAACAAAGTAGGGGCACCCAGGATGATGAAGGTTTGATGCAAGCTGATGAAATCAAGTTGGAGATACAAATGAACTCCCCCACTGTGGCTCCTCATTCTTCTTCAGAGGGTAGGCTGAACACAGACATTTAACAAGCCTCTGGATAATACACAGACATTCATAGATACACAACTAGCACAAGCAATGCAGATTTGTTCCTTTTGATCCCAGGTTCCTAGGTTCATTCCCCAGAGATGGCCGTAATCGGGGTCATGTCCTTTTTTTTTAGGAAGAAACAGAATTTAAAAATTCCCATCTGACCATACTTTAAGAAGATAAACTACTTAGCAGAGCTGTGCAAAGTAGTAGTCAACTGAAAGGTAGTTTGTGTTCTGAATTAATTTCACGAGGGCAAAGGATTCTTTTCAGTGCCTTGAAATATTAGGTTGGAATTCTTGTTGGCTCTCTAAAAGATCACAAGAGATCACAGTACTTTTCAAATCCAGGCTTAAAGCAAGCCAGAGGTAGGGCAGCCCCAGGACAAAATTACAAAATCAGATAGTCATGATCTGGAAAAGTGCCTGCTCCCCACATCCTGGGTTACTCAGGATCACCTACAATTACATCCCATGTATTGGGGATGCTCCAGGATTCACTCTCAGTACTGGTCTATGGATAAACTCCCATTTGCAGTCCTTGATCTTTAATCCCCATGACCAGCAGCTCCTCCTGCTCCCTTGTAAGTCACCACTGATGCTGGCAGTTGTTTGCTGAGGTGCATCTAGAAAGGCAGGATTAACCAGAATAGTAAACTGTATGTCCACCACATATGAAGAGCCAAGAAAATAAATCGTGTTGCAGGAAATCCCTTTGGCTTCTTATCAACACTAGTACTGAACACTGGGGAGCCACTCAGCAGCCTTCTGTTGCCTTGCTGGGATTTTCTACAGGTTGCAAGGGACTGATTTATAAAAGCCTCCATGCCTAACTTAAATAAGCATAAGCAACTTGGGAGCAGGCAGACATATTTACTGTCTCAGACAGAAGCTTTTACCTTTAGATACCTCAACAGTTTCAATACCTTTATCAGCCTACACCCACAAAGTCAAGTAGTACTACTTTCCTCATTTCATTTCCAACAACCTGAGCTATTGAGAGGCCATCTGAATTATTGAAGGCCACATGGGGAAATCTGAGGCAACGTAAAAATATTGGATTGGTCTTCTTGCATCGCCAGCACTACAATTGTTCTCCTGAGGCTGTTTTGTCATAGAATCATTAAGGTTGGAAAAGGCCTCTAAGATCAGTGAGTCCAACTGTTAACCTGCCACCATTGTGTTCACCTTTAAACCAATGTCCCCAACTGTCACATCCACGTGTTTTTTAAACATTTCTACTGAGAAGTGTTTAAAAATTCACATTTTTGAATACTGTCTGTTAAGTAACTCCCACAAAGGGGCTCCCAGGTAGTAAAGCTCTACTATAAGAAAGAGGATCTATTTAAAGTGCAGCAGAGACACAGGACTTCCACCCAAGTGATTTGTTTCCAGTGACAGAGTGATGCTGTGCATTCTCCAATAGGAAGTCCTCAAAGGAAGTTTCTTCAGGGTTCCCATTGCTGCCCAGGAGCCTAACCCTGATACACCAGCGGGAACAAACACCACAGGTTTCAGTTCCTCCTCCACTCCCACAAACACCCAGCCTCTGTCTCACACAGATACATTTACTTACTTTCAATAATAATAGTAGTAACAACAACAACATAGCCAGAGTTCTCCAACAATCTTCACAAAGGATAGGGTTATGCAACCCTTCCCAGGTCATGGCAAAACACAGTCTGAAACCAGTCAATGCCTGATTTTCCCCGTCTGACGTGAAACACTATGATTCTGTCTTCTTTTGACATCTGCTAAATATTAGTGATAGACGGGGAAAAGGGAAAGAATGATACAAATAAAATACTTTTACTTGTATCAGCTGACAAGGACTCATTTCTGGAACCCTTTCAGGGTAAAATTTTGATTAGAAGAATAAAGAACATAACCAAGGCTACATAGTGCTCACCCGCCTCTTACTCTTTCCCCTCCTTTTTCAGTCTCCTGATTGCAGACTAAGGGAAATTACTGTTTTTACTTTATTAGAGCAGTACCTGGAAGACTTGGACAAGACCACAGCACCACCACACAGGAAGGGCACAACATTCAGTACATCACCGGGAGAGGAGGCAAGAGGAATGCAAGGTTCTGTGTTCCTGAGCAGCCCTCCTATCTTCAGGCTTATGCTGCCTCATTAAAACTCTTCTTCTTTGTACTATGTAATTTTGTACTTCCTGAAAGGCAGGGATTTTTTTTTTCCAGCCTATCAAACACACTTTCCCACTATTTTCTGCTCTGAGATCAAACCTGTCCTCTTCTGCCATTATTCTCCAGTATTTCTCATTTGCCCTTCTCACCGCCATCCCAGTCATTTCCTTACCTCCTACCTCTTCTGCTCAGCTTTGATCCTGGGCTGCTCTATGCACTCCAAGTGACCTCAGAAAGCTTGCTGGTACTCTACCCTCTTGAGGCTGTTTCTTCTGTGTAAGACTCTAACCTCAAGAATCTGATTTGCAAAACAGCTGAACCACCACCACTCCAGCAGTTTTCCAGGGGAGCTACAGGGTGCTCAATGCTTCAGGAAAGAAACAGTTTCATTTGTTCAACTACACAGGCAAAGGCAGAGCCCAGCTTAATAGCCACTGGGTGGTTCATTTCTGTAGGCATGCTCGACTGGGAGTCAGAGCTCCCATTCACATCCTACCTTTGCCTCCATCTTACTGATTCTGGGTAAATACCTGAACTTTTCGTCCTCTGTTCCTTCTGTAGAGCCAAGGTGACTGCACCTCCATCACAGAACTGCTGCAGATTTAACTCATCTGAGTTCACAGTGCTCTGAGTTCTTCAGATCAAGGGTGCTGAGAAGCACACGGTGCTACAGTTACAGGAGATGTGCTTCTGCATGATCACAAGCTTTAAAGCAATCAACCATGGAGGACAATGGTGCTTTCCTGACACTCCTGTCCTTTAACATTTTCCACTTTGAACACAGTCATGTTCACATTTCACTTCTATCCTCTGCTTTCCCTCTCGTGCTGTTTGAAGCAAGCCTCTAGCCACAGCCCTTTCTGATTAGAGCAAAGAGAGAGACCTCACTTCACTATGACCTACTATCCCAGACAGCCTTTGCCAGCAATCCAATCATCCAAGGAAACACTGGAAAGCACTGCTTGTGCCACTACTATCAGGGAAATAAGCAACAATCCCCAACAGCCACAGGGAAGACTGCCACACAAATTAAATTACTCTTTCCACCACACACATTAAAAAGAAGAACATTCCTGAAAATCCTTATGCCTGAGCCAAATTTTCTGCCTGCGGGAAGATTCTACAAGGCAACAAAACTACTCAGAAGTTTAAAGTTACTGTTATGTATAATTACCTGCATTCCAGCTCTGGTATTGCAGCAGTTCCTACACAGCTGCTTCTGTCACATGCACACACACAAACCAAGACACAAACCAGGCTTGCCCGCTGGAGGAGAAGTCCACATGCACGTACCAAATGTATTTCTGGCCTGGAAAGTGACACTTAGTATTTTCTACCTTATTCTTGTACTCACTACCTCCAATCAAGCTGAACATGCTAGCTCAAATATAAGCACATGCAGTAAGAGACAATTCCCATACCTGGAAACTTGTGAGAATCCCTCTGGTTTCTGTGAGGTAAAGCCCAGGCATGCAGGTGACTGAAAAGGAAGTTTTTCTTTCCTTGCCTGTGAATAAAGGATAGCCTGCAGTGCCCAGTGCTAATTGATCAACGCAGTAATCTGGGTAACAACCACTGCTCTGTGAGTGTGCAGGCCCTAAACACATCAGGGTAAAGAGAATGTAAAAGCAGGAAACATTGAAAGTGGATGGTGGAAAAACTGAAAAAGGACAAAGCACAAAGAGGCACAGAGCAAAGACTGTCCTTGGGAAAGGGTACTTGAATGAAAAATAGCCTAAAAACCCCCTCACCTCAGTCACATGACATCTTAAATGTTAGTCAGCATTCTGGTTGTTGGACTTAAATAAAAAATGTATTGCTGGCTTCTTCCTAGCTGCCTTCTTTTGGTAAAGTTTACCTGGGCTAGTTTCTGTACCTTTCTCCTTTCCTGCTGTTTGTAACAGCAGATGATGATGAGCTGAACCCTCTCTTTGATGCAGATAAGGCTTCATTTCTGTGTCACCAAAGGTCACTTGCATCTCCTCAATTCTGTATCTCAAGGGTTTCAATTAATCATTGCCAGCTCAGCCAGAGACTGGGATCATCCATTTGCAGGCTGTGAGTCTGGTTCAGAATCTCAATGCAGGCAAACGCTTGCCAAGCTTTCCCCTGGTGCACAGGCACAAAGGACCAGAGAGATACCCACATCTGTGATCACTGCCCATGCTTCTCCAGCAAGGCCAATGTTTTGTTTCCCAATCTTCATGGAGAAGAAAATGCCTCTCTGCTGTGTATTAAACTGTTTTACAGGAAGGAGGTTGGGTATTGCAGGGCTGATTGTACTGATTTGCAACAACAAAATGCTCAGTTGTGCCATATACTGAGAGCACATGATGGATCTGGATGTGCTGCATGATTTACTTCAAATTTGTGCCGAGGTAGACACTGGCTATAAGGTCTTATGCAGGCTAAGTCAGAAATAACTGACCTTCAACGTGGAAATTCTAGTGCCTAAAACACCCACATTTGAGTATGCAAATCCCTCTCTTGGATTTTTTTTTTTAGAACTGGCACAGATCCATTCCTCTCTTTGGGGTAAATACTTAAGGACTCAATCAGTCAAGATGGAAAATGCTGCTCAAAGCCATCAGATTACAACCTATGTTCATTCTTAGCAGATTTCCCTTGAACCACGTCGCTCGATTCGACTCCCAGTGCTCCAGATTTCAACACCTGTTCAGCTGTTGTCACGTGCTGTCCAGACACACAAGGCAGCAGGAAACAATTTCACAGATTCCAACACTCACTGTTGAAGAATTAATATTAACTCAGTTGATTAGCACGGTGAGGAAGGACTGAGAAGGAAAATGGGGAGAGGAAGAGAAAGTGTACAGAAAGTAACAGCATGACAAGCCTGACATTTCTTTCCTTGGTTGTCTTTTTTTCTCCTGCATGGGCTTCTAAGTATTTGTGTATATTGAAAACACAAGTGAGCACAAAGTAATGCTATCCAGGAAGAAATCTGGTAAAGCATAACATATTGGTTTCCTACTAAAGATCGTCATCATACCACATTCATCCAAGGAGCAAGAAAATTGCCTCTTAAGAAGCAGCTTAGTAAATACCAAGGCAGTACCATCCACTCATCAACTGCCTCACTTCCATGGAGAGAAGAACCGTGCTTGAGGAAGAGGCAGGATTATAATTCAAATGGAAAAAAAAGAGTAAAACCTAATGCTCATAGTGAATATTCTATTCCTCTGTGAGGTACAGGAATCCCTTTGAAAAGCAAAGCTGTAATCTGACACATCTGCAGTGACTTTCTGAAAGCAAAAAGAGAAGAAAAGATATTTGAAGAATGCTTCGTCCTATGTCTTCAAGCAAGGCTAATGTTGAGAAAGTCACTTGATAAAAATTGGCTGGTGCTGCCTCAATTCTCAGCTGAGCAGCAGACCTGGAGTGCAACCCTGAATTTGATGCTCCCCTGACAGTGCTGGCCCACGACCTTATCGTGTCCTGCAACACACCCCAATTCTCCTGATCATTTTTTTTCCCCTCAGGAAGTCATCTTAACAAGGAAAAAACTAAAGGACTATTACAGAAGCTGTAAAAAAAGAATCCTTACTACTCTACATCCCTGGTACTGAAGCACTACCAACACTTACACTAGTTACTCATTTTAGTTTAGGCTTTTAGTTCACTGCTTGTTGAAAATGGTGACTTAAAACCACTCCACCTCTTCTCCCACCCCACGGCTATGTCTGCCAGGTCACCTCTTGTACAAATGTACAAGAAAGATCAAAGAACTGAGGCAGCTTTAAAAAACCCCAACTTTCCCACTACCTGCCCCTGCCTCCTGCAAATGTATTTTCTGTTGTTTTTTCTCTAAAAAGGTGAGCCAAGTTGGTGTCCTGAGAAGGGTGGCAGCATGTGCAGTTGCACAGAACAATGGATGGAGATGCTGCTATGCCTTAGGGGTGCAAGGTAGTGCAGCAGCTAAAACAGGTACTGCTGTCAAAAAAACTGTATCACAGAACCACAGCCTTAATAAAGTAGTGGTTTACACTCATTTTCCAAAGGGTTTGATGACTAAACAAGTGGCAAGACCAGGTACAAAGACTACTTGTCCTCCTTTGTCATGATGATTGATGATAATGTTAAAGTTAATGGTACTTTATGCACCCATCAAAATATTATCCCCCCCAGGGGGGTACAATGTGGCAAAGATATATGAGGAAATGAAGTCTAGCACTGCATATTTGCTCCTCAAGTCTCCTGATTTATACTGCACAGGAGGGATGCCTTGCACTGAGCTGATGTGTGGCAGAGCCATACATCTGCTCAATTATTTCAAACAGTTCAAAGACAGCTGCCTGCTTCATCAAAAGCACCCGTGTGTGCACTAACAGTGTGAAAGGCCACAAATACATAAAACAAAAATGCATGAAAAATATCTCTTAATGGTACCACATCAGTTTTTGTAACAGATTATTTTGTGTACACAGGAGTCTGGGGAGAGCAAGATTATTAGGATTTAAAATTACTGGTCATGTTTTTCACTAACCATTAGCAATTAGAAACGTCAGAGTTTTTACAGAAACGTAAAGGAACCACTCGTGAAAAATTTCAGAAACCTTTCTGCCATAGTATTAGCATCAATTGAGATTTAAAAGGGAGAAAGAGATGAAGTATATGCAGAGCTGTCCACTGTTCAGAAAGCACTGATTAGCTGCCTCTTCCCAACACTAACCTTGTTCACCTTCCCATCCCAGCAGATTTGAGGAGCTACATGGATTCAGGCAGTCAGCCTACTGCCATTAATTATCTCCAAGACTACCCTCACTATAAAGAAAGGCATGTAACACCTATTCTTACCTTGCTATCCTATCTCTACACCCAGGAGCTAGGTTAGTCTAACCAGTGTCAGCTGCAAAACCAGCTACTAAACCACATACGTAGGTGTACAACAACCACGGCCAAAGCTGCTAGGGAAACTGAAATCCTTATAGTCAGTAGTTTCTGCACCTTATGCAAGTGTAGGTTAACTTTTTTTGAACTATAATGACTATGAAAAAGAACAACACGAAAAAGGAGAATGAAAGATCTGTAAGAGATGCCTAAAGACAATGAAGATTGCAGTCTCTATGAACTATTCAAACACATCCAGTTCTCATCACTCAGCATCCAGGAGGGCCCATTTATTTTGTATTAGGTTTTTATGGCATGCTTTTGCCTTGGGCAGGACTTTTGAGCTGTGACTATCTGAGTGGGGAATATTCAAATTTAAAGAAGATAGTGACTGTAAATGTGTCGATTAAGTACTTCACAAACATTATTGCAAAAGGTAAGGCAATTCAGAAGCTGCCTCTTTTAAATTAGTACAGAAAGCAGAATCCAGGCAAGTCCACTCCACTCTATTAAAGCTTTGGTATAGCAAGCAGGGGAGCATCCTTCCATACAATACAGTGTATGGAAGTGTAAAACATGAACCTCAGCTTGCCTACCCACAAGTTTACCCATTCTCCTTACTAGAGTTGTCCAGGGACATATCAAACATGTCAAGAGTAATAGCTGCTCTAGTGTGTGCAAGATTAGATTTCCCAAAATAAACTGTATTAATAAAATCTGTGTTGATTTTGAATGCCAAGGAGACTTTTCAGGTATTTCAACCATATGCTATGGTCCAAAGAGAATACCAGCTCTTTTGGGGCATCTCAGAGTTAGCCTTTGATATCTCAAAGCTCACATGCGTATTTTCCACGTGCAGTACACAAACAGCACTTTTTGGAAAGGGATGGGACTGATCCACAATTAGCAGCTATCTCATTAACAGAGGCAATAACTGAAATCACTCTTCAGGAAATAAGTGCTCCATGAAAGGATACATAGCCCGAATCTGGACACAGAAGGAACAGGTAAATGCCCTCACTTATTTTTGTTATCAAGAGCCACATGTTAAATCTGTCATACAAATCCTAAACCTTCAAACTGGTTGCAAATCAAGAATTAAAAGCAGCACTTGCTCTCCTTAACTTCAGTTGTACTGATGATGATGACAAAACTATTCATCAGCACTAGAAACGGTCCCTGCTAAATGTCCCATTTCATGCCAGAGGGGCAGCGCATGTTTTTTCTCTCTAATCCCAGCAGACAGCAGGCTAATAAATCATACTGGATATAAAGACAAAGAACACCAGAAGGCACCATAGGAAATACAGGGAGTACAGGAATACATAGGGAGGGTCCAGATGTGTTGGTCTCGTGCGTGTGACAAAGCTCTGGCCGCTGCAGCAGACCGTGCTGAGAGCCTGTCACAGTCAAAAGGTACTGACTGGCCCCATGGCCCAACGTGCTCTCCCTGCCTTTTGTTTGCTATTTAGTAAAGGTGTTACCCATCTCCAGGGAGAGACAAGGTGAGAGAATACATCAGTCCCGCTGCTGAACCACACCACCAGAGCATCTGGAGGACTGTGAAGTCTCAACGTGTGTTAACCTGCTTAATGCCTCTGCTAAAGACACTTCCAAGAATAAATACCTGTCATGGGCAGCTCTCAAGAAACTGCAGACTCAGCTCAGACGAAATGTGCTGTCACCATTACTTGAAAACAGCTATTGAAGACAACCCAACAATATGTGAAGACATCAACTGAAATGTCCTTTATTCTTTGAGATCATTCTATTTTTACAAAAGCATTCCCTGTTCCTTTCAATTAAGGTGGTTGTTATATTTCCTCTTCCCTCTCTCCCAAATAAAACACCAGATCACTACCAACTGCTACTACAGCAGGTATCAATGAAGCTTAAATGCTTTATCTCTTTTAAGCATAGAGGAAACAAGGTCCAGATTTTGTCTAGACACTTGAGAGTGACTCCCAGCACAAAATTTTATTGTGATTTCCATTTTCCATACCTAACAATCTTCCCTACTTTCTCTTCCATCTCAGTTTATGGGGACATAAACAAAGATGAGCCAAAAAATACCAAATTCTCTCAGATTTAGGAAAATTCAGGTTAAATATACTATATTTTACCAAGAAACCTGGGCATGATGACTTAAATCAAGCCTAGCATGCAGCTGGAGATGTGAATTCATCCCTTCCATTCTTGGTATGGTACAGTATCACAGATGTTTCTCCACTTGTAATTCAGTAACAGTGCAAAAATGCCAAGTTAATCAGCAGATTGTATGTTGGGTGTTGACAGGCTTCCAGAAGGACATAAGCCCCCTTTCCTACTCCTTCCCACCCCGAACGCTTGCTTGCTCTGCAACAGCCGGGTATGATGCCCATGTCCCAGAACAGAAGCCAAGGACATGGAAAGTGATGCTGCCACTCTCCCCAAAGAGGAATGTTTTGTCCCAAAATCTTCCACAATGACAACACATCACTGTGCACAGCCTGGACCCAAAAGAATGCCAACCTTCCTACAGACCTTCATCCAACAAGTCCCTCCAGTCCGTTTGTATTCTGTGTCCATGGGCTGGCATGTTTCCCATCTGAAATCAGAGCAATTTAATTTTCATATAGCAAGTTGGAAAAAAAATTTCCACCTCCTCTGCCTTTTGGTCCATGTTTAAACACCTAAGTATGCTGTCTCAGTGATGACATTCTGTGCCACAGGAATGACAAAACTAGCATGAACACAGTGGCTGACACCAGTGGCCAACAACTAACAAAAGTAGGATCACCCCAGAGAGGAACAGGTGATCCATCTTCTACTCAAATGTGCTTATATTTATCGTCAAAGTATTTTGCCATAAAACCACCATTCGCACAGACACACTTTTAAAACCCACCTGTATGTTTTAAAATGCTGCCCATTGTCCACGAGTTTCCTCCCAGGAAAGACTCATCTACTAGGAAGATATGTACAGATTACACCATCATCACTCACTGCCAGGGACCCTATGTATATCGTCACACTTTATTTTTTCATATTGATTAAAGCAACTAAATGTATAAATCACAGCTCCCGCTCTGTTTTCTGTGAGGGACCATAAATTCCTCTGTCATCAATTGATTTTTTTTGTCATCAGCAACCTTGCTATGACTTACATTTCCCAGCTGGAATACAGCAGTAAGAAATCTATCCCATACAGGGAGTTCTGTTTAGACAAGAAGCAACTTGCCACAACCTTTACCATAAACTTCACACACCCTTAAGCTTTAAAGGATTAGAAGCCCTCAGCAATCAAGGGAGAACCACCATTGACTAAAAGCAGAGCCTAAGTAGGCAAATGAGAAGAGATCCTTACAGTTTCACTAAAAACAGTAAAGCAACATATTTTTGAAACAGTGTTCATTAGAACTGAATACATTTAATAACCGGGTACGCAGCATGCAGAATGAATTTGGAGTGGGGCGAGCGGTGCTATGTAGTTTCAATCAAAAGCAAA
Source organism: Corvus hawaiiensis (assembly GCF_020740725.1). Classification (NCBI taxonomy): domain Eukaryota; kingdom Metazoa; phylum Chordata; class Aves; order Passeriformes; family Corvidae; genus Corvus; species Corvus hawaiiensis. The sequence continues at coordinate 46,603,638 of NC_063218.1, read as the reverse complement.
GGATTCACTAGAGCTAGGCAAAGCTGGCTTGCAATAAAGAGATGAAAAATGGAAGATTGTCTTCCAGTGAAAAGGGGAAAGAACAGATGAATCAACAGAGACCAAGGCAGCTTTGGAAAGCAATTTGTGGTGTGAAGGCACAGGATGGGGGAAAGGAGCAGCTGAAGCTCACAATAAGCAGAAAAGTGTGAAGGCTTGCAAGGAGATACTCATCCTGCAGAGACAGTGAAATGGTAAATGAGCACTGCTCACAAGAGAGTTTGGGATATTCTTTGCTTCCATAGTCTTGACGACATAACTTTTTTGCAGGTGCCTAAAGCAAAAAAACCTAATAATTCCTCTACTGCCCCATCTTTGTGCTGAAACATCTACATACACTTCCATGCTACCTCTACTTCATTTTTCTCCTCCTTCCTCCTTAAGCACCTTGGACAAACAACAAATGGCTCAAAAATGATGAGATGAGAATGGTACTTAACCGAAAAGTCATTAAACATTGGCACAGGGAACAATGCTCCCTGAAACATGAAGCTGTAATTATTTTCCCACTTTGAATAAGTCACAGAAGATAAAGATGAAAGGCCTACTACATTTTCAGGAAATTTACTACTTACTTAGTGCACAATTTCAGGCATTGAAAATGGCTGGAGTCAGGAAGTTTTAAAGTCTGTGCTCTCAGAAGCAGAACCACTTAAAACTGCCTTTTGCACGTTTAGGACTAAAATAAAAGTACACTCCATGGACTATTGATTTATTCCAGCCAACCGCAACTTTAGAGAACACATCCCATTATAAAATGTTCGTGGATGTTCTCCTAGTTCGTGGTTCATTTACAGATGATTATAGCACTGTTATTTCATACATCGGTGCTTTGTAATAAACAAAAGCATTGCCCTGGAGGGGCTCCAGTTTAACTGACATTTCTTCCAGGCACATTCTGTTTGAAGATGGTGAGAAAGTGCAGGGACTCCCTCAAGGACAACAGTCTTACAAGGACACCCCAGCCATTTACTGAAAGCCCACATGTCAACTTGTCCAAGTGAGGGCAAATGACAAATTCTCGTCTCAGTATGTCAGCTTGCAAGGCTGGTGTGTCTCATAATCTACCTAACTTTTTAGAAGCTAAAATTCACAGAGTGATTTCAAGAGCACAAAGGCTGAAAGTGAAACATCCCATTTGACAGATGTCACATCACCAGCTCACATCTGACCTGAGCTCCTGAACCGAACAGGATTATGGTTCGCCAGTTCTTGAGATCATTCAAAATAAATTTAAGTTTTTGCACTACTACACACACAGTGCAGGAGATTAGGGAGCTGTAATGTTTTTTAGCTGGTAGGGATCACCACTGAAAGCTATTGCACAGGTGCAGAGTGCAGTTCCTATTCCAGCATGTTGGGATGCCAGCAGCGGGGCTGGCATGTGTCATCTGCCCTTAGCACAGCAGGGAGGTAAGGCCCAGAGAGAGGCCTGAGTGTTATAAGCTGTGGTGGGAATGGACCTCGTGCCCCCAAGGAAAGAGCCACTCCACATGACATGCTTTGTGATCTGGGGTAAGACTTCTCTCTGTAAAATTAGAGCAAAAGACTTGATCACCTTTGTAAAGTGTTTTAAGACAACAGGCATTACCATCAACGGGAAGGATTCCTTCTACAAGCGACATATGCACTGTCCTATAAAAGCAATTCACAACACTAAACGCCTAAGAGTGCACCTGGACAAAAATTTTTACATCACTGTAAGGTTTTAAAATTTTATCTTGTTTAATTTCCAGTGAAATATCCATTCTCTGTTCAATTTTAGTTGTGGTCTAAGTATTATTTCTGAGATAGAACAGATTTGAAAATTAAGTGGCTCCTACTCATACCACAGTGGCTGAGGGAGCTGGGGTTGCTCTGCCTGAAGAAAAGGAGGCTCAGGGGTGACCTTATCACTCTAGAACTGCCTGAAAGGAGGCTGTAGCAAGGTGGGGATCAGCCTCTTCTCCCAGGCAACTGAAAACTGGGCTGGTGGACACAGCCTCAAGTTGGGCCAGGGGAGGTTCAGGAAGAATTTCTTCACAGAAAGGATGGCCAAGCATCGGAATGGACTTCCCAGGAAGTGGTGGAGTCACCATTCCTGGAGGTGTTCAACAAATGACTGAATGTGGCACTTGGAGCTATAGGTTAGTTGACAAGGTGGGGATTGGTCAAATGTTGGACTCTTAAGATCCTGAAGGTCTTTTCCAACCCTAATGATGCTATGATTCTAAGAATATAATTCATGCAAAAAATTAGGCCAACAAAATGATAAATTCCAAATGACCACTTGGAAATGACAGTTCAAACATCATACAGGACACCCTCAGAGGTCAATGCAGACCCCTGTATTGGACCTCCAGGAAAAACCCACTTATTTTATGGAGCAACACAACCAGCAATTTGCAATATAACTCTCAGACAACAAAGTCATCAAACTCCTAATTTTATTTCATGATCCAAGATCCATAGTCAGATTCAGCAGAGAGAGTTTAGAACAAAGTATAAAAAACTGTCACAAAAAATAATGAGAACTAGCTCTAAACTATGATGCAGTAATGTCCTTGTTTTTCAAGCTTCTTTGAGAGCTTTCCTAAATAATTCACTTGGCCACCAGTTTGAAAGGCAGGGTTGGTTTTTTTAATCATTCACCTGCCTCAAATTTAGTATAATCTCTAGGAACACACAGATGTATTATATATATTAACCAACAACTTCTTTTTGAAGAGCAGGAACAAATTGAAAATTTCACTCCCACTCTACTATGGTTGGATTCAAATAGTTTAAACACAGCTTCCAGTGATGCCACATCATGTGCTAAGTGTTACACTGAGCAGCCGGAAGAGAAGTTGTAAAGAGGAGGAGGAGAAGGAAGAGATGCCACTTGGCTAGAAAATGAGCCAGGAATCAGATGCCAGCCAGAAAAACAAATTGACTTCTCCTTAAGAGGGTTATGGAGCTTTTTATTAAAAGATTAAAAAAGCAGATTGTCTGGCTGAAAAATGAACAGGTGGTGAGTTTACTTAAATTCTGTTTTGAAGCACAGCCCAGGTCCAAGAACGAATAGAAACTGAACTGTAAAAACATAGCATCATCATTGTCATCAGTTATACCCATCAGAATAAAAGCTCACTGTGAGTGTATAGTCATCTTATAGTCACAGCAAGGCACAGTGATACAAGGAAGTCTGTTGTAGCTGACAGATTTCTATAAAGAAAATCAGGGCCAATGACAGGTTATGGCCTGATGCTAAATTTCACCAAGCTGGTCTCTATGAATTCAAACAGGCCTTAAAGAGTATCTCTTTCCAAAACTCTTTGCATGGAGTAAGGCCCTGTGCTTTCATTCAAACAGGACAATGCTATGGATCTACAAACAGATTAGCAGTGGGGTAACCTATACATCAAAGTGATCATCCAAAAGTCCAAGAGTGAGATTTAAGTTTCCTGCCCAAATCCTCCATTTAGAAACTGAGATTCTATGCAAACTGGGTTGGCTGGAGGAGAATTTTGGCTTAGAACAGCAGCCTGATCTGTTGTGAAATAAGATGCCCAATGCTTTTGTCAATGCCCACATTATTCAGATTCTCAGGAGACAGATACTCAGGTTGGCCAGGCTCTGCATGACAAGACCAGCAGGCACTGAGCCGTTCTAACCACCAAGGGTCACTGTTGATTCAATCATCTGAGAAAACAGTGGGGGAAGTACTTTTGATCGTACTAACAAGAAACTGGCTGGGTCTGAGAAGGCCCTCTAATCTCTAAGACCCCTGTCATGGCTTGATGATGCTCTTCTAAGCTATGTCCCATGGAGACAGCAGTCCTGATTGCAGTGCACAGCCACTAAGAGGGGATGCAGGTTGGTTGCAGCTGTCCTTCCGTTAAAATTCCTCTTCAATCATTTACATCTCACTCCAAAAGAAAATGCGCTACCAAGATCCTTCACTTACACAAGCCCATGGACCAACAGCAACTTGGATGACTGACCTGTCATCCACAAGGCATACATTAGCCATTAGCAAACCTCAACTGGGAATCTCTAAACTTTCATCTTTGCATAGGCTAAGGAGGGATCACAGGACCCTCCTGCCTGTTACCACAGATAAGAGCAATTCTCTGGTTTTTTCCTTGGGAACAGCCTTTTTGTTGATTCCTGACCTTTTTCCTTCTTTTAGGACAGTTTTCAAAGTTCTCCGTCCACTAGGCTAGTATCAATTGATTCACTACTCAGCCTGACATTACCTCCCTTCTTGTTCAAAGAGTTGCTATCATGTCATCATCTTATTTTTAAAAAGGAGAAGAAGATGGTTTTAAGCACCAGTTTACTGTCTCAGGCTCTCTGTCTTCAAATGGCAGGGGGAGAGAAAGAACTTCAGTGTTAACGAGACAACATGCTAACACACCCCAGAGTGCCACACAACCTCAGAAAGCGGAAGCACATCTTACATACATGAAGCATTTCAGCTTTTTTTTTCCTTTTAAGAAGGAACAGTGTGCAGCCAGGAACCACCCAAATATGATCAATTTACACACTTCTGAACAACCCAGCTCCTATACTGCTGTGCACCTACGGAGAGTCGAGCAGCAGTGAGCTTGCACCAGGCTGAGGAACTGGGAGGAATGTTCTGCAACACCAGCTCCAGGCTGGGCCATACCTGGGTCTCAACACTGCAAAGGTGGGAGATATGGGAGTACTCTGAGCTCTCCCTGCCACTACTACGGCAGAGAAAGCAGCACATGAACCTGGGAAAGGAGTCCAGCACCACAGAGAGTGCCAAACAGGTGAATGATGACACAAGCGGTTTGAAAAGCTTGTACAAGACAGCAAGGATTGGGGAAAAAGTAAACTAAGATTCAGGAATAAAGGGGAGAACAGGAAATTGCAACTGGTTGGGCAATGGCAGGGAAACTGATAAGAAAATACATGTATTTGATGGGGCCAGGAAAGAAACTGTAGGTTGAAGGTACACAAAAGTTGCTAACTGATCAAGGGCACAGGGACTGAAGCAGAGCTAAAGGAAAAGCAGCCTGAAAGCAGTTGTAGGGCCACATGGCAAAAAGACAGGCTTGCAACAAAAAATAATCTAGAAAAAGAGACAGAAGAGGTTGCCCTTGGGAAAACAGGTGCATGCATAAATGCTTCACTCATGTGAATATACACCTTTGGACCAGAGTGAATACTTCCTGAATCTCGTTGATTCTCTGCTGTCAACAAACTCATGTCAACCTGCTGGCAAGGCATCGCAAAAAGAGCACTCAGCTACCTAAAGATGAACAAATTAGACAATTTGTGTCTTCTATTTTTATTGATGTGAAGTCACTCACATGGTCCTCTAGTGGAGATGGAGGACAAGTGGCTACTCAGCTACAGGTAAAGGCAGGCAGCATCAGAGCTCAGGACACCTGCTGCAGGAATTGGTGTCAGTGTATATGCAACCACCTGGGATTGTCAGTCAATCAGGAAGATTGGCTGGATGAATATTCAAAGCCCAGTACTCGGAGGACAGTGTGTAACCAAACTTCTTCTGTTGTAAATTTTCAGGAGGAATATGAAGGAAGAAACCTATCTTTAACTCTTCAAATTACATTACACATTAATTCATTATATTAAATATTCCCTGCACATTCTAAATATAACTTACGTCACTTATTTGCATCTCTGTTGAATTAAGGGAAAACTCACTTATGGGTCAGGCACAAAAATCCCATTTACCCAGCATTAGCATGATAGCACCTTCACTTCAGACCATTCGTTACAAAAATGTGCAGCACATTCACACTGGGGCTTCAGCACACAGCAAGTCCCTGCCCTCCACATGTTCATGGGCTTGATTAGTGCCAAGACCCTCTATGGCCATTAACAGGACTGCTCATGAGAGGAAACCGACCTGTGAGTAAAGTAAGGACCATACTGAAGCTTAGCTGAGGGGGGGAAATGGATGAGTCCCAGGGAACAGGAGCCAAGCACTTGCACAGTAAAACAAATACAAAGTACAGTCTTGAATATCAATATCTCATACAGATTGCCGTCTGCAGTGTGGGTATTGAATATTCCCTCTCCAGAGAGAGACAAGTAGCTACAGCCTCCTGTGCAGCAATGTCTGCACGGCATGCATCCCTGCAGAACTCCTTGTCTGGGATTCAGAACTGTGCAGGAACAAAGCAGTACTCGAGAAGGAGCTCTGAGCCTGACAATGCAGCATACAGACGATAAACCCTCCTTTAGGAAAGGACAAAAAGTGTGAGCAAGACAAAAGCAGAGGCTTTGTTAATTTGTATCCATTTACTAAAGGCAGACTGTTCACAGTGTCAGGAACCTCCCTTCCATCTAATGTTTCAGCTAAGGCAGAGTATTTCTGACCTGCTGGCAAGGTTGCAGCTGACCTCAAGCACAATGGACCCAAGTACAAAAAGGGAAAATATTATTGCTGTGGTTGTTACAACAAAGATTTGAAAGGTTGTAGTCAACAGCAAAGCAATACTCTGAAACATGTACTACTGAGGGACTGTCACCATAAAAGTTTCAACAGTAAATATGTCTCTGCAGTAGCAGAAATAGAAGATGTTCTGTGCTCATCATCCAAATTGAATTAAAAAAAAAAATATATCAACCAGTCAGGCGATATACACACAAACAGGCACACACATAAATCTTTCATAAATTGGGAATGTTTCCAGCCTTTGACGCTCTGTCGTCAATTAACACTGCAGTTTCTCTCTGAGTTACCCCAAAGCTCTAACAGATTGTGTGGCACTTGTATTAGCACTCACCTGGAATGAACATAAGTGAAGATGGTGAGAGAAAGACGGCAAGGAGCACTGCAAGTCACAGTGGTTTGGGTAATAAAATAGAAAGCAACTGAGGCCATTTGACTCTCTGACCAACAGCTCTCATTCAGCTGTAGCACAAGACTAAATTAATTTCTGCCTTTGCAGTTGTACATACACAACTCACTACCTTCACTGTGAATGGTTCACATACACACAAGGACGAAATTGACTCCAAAGGGATGTGCCAGCCACTCAAAGAACATATCCAGCCACGTACTGACAAAAGCTGCATTTGACAAACACATCAGCTGCCCAGCCCTGGCTGCCAGCACCTATCCAGTCCTCTACTGTCATGATCAACTGGTCTGTAACTGACTGCAGCCTGACATAAGTTGGTTCTTAAAACCCACCAAAACCCAGAAGATCAATGAAGATACAGAGTGGGCAGCTTCTGCCATTGCTCCCACACTCATCAGCTGAAGCGAGGAAACCCACGCCAATCATTTTGTATAATAGAAAAAGTCACCTTAACAAAACTTTGTCACAGCATCCACGTCTCTTGCTGTCAGACTAAACACTGACAGCCTGAATTCCCTACAGATATCTAGAGAGGCATCAGCCTCTGACAGCATCTGATTCTGGTAACATTATATCTTATTTTGGATTTCACAACACATCTACACTAGAGCTGCAAGTAACTGGCAATATTATCAGCTGTTCTGGTGGACACCACCTATGGAGGGAAAAGAGGAAAGAAGGGAAGAAGTCCCAAAAGTGACATCTGCTTTGAGGCTCTGCAGCAGTTGGACAACCTTTCTGATAAAAGCCAGTAAAATGTGCATCTGCTTGGAAGAATGAAGGCTCGAGTCCCGACCTCCCAGTGCAGATTACTTATAAAATTATGCCACGGCATTTATTTATTTATAGTAATACAGCAGTGCTGAAACAGCAATGAATGGAAGAGTTCTGCCTAACTTTGAGATCTAAAAAGCATTTTCTAGGTCTGCAGGAGAAAAAACCAAAACCAACACATACCAGACTCCAGTCATGCACCCTTCTCTGCTTCTGTGTGATTTTACAGACGCTTTACTGGTGTTTAGGGGCAGTAGTTCACCAACCTGAAACCTTTTTTTGTTGAGAAAAACAGAGCACAAACGACATCTTTTTGCTATTCTGTTCCAGCATGTCTGCATCTTGTCTTTCCTTCTGTAAGATGTTTCTCCAGGGTAAATCAAAATCCTAGCCTCATTCAGGTCATGGAACTTCCACAAGATCATCAACAAAGGCTTTTACATAACATGAGCCATCTTAACTAGTGGATCATGCCTGCTTTAGGATCACAAGACTACTACTAGATCCTTAATGAACCTCCAGGTGATTAGGGTAAAGAAACTAGCAGGAAGCTTTTAATGAAATCTCTGTGAGAAACAGACACGCTGACTACTCATTCATTTGGGGCCTTATAACACAGATAAATGCACTTTCTAAATAAAAAGATCACCAGATCTGATTATGAAGGACTTGTGTCAGCCATGAGGCACTGAAATCGCCAAGCCATTTAAAGGTAAAATGCATCAGAACAAGAGAAATTGGAGAGTAAAATCTGCTGCCTGCTAAGCAGGAGCCCCTGTTTCCCCAGCAAAGTGTTCAGTATTACTTGAGGCAATGCCTGTGCACACCAAAGTGGGCAAGTGTTTACGCTCACTGAGTGCCTGTCAGAAAAACTTACTGTTGGTTATCTCCTGGGCCAAATCCTGATTCAGAGAACTACAAAGCAAAAGCGAGCAGTCAATATCCCAGAAGATCTGTGAATAAGAGAGATGATTGTAAGTCCAGATGGACCTGGGGGAGCCATGTAAATGTATTACAAGCACCAAGATTTATATTAATGCCTGGAGCTGACAAGGTCTCTCTTGTTATTTAATTGCCCACTCATGACTAAGCTAAGTGAGTCCACGTGGGACCATGAGGTGAAGATGAGTGGCTCTGTCTAGCCTCAACACTGAATGCAATACAACACTAATATAAAGAGTGAATCTCCCAAGCACAGATCACTGTATCATCAAGCATTTGCTGACAGCTAAAATAATTCAATTTAGGGCAGAAATACACCTTGCAGGGCACAGACAGACTGGTCTCTGCACACTAATCTGGCAACGATCTTGCTAGGAAATTTGCTACTGAAACCTCTACCTCTCCTATTTACACTTGTTTAAAATGATGCCGTAGAGATTCCTCCTCGCTTTAAAGCTACAATCACAATGTTAAAAATATTCATTGCCTCCCCCTGGCACCAGATCTCATCAGACAGAAAGGTAGAGAGGTAGGTAGGTAGATAGATAGACAGACATACAAAGTGTACTCCATTGCCACATTCTCACCATTCTCTTATGTTTTTCATATCCATTTATTGCCTCTGATTTGACTGCAAGTACTTTAGGGCAAGAACTCCTGGATAATAAGCCTTTGTGTAATGCATTATTGATGTCCATGTGGGCTTCTAAGCAAAACTGTGACACAAATCCTAAATGATAGTGGCAAGACAACTACTGGCATGAGCTTACAAGCCAAGCTGAGCCCTTTAGAAAAGTCTGGCCTCAGTGATAAATTCAAGCTTTTAAATAACCCATAGTCCCAGAGCATTTTTGAGTGACTCATCTCCGCCAATTAATTTATTCTTACAACACGTAGGCTAGACAGGGAAATTTAAGCTCCCTCACTTAAATTCTTTGGGATACTGAAAGATGTGCAAAGATAGGACTGAATGCAAGATCTACAGCCATTGATCTTAACCACAAGACTGTGTGTTTTCCCTTTGGGAACTACAGCCTGACTCCTGGTCTCAAGTCACACATCATGCCCAACACTCTCCTAGTAATTAAGAAGTCATATTAATAAGTTGCCTCTGAAGAGCAACATCCCTTCTTACACTTAGGAAACAAGGTCAGAGAAAGTTGAAATATGCAGGTGTTAACCTGTGCAATCCAAAAGAGCTAATGCATTTAAAATGTGTTACTTAAATCCTAAAAGGGTAGGTGTGAGCAAAAACTTCAGATACACAGTATATGATAGAGGAAGGAAGGAAAGCTTGGATCAGAAATACTTATTTTCTATTCTCTAAACTATATTAACTTACTTGCTGACACAGCAAAAAAGAAATGAACCTCCTAATTCATCCTTACAGCACTGTATTAAATAGGAGAATTTTAGCCCTCCTTTACAGATGAAAAATTGACATGTATTGACTTAACATAAAAGAGTGAAATACCCAGAAAATCAAATAGCCCATATGGATGAGTACTTTTAGAAGCTATGTAACAAGATGGAAAAGCAAATAACTAATGAAACAACACATGGGGGAAATGTGTATTTCAACCAGGCAGGAGCTCTGTGCAAGGGACACACAGCCCTGACCCTCAGCCTGAGACCTGGAGCTGGGTCCAACTGCCAGTTTCCCTTAGACCTGACTCCAACCTACCATTTTTAGAGTCCTGTTTGTGAAAGGAGTATAATGATAGCTCCTTTCCATCTTGCCCATCTAGATGCTAAATCCTTCTACATCATTTACAGTGTGTTTGTAGGGAGCACAGTGCAATGAGATTCTGACCAGGCACAAGGCCATCAAGCCGTGTCATGGCAGGCATGATAATGCCTTCAAGCCAAAGTGACAACAGCATCACCCAGTGCTCACAACTACATAGGTGTATACAGTTTGTAGGGTATTTGTACAGTCCAGGTGTTTGCCCAAACATCTTAGGGTTAACTATAAGCACTGCTCCAAGACAACTTGTCCTGTACTCTCATTAAGATCATGTGTGACTGCTATGAAATGTTATGGCACTTTGCAGAAAGAAACTAGCATTTGCAGAGAGCAAGCATGGATATTATGCAAGATGCTGCTACAGTCAGGCATCCTGCAACTCCTCCTAGATAACTGTGCCTCTGGTAATAACAGCCAGCAACTGCATTTAACTCACTGAATGCCATTTAGCAGTACACTTCCAACAGAAGTTTTCTAAACAAGGCTCAAGAAGCAAACTGAAGTCACTTATTATAAGCAAACTCTGGGACAGTAAAGAGGCTACTCTTTTCCAGAGAGCCTTAACTGGTACCACTAGGCTAAAATTACTGAAGTCCAGAAACAACACTGGCCATAAGAAACAACAGATTTATTAATTATACTTTTTCAGCATTTAGACTCTAAAGACATTGAAATGGTTAGATGTGGGTGAAAGGGACCTCTCCTGGAAAGGTCCAGAGTGTTTGACCATACAGAAACAAAACATCAGAGGGTGTTTTGGATGGTTTTTTTGGTAAGGTTTTGTTGTTGTTATTGTTGTTTGTTTTGGTTTGGATTGTTTCTTTAAGTGTTGCCTAGTGGGGCTGGAAACTGCCACATTAGAGACAGGCCCCTTTGGAGAGGCTTCAGACTCTTAACTCTGACATGATGCTATGGAAATGAATTAAACTGGTGGACTTGTGTGGGGTGCTCATTTCATTTTCATTTGTAAACCATTTCCTGCTCCTCCCTACTTACACAAACTTGGGTTCAATAGTGAAGTAAAAAACAGAATGGGAAAGTCAACCAAAGATAAATAACAGAAAAGAGAAACCGGCTTTTAAAGCAAAGCCTAAACAAACACAGACAAAGTCACTTCATCAAGTGCCCCAAAAAAAAAAGGCTCCAGCTTTACAGAGAAAGCAAAACCTGAAATAATTCAAATTAAATCCTCAGTTGGGAAAGTTCACTGTGGTTTTGTCAATGACATCAACAGGGTCAGGATTAGCTGCTCTGTGTGTTGAAATACACTAACCCTATTGGGATGTTCTCCATTTTGAGGATTCCAGTCAGCACTATGAAAATCTAATCTCAATTCTGCCTCTCTGCATCATAGTTATTGTAGTGGGTTGCACCTGAGTTGATGGACAGTCTCTTAGACTAATGGCACTTCTCACAATTTATATATTTAAACTGCACAGAAAGGCGGGAATCGCCTTTTGTTCCAGCTCACCTGTGGAAGGTGAGGGGGCTTCGGAGACTCCGGGCCCCACTGGGCCGGGCCGGGGCCCTACCTCCCTCCCCTTTCCCAACACCGTGGCACCGACCCTGGGCCACTGGGGGGGGAACTGTCCCAGAGCCACAGGCAGCTAAAACCAGCCATGGACTGCCACACAGCTAAACCAGCCATGGACTGCCACACAGCGAAACCCAGCCATGGACTGCCACACATCTAAACCAGCCATGGACTGCCACACAGCTCAAACCAGCCATGGACTGCCACACAGCGAAACCCAGCCATGGACTGCCACACAGCTCAAACCAGCCATGGACTGCCGCACAGCTAAACCAGCCATGGACTGCCACACAGCTCAAACCCAGCCGTGGACTGCCACACAGCTAAACCAGCCATGGACTGGCACACAGCTAAACCAGCCATGGACTGGCACACAGCTCAAACCAGCCATGGACTGCCGCACAGCTAAACCCAGCCGTGGACTGCCACACAGCTAAACCCAGCCGTGGACTGCCACACAGATAAAACCAGCCATGGACTGCCACACAGCTAAACCAGCCATGGACTGCCACACAGCTAAACCAGCCATGGACTGCCGCACAGCTAAACCAGCCATGGACTGCCGCACAGCTAAACCCAGCCATGGACTGCCACACAGCTAAACCAGCCATGGACTGCCACACAGCTAAACCCAGCCATGGACTGCCACACAGCTCAAACCAGCCATGGACTGCCACACAGCGAAACCCAGCCATGGACTGCCGCACAGCTCAAACCAGCCATGGACTGCCACACAGCTAAACCAGCCATGGACTGCCACACAGCTCAAACCCAGCCGTGGACTGCCACACAGCTAAACCAGCCATGGACTGCCGCACGGCTAAACCCAGCCATGGACTGCCACACGGCTCAAACCAGCCATGGACTGCCACACAGCTAAACCCAGCCATGGACTGCCACACAGCTCAAACCAGCCGTGGACTGCCACACAGCTAAACCCAGCCATGGACTGCCACACAGCTCAAACCAGCCGTGGACTGCCACACAGCTAAACCCAGCCATGGACTGCCGCACAGCTAAACCCAGCCGTGGACTGCCACACAGCTCAAACCAGCCATGGACTGCCACACAGCTAAACCCAGCCATGGACTGCCACACAGCTAAACCCAGCCATGGACTGCCACACAGCTAAACCCAGCCATGGACTGCCACACAGCTAAACCCAGCCATGGACTGCCACACAGCTAAACCCAGCCATGGACTGCCGCACAGCTAAACCAGCCATGGACTGCCACACAGCTCAAACCAGCCATGGACTGCCACACAGCTAAACCAGCCATGGACTGCCACACAGCTCAAACCAGCCATGGACTGCCACACAGCTCAAACCAGCCATGGACTGCCACACAGCTCAACCCAGCCATGGACTGCCGCACAGCTAAACCCAGCCAAGGACTGCCGCACAGCTAAAACCAGCCATGGACTGGCACACAGCTCAAACCAGCCATGGACTGCTCACAGCTAAACCCATCTGGCGTGGCGTCTGGGGACCGGCGGGTCCTTATCCTCTCCTCTCCTTGCAGGGCCAGCGGAGTCAACGGGAGCCGGCGTAGCTTCCTGTCTGCAGCCAGTACACTCCGCGCTGAACTGAAGAGGACACCATGCAGCCAGCAGCACAAAGGGAGCAAGGTTTTCTCCACCGTAAAGCCTGAACAAGAACACTCTTCAACATGGCAGCTTCAGAGTCAGAGAGAAAGAGAAGTGAGTCCCATGAGACGGAGCTGAGCATGGCGGTGGGAGAAAAGAGGGCGGTGCCGCGATTCTGGCACGCAGCTTAAAAGAAACCTTCTTGCATGCCGTGGTAAGAAACTGTAATACCACAAACTGTTTGTCTATTTAATCCATTTGAAAAACATGGGGGAATGGAGAATTCATGTGCGGCCCACGAAGATTGTGAAGAGTACCTATGCCAGGCTATATAGAAGCAGTGAGAGGCTTTTAGACACTTGTGGCGAAGAAAGCCTTTGTGTGCAGGCCAAAATAACTTACCCTTAAAACGATTAATAACCCCATGTGATTGCCCATGTTTGGCAGTGTGAATGAACTGTGAGATTTTCATGGAAGAGATGTTTTACACCACAGCAGATTGTTTCTTTCCGGGCGGGTCTGCTGTTGGTGGCAGTTTGAGAACCATGTGCAGCTGAAGATTTCCCATACGCATAAGAAAGAGACTTTCCAAGAACTGCAACACTGACTAACATCCCATGTTCTGTTACCCTTTGCGTGAGTTGAGTAAAAGGAGGAAAGTGCTGGAAAGGGGAGAGGGTTTGCTTTAATTTCTTGTTATTTCTCCTTACTTTTAATTCTATTAGTAATAAAACTCTTTCTTTGTAGTGCAGCTGTTTACGTTTTGTGCCTGCTTTGCTTTCTCCTAATTCTTATCTCACAGAGGGGAAATGAGTAAGTAATGGATATTTTGAACCAAACCACTACACTTAAATGGTGTTTCTGCCTGGTTTACGAACTGAACCTGCTACAGTAATGCAACAGCAACAACAGGAAAACACTGTATTTCAAAAGATCCACAATTCTTCAGTACAAGCATTTCTACCAAAACCTTAGTGTTTCATAAAATCAAAACAACACTGACACTAGTTAAAAAAAAAAACAGGGTACATGTCATACAAGCCCACAGTGATTCCAGAAGAAAAAGGGGTTTGTTCAGCTTTTTATTTTTAAATTACTTTTCCTTACTTTAAATCCCATTCTTCTCCCCCCACCCCCCATGGGTATTGTATTTACACTTCGGGTGACAGAATCTAAATGAAATACTTCTGTATTGAAATGTAAAACAAAAAAATAGACTGTAAAGCAAATATCTCCCTATACAAACCTGTGAGGAGTTGTCCTTTGTGAAGTCTCAACAATTTTAGATTTTGCACCAAGTCAGCAGGAAGCAGTATCCTCAACAAATTTCCAAATCCCAGAGAAAACTGGCATTCTACCCTCCACATGGCTATTTCCACATCTTTTTGCATCAACTGATTTTAAACAAGGATCAAGAGAAAGGTGGGCCAATTTCTAAATGGAATTAAGGAGAAAATCCAGAAAAACAAAATCTGAAGTTGATTCTTTTTAACTAACAGAATAAATGAACTCACACAGACAACACAACAGACAAGACACACTGAAGAGCAGCATCCAAGGCTCAGAAGACAGAACATGCAAGTTCCTCGAGCTGAGCAGCCTGTGAAAGCTCTAAGAGGAAATGCCACATTTAACAAAATAAACAAAGCTGCCAACCGTGAAATGAGGATGCTTCACATTCAAGGAGAAAAATTCAAATTAAAACACCCCAAAAGCAGTGAAGTTAAGCATATAAATGTGCACTTTTGTGTTACAATGCAATTGGTCTGATGCTCTTTGCTTTTATTTGAGTAGTAAGGACTGCACTAGGAAGGATCATCGTGGCTTTGTCCAGGTACACATTGTGGGAATGTCCACAGAGAAACATGGCAGTGTTATCACGAGGTGCCTGTCTGAAAACACCACACCTACACAGTCACTGCTCCTGCTCAAACACGGGTTAGAGCCACACAGGCTGACAAGCAGTCTCAGCAGACAGTGCAGGCCAGCACATCGTGAGTCCTCCAGCACTGTTTTGTTCTACAAATCCAGATCTATGAGGCTGCTCTATCTTATTTTTATATATGCACATAAATATATAAATAGGTATATAGACACATACACACATATATAAACACATACATATTTTTAGATAAACACCTAAGGAGTACACCTAAAGAGTAAAGACAGTGTGAGTCAGTGAATGATACCTTAAAAGCTGGAATTCACTATGTTTATTACCATGCTTATGTGATTCATTAACAGTGCAGTGATAACTCATTAATCACTTTTTCAACAACTTTTCTACATTAACCCTTAATAAACAGATCTAATCACTTTTTCTCAGTATGTGAACTTTAGTCATAGAAAATACACACACAAATTATTAATTAATCTCTCCTCAACATCTACTATATCTGAAACATCTGGCATTTTTCCTCCCAGTGAATACAGTTCCTACAGGCTTAGCATTTTAATGACAGTTCCTTTAAGTCATTCCAATTTTCAACACCAAATCATATTTTGTGCCTTTAGATGGCTGCAAAAGGAAACTAAAGAAAATCCATCAACTGCTAACCCTTGAACAGGTCTGTTGGGACAGAGAGGCTCAGAGGGGACATGCATTCCTCTGTTTCTTGCCATCTTCTGCATACTTGTATTGGTCTGCAGGACTGTTACAAAACAGCACAGAAGACTGCTTGAAATCCATCATGAGATATGAAGTCATCTGCTTTATACAGCTCCCAGTGGGCAGCATGCATAGAGACTATGCAAAAGAGGAAATAAATTCCTGATAAAGGGATCACATGCTGTAAGAACACCTCTTTTATTCTCTACTACCAGAGATCAAGGACTAAGGGAAGAAGGATTAACTATTATTTGCCCCCCACAATAAAAGGTTTCCTATAACTCCCACATAGTATAAAGCTGCAGAGCTTCCTAAAGCTCCCTCTGTGGGGACCCCGGTGTTAGCCTTTCCATTATACACAATAAAAAGTGTTTTCTCACCTCTGACACTGAATGAGTCCTATTTCCAAAACAGCTGTCTTGCACCATTTGTCACTTAAGAGAAAGCCCTGAACAAATGGAGAGTACATTGACCTGTAGCTAAGAAAAATGTTGCTAAGATGCACAGCTTAATTGCATCTGTCAAAAATTTATTCGAGCTCACTACACCTGATGAATCATCACCACACACTTGCTGACTGCCAGACTGAACTCTTTAAGGACAACAGAAGTCTTGGAACTCATCCACCGAGAAATCTTTAAATAAAAGTCTATAAATAATAACAAATGTATTATATGGGTTGTGCTTCAGTCTTCCTCAAATTTCACAGAAGGGTATCATCGATTCCTCCTTCTACCTTTCAAACTTTATTGTATTACCTAAAATGGGTATCACAGCAACCCTCCACAGCTACATTTCAGCTGGAAGATAAGCAAATTTTATTAGCTTGTATTTATTTTGCTGCATATTCAGTTAATACTTGCAGTATGTGATCAGTTACTACATCTGCAGAATTAGGAGTAGGCAACATACCCCCTTAGAAATAACTCACATTTCAGTGACTTCACAATGAGCTTTCTTGTAGGAAAAAAAAAGCCAATTTCATGTTGAAAATATGGCAATTCTATGAATCTTGTAATGGTGTTGCAATGGAGGTTTGTAAACCTAGAGCTAAGAATAAGGAACACCATACATGTATTTGTCAGCTGTTTTGACTAAATGTTTTAGTCAGAATTAGAGATAACTAATCACAGCAGAACTCCAGATGACTTCTCTAAGCATGATCTGGTTTTCCAGATACAGCTTGGTAAGCAGGATGCCACAAAAAAAGCCTATCAGAATACACTGAAGTAGCAAGGACTTCTGTTAAGATTAAATTTAAATTTCTGTCAGTTTTTTGATCATTTTTCTTCTCTCTTCAGTCTCATCAAGGTTTGCCTATAGTCTCTCAGAGTCTATTCACAATATATACCTGGGCTATACAACCTCCAAATTCATCTCAGATTTCTGCCCCATCACCCCTTCCAAGCTTAAAGGCAGGTTCTGGCTATCAGTCTCCAGGAGCTTATGTGAAATGCAATTTCATTTCCATGAAGGTGAAGGAGTCTTTTACATTCCACTTGAAATATTTTCCCATTTGCAGCAATTATTCAACTCCTTTTTAAACCAGATCTTGGTCAAGCTACACTTTATTACTGATCTGACTCTTTCAAGTATCCTGCTTCTACAATAAGCCACTCACACAGCGTGTTGATATGGTTTACATGCTACATAAGGCTCTAACCTGTATTTTTCAAAGTGTCCTTATAGTCTTGATTGAGGAAAAGTTTCTTTCCTAAATAATCAAGCACTTCTGCTCTTTCACTGTTGAAAAAAAAAAAAAAAAAAAAAATCTGTGCAAGAAAGAGGTGAATTTACAGCCAGAGCTCCTTTTCTTTTGCAACAGTGTAAGACTGTTCATTTCTTCCAGAAAAAGTCACTTGATCTCTCCTTGACTGACAAGGAGCTAAAACTCATATTCCACCTAGAACAGATAAGACTTTGCTCTACAGGTTGTAATAACTGTGACTGCATGTATGCGGCCCTTCAACATTAAAGTTAAAATCCTGATCAAAGAACTCTTTTTTGGTTCACTGCACATGAGTAAGAAAAGTCACTTGACTCTTCTGCATACCAGTCTCTAAAACATGGGAGATACTGATGTTTACCTCCTCATAAGAAAGTCAAAAGCTTGTTAAGTATTTAAGGATTACTGCATGGCAGATGCTAAGTATTTTCAGTAGGATTTCACACCAGCAAGATTTTAATTACAGCAGTTCCTCATTTACTAGATTCCCAGATGAACTGATAGGCAGACTCTCACTTATGCACAGCTGAATACCCAAAATGTCAACGAGGGTTGAGACAGTGCTGTACACAACTTCAACCCTGAAGTGTGCTACACTACTTGGGTTTTTTTGCATACACACACACAAAGACAGCAGATCATCTCTGCTTCTCTGTGCAAGAGAGAGGAGTGACCCCACATGAGACTGATCACCATGAAGTGTTCAACCAAATTATATCATGCTCATGGCAATGCCTTGAGCTAAGTTACCTACATGAGTTTTATGGCTAATACTGACCTTTGCAAAAGCAGGGTGCTCTACATGTGTCAGCCAAGGAGACAGAGGCTCATTCTACTGAGAATTTAACTACAGCACTTTCATTTGACAAATCTGCAAACTGAACACACATCCAGTATAGCAGACAAGCTGGCAAAGCCTCCCACAATGCTACTGCAACTTCCCAGGCTTCTTTCACCTTGCTACCAAGTTACCTAGGCACTGCCTCAGCATGGACATTGTTTGGAAAACTTTACTGCTCCTCAAACTTCTCTTCAAGGTGATCTTAAGCTTTAAATTTAGTTAAGCAGCTGCACTGCAGACTTACTCTCAGCTGTAGTTGATCAATTTAGCATGTACTTTATTCATGTTACAGTGACCCAGGAATTTCTCACTTGAGCTCCAGGTCTAGCAGTGGTAGAATAAATTCTGTGCAACAGTTGAAGAGTCAGTGACTGAGCTGAAGGAGAGAGACCCTCCAGGTCGCCTTACACCGGTGTCACAGGGAGTACGGACATCTCTGGCCTTGGCAGCAGCTCCCCCCTCTCTCCCCGTGCAGGCAGGCAGGTGTGAGCTGTCTCATGCATCCCAATGCATTGATCCCTGCCTCAGACTTTTTGCTACCACAGGAGACAATGATCTAAGCACCTAAGAAGTCACTGTCTGGCACCTCTGATTTTATTAACAAAGTGGCTTGGATCAAGAATGCCATCAAATTTGCTAATAGAGATTATGAGCTGTGCAGCATAAACCATGCAAATGGTCACTTTATTAGCACAACCATTATTTCCAGGCAAGGCTGCTCAGCTTCAGGAACTTGTTTCCTAGGCATCCTATAAATCTGGGGTTCTAACTTTTGCCCCACAGCTTCCCCAGGCGACACAGGGCACCAAAACTCGTCATGTGGTACTTGCTTTTATAAGTGAAAATTCTCCTTACCAAGGCAACAGCTACCAAAAGCTTTCACAGATGCTGCTTGTGCAGGATTACTAAAACAGTTCCTGAACAATACCCTTAATGAGGAATGGTGAGACTTAATTAAAGCATAAAATAATTAAAAGGCAATCAAGAGCAATGAGAAGTTTCTGATTATTTTCTTCTATATTTAAAATGTAACGTGGGGGAAGGGATTGCCTAATCTCCATGGTTTTCAAACAGTTTTTAGAAAATTAAAGAATGAAGAAAGTATTAGACAAAGATGTGTAATAAAGGTGTCAACAAAGCAATCAAATTATCAGCTGATATAATAGAGATAAAATACTCATTTTTCATGCAAATAAATATCCCCATCTTTTCTCAGTATATAAATGAAACATAGTAAGTCCTGGGATACAAATGCATGAACACCCTGCCCATTGGTCTCAAACACACCCTTGTTCCCTTGAATTTCATTTTGATGTCCTGGGCTCACAGAATTTCCAAAACATAGTTATTTCAAAGGAAATGGGTAGCTGGAGCAGGAAACATTCTCTAACCTTGAAGAAATACCTTGAGAGCAATTCAATTTGAGTTGATTTTCTTTACTCCTTTCAGGAGAAGAAGAGAGAAGAAAAAATGGATTGCAAAACACTTTCTGTTAAATTTTATAGCAGTAACTAAGGATAACACTTTTACCATTACAGTGAACAAGTGTTTAAAAAACAAATTCTTCCAGTTTCATTACTTTAAAAAGGAAACCTCTTTCTTTAAATCCTGAAAGATGGGAGGGGGTTGGTTTGATTTTGTCAGTGGGCTTGGGGGTCAATTTTTTGTTCATTTTGGTTGTGGGTTTTTAGTTTTGTTTTGGGGGTTTTATGGTGGTTGTTAGGTTGGGGGGTTTTTGTTGTTGGGGTTTTCTTCCCTTTTAAACAAGCTCTGCCTACAACTTAAGCACTGAGCGACTGGAAACAGCAACTGATTTGTAGGAACAAATCACACCTTTGCAGCCACAGCAACTCAGGCTGCTTTGCTCTGTGTTATTCCTGGTGTGCACATGATGGTACTTATAGAGTGAGCATGTGGGAGCAGGGTGCAGGACATCCTAACTGCTCTTACTCCCAGGCTCCTACTCCCAGGCTCCATCACTGACCACTACCTTGCAAATATAACAAAGAATTAAAAGCCTGAATTATGTCATGTTTGCATTTTCTTGTAATTTACTCAGACAGCAAACTCTTCAAGACGAGTCTTCCTTCCTCGCTTCACAGCATCAAGCACCAACCGGTGCAGAACATGATTTGTTCAACACAACACTACTTCTACACAAACAATAAAACATGTGAGCTCCAAAACTGAACCTGTGACAGGGAGAGCTAAAGACAGCAGAAGAAAAAAGACGTTTATCAAGTTTATGACATTTATTATTTTTCTCAAACTCGTGCTGGCTTTGAATGCAAGTACCAAAGAAATATAAGCAGGCAAAACACCGAGTTGTAAAACAGTTTACCTTCCTCTGGTTAAAAATCTAGGTGCTTTTTCGATGTGAGACCAGAAAAAGAAAACTATCCTGGGAATAAGCTGCAAAACACCTCTACTGAACCCCTTCCTCTTCATCACAGCTGGCACCCTTTTGCCACAAGCCTGTACAGTTCTGCTAACCCAAGAAAACATTGATCACAAGCTAACCCTGGCACCACCACACCCTTTTCATTCTTCTGTAATTTCTCCTGGAGGGAACGTGTCCTTTGGGATCATCAGCCCTCCAGAGAGCGGATCTGGCATGCAGTGTGTGTACAGCAGTTCCCACACTAGCTCTGACCCTGGGCAATGCGCTGTTAAGGGCAGTTATTTAGAAAGCCAAAACCCACAGAACAACACTTGCAGGCACTGCCATCTCTTGGATTTCAACTTATTCCTATCACCATGTTTTAGAAGGACTCTGTAGCAAAATCTGTTCCAGATATTTGTTATTTGGGGCCCAGGACATCATTCTAAGAGAAAGAAGCTCGAACTGGTCTTGAAGTCAGCTTTAAAATGGGGATCGAGTGACAACTAGTGGAGATTTTCCTCGGTGCATCGCCGTGGATTTTTCTGCACAATGTAATCTGCACCAAGATCCCGTTTCACTGAAATAACACAGATGCAATCTAATTACGGAGACAAGCTTTGCAGAAAAATGTGCACAAGTCTGTGAAGACAAGGGGAATGGGAATGTGTTTCCGTGACTCGAAGCTGTTCAGATACACAGACTCACACACAAACACAAGAAACCAGCCCCGCAGGAACGTGGAAGCAAAGATGGTAGGAGTCAGAAGTTAGGAGAAGGTAGCATTACCTTCCTCCCGCTACATCCTTAAAGAGGATGTACATTTCCCTTTCCTAAAGAGTTCCAGCTGACTACTACAAGCTTATGGCTCCTCAGCTAGAGGCTGGGGTTGAACTATTCTGTTTTACAGCCCATGAATCTCTCCAGTCTGTGTATGCTTTTACACTCAACAATATGATGTAGCAGTAAGTTCCACAGCTCCGTTCCATGTTGCAGGAAAATGTATTTCCATTTACTTAATATCTACTACTTATTTCATTGGATAGTTTATAATGCCTTATTTATGAGAAGGTGAACCTTCATTCCCTAATTCATCTTCTCTTCTTCCTTCGTGATTTCATTAGCCTTCTCCAGCGACCTCTAATTTACCTCTTTTCCAGGCTGACGAGTCTAGAAATTGATGAATTCACACACAGCAGAAAAAAAAATCTTTCATTTTATTTGCCTCTTTAATCACCTCTGAACACGGTGCTTACTCTTCCAAAGACTTATTAGGAGCAACTTTCCCAAGGCAGCATTAGCTGAGGTATGACTCATCATCACTACCCTCACGTACTTTGTGGGGTTTTTGATAGGGAAGGGAAGAAGGTTATTTTCTTTGTACATGCAATGCTTTGCATTCAGTGGTGATTCATTTTAACTGTCATTTTATCACCTGGCCACTCAGTATAGAAAGAACCTCTACAATACTTCAAAGTGCTTTTAAATCTGGCTACTGAGATTTTTTTTATAATGCAATTGTGATTTATTAGTATCAGGCCCTAGTAAAGTACTACAGCTCTAACACAGCCATCAAAACATTAGGAAAATAATCCTCCCACACAAATAGCTAAACAAGGGCAAGAAATTGCAACAAGATCTTTGAGGAAGTTTTGGGAATTTACCCTGCTAAGGTTTCCTGTCCAAAGCACTGTTGTCCTTGTGCACTGACAACTGAGAAAGCGATGGCTGATGTTGTTATAACAACTCTGGAATTTGGTAAAAGAGGGGTGGGAGTGGGGAAAGGAAAGAATGGAGGGAAAGTGACAACTATAAATGTTTTTCAAGAAGCCTCAATTAACATTATTCACTGCTTGTCACAGAAAGCTGAATCTTTAAAGTGCTTTAAATCATAACTAAAAGAACACAGAAAAAGTTGAAGGTCTGTCAATTTTTACTATTATTGTAGGTCTCCTCTTGAGCGTAAGTGCCCTGTCATTACAAAAAAAAAAAAAAAGGACAAACTAAGTTTCTGCTCCTCCTGACTGCAGAAGAAAGCCTGGTAATAATAAGCCTAAATGTTCATAAAGCAGAAGACAAATTAAAAACAAAACCCAATACTGTGAAATAACCCCACATTTTAAAAAATATCTCCTGCTTCTGAAGATATGACTCATAATATGACTGTTTGTGGATTGGCTGTATCATTACAATGAGAGTAGCAAATGTGTCAATTAATTTATTAATATTTGCAGTTTCAATTTTCATGGCTGATCGAGAGATATGAACTACTGAACAAGGAAACAGTTTAATCTCTCTCCAGAACACTTCATGTTTTTAAATCATCTCTCCATTCAATCGACATACTGAACGCAGCCAGCTCAATACATGAATGTAATAAATTAATGTGGGCTACAGAGAAAACTCCAATTCTGTAGAAGCTGAGTGCCTGTGTTCAAAACAGGAGCAGGGACTTTGCAATCTTGGTGCAAAGCACATGTCACTGGCTCTTGGTTCTACATCTTTCCTTTAGTCTAGCTGCCTGGTTCCTCAGGCTCACCAGGCTGCAGTCTGTTCCCACGAACACTTACCCAGCCAAATGCTTGAATTGTGACTACATCGGTGAACCATCCTGATACAAATCCTGCTCCTGTAATCTTCCTCCCAGCTGCCAGGGAAGACTGAGTTGATGGTCTTTGTTTAGCTGCATGCACATCCAAAGCACCCACTCAGCTCCACAGAGGAGTCCAGTGCCACATGAGATGAAAAACAGCCATAAAACACGAAGGAGTAAGATGGAAAGTGACATCCACATAGCCAAGAATAGAAACCACTGGAAAAAACGGGGATAGAAAAGCCAGACATACACATAAAGAAGCTGCAAAAATATCAGTGGACAAAAGGTAAAGAGGAGCACAAAGACAACTCACTATAGCAACTAGGGATTAACAAGGAAGGATCATAAGAGATGAGCAAGATAAGCAAAGTACAGAGTGATATGTCATCCCTTCACAAACATAGTATTGGGGGAGTTTTGATGTAGATTAAGGGCAGCCACAGTCACCCATTTACACCCTGGCTGTACCACGTAAAACCCATGGGTACATCGGAGCTGTATTACAGTGGCTTTGTCTCCAAGGCACAGCTAATGCTGCAGCACTTATTAGCATCAGGTTGCTAAAATATGAAATGATCACTGCACAGGTGAAAAAAGGAAGGCTCCCGGGAATGCATCTCACCAAGGAACAGCATGATCCTTATCTCGTGAAGCAAAGTAAACAGAGCAGGACAGATTCACCGAGAACGATAGGTTATGAGAGGTACAGTCAAAACCTATGGAGAAATCAATGAAAGATTCACAATTCCATGCAGATTCTCAATCAGACACTTAGTTGTGATGCACACATATCAATAACAGAGCTGCATGTATCATTTGGCCACACTAGAAGGAAATATTTCCCAGGTTAGAACAGAATTATAGCCAGCTAAGGTAAAAGCATTAGGAGCAGATGCTAGCTCGTCTGGGGGAGTGCAACCATTGGGAGGAGGTACAATACACAGTGTCTTATAAACAATAATTTAAAAAAAACCTTCCACGTGAAGCCATACATGAGAAACACATAGATTCAACACCAGGGACTTTATTCAATAATTCTACTTTAGTCTCTTTATATATACAAACAAATGGGGCAAATAAAATGTAATGAGACAAAAAGCACATAAAATTGTTTACCAAGGGAGTGGAACAGAGAAAAATTCTCTTTTGGGGGGCTTTGGTCGCTGTTAGTACTGAAACCAGAGCCAGCACTATTTCTCTCATCAATGAAGGAATGTGCGCTCCCTATTATGCAAAATATAAATTTCACTGTGCTTTTCCATGGCAAGAGAGAAGGACAGAGCTTAAACAAGCTTATAGTGACCAGCACTGGAAGTAGTGAAGGAATTGTTGAGCAGTCCTGCATATTTTGCTAAGCATCTTACCAAACACAGTGGGCACTAAGTTAGGGGGACACTGGCCCTGTCCTAAAGGACTTGTCAACTAAGGTCCCTGGGGGGATTCATACAGTCTGAGGGAGACATGTGAAGGAGCTTGCCACGATGGCATCACTCCCCAGCTGAAAGCTTCTTAGGAAGGCACCCCGTACTTAAGGCTGAGGAGTGCTGAGCAGAGGCAGCCTTGCTGGTGCTAGAGGAGCTGGAGCAGAGTGGCTCAGCAGGGACCAGGCCAGCCCCAGCAGGCAGTGCTCTCCCACCTTCCACACCTCGCTCCTCCCTAGGCAGCAACAGAGTACTGACATGGGCAAAAAAAAGGGGGACACAGGCAGTTCTGACACTCAGCAGCTTCTCCCTTGAGCTTTGCAGGTACTCTCCGTGTAGCAGCTGTCTCATCTCCCAGCTTGCTGCTGGCACAGCAGAGTGCTATGGGAAGACTGAGAATGAGAAAAGTTGTCAGTTTTGGTGACCTTTAAGTAGAGCTCCTCTTGCCAGATGTGACATGGAAGAAAACACGAAGGAGGTTTTTTGGAACTGCATGACAATGAAGACTCAAGGCTGACAGAGCAGATGGGGGGTGATGTCTCAGTGCTGCACAGCACAAGATACACAGGGCAGGGGCGGGCTATGAAGACCTGACAGCAAAGATGAGTGTTCTGCACTTGGGTGGTGCAAAAGGAAGCCCTGTGAAGTGGCAGAAAAAATGTTCGAAGTAATAAGCCAGAAACACAGTATTTGTAACCATATTCTTGGAACAGGGAGAAAACATACAGCTGTGACAGACAACGAACTGTCTCAGGAGAAACACAGGCCAGAATGAAGTGCACAACCAGACATTTTGCAGATCGCTGTTGTAGCACTGTGCCCTGGCGCCTCAACGCCGGCAGTCCTGGGAGGATTGCATTTTAAGTACTGTCTGAGCTTGTAGTCAGCCAGCCACAATGGACCAGAGGGCACAGCTGCCTTCCAGGCAGCCAGTGACAGCATTTAAGCTCTTTGTTGTCCCTCCCAGACACAGAAACAAAACCAACCTACTTTCATCTAATTTGCAACAATAGAGCATGGTCCTCAAAACTCATGTTCTGGCCACTATTCCCTCATGCTCTCCATTCATTTCCCAATTCACCCAGGGCTGCACAGGGCAAGGCCTAGGAATTAGTCCATCAGACTCTACAGACTCCTTGGTCAGAAGGAGACACAGCTCAAGAAGCCTAAGAACAGAAGTACCATCTTTCCTGCTGTTCACTGTGAGGTAACTACTGTATCTTGACACCCCTTCATCCAGCAGAACTACAGATTGCATCAGCAGACTACAGACTGCATGATAGTTCTGCTACCAATCCTATTCCAGAACCACTCGAAAACTTTACAAAGTCTTTATACACTGTACAAAGTACAAGCCCAAAAACAAGCTCAGAAATTCCCTCCTTGATGGCCACAAGTACATCATACTGCTTCACAACGAATCTGCAGCCAACTGAAAATACTCAAAACAGAGAGTGAATATATTCTAATAGAAAAGCAACTTGTTCTGTTTTCTACCTCACAAAAACCCACTGCAGAACTGCTGGTTTCCACAGTACGCCCAGATGCTGAAATGCAACACAGATGTGGCCAGTCAAGGGATATACATCAGGATATCAGATCCATCAACAGATTACAGCAAATCAAGCAGGTTATAGAGTGTGTGCTGAGACAGTTGTTTTTCACATGTCCTCTCAACTTGCTGCAGCCACAGATTTAAGATATGGACTATCTATGGACTCTTACAGCTGGATAGACCAAGAATTTGTTAGCACAGCTCTGCCCACAAGAAGCCCAAACTCGAAGGCAGACAGACCAGATTTCCCTCATGAAAAGACTCTGTCTAAATACCATGCCATGATGCCACACTAAGAATGATGCACACCACAAATTCAATAAAAGTCATAAGCATAAATTATTAATTATTGATATTCAAGATTATTGCTGACAAAACATTTATCCTAATAAACACAAGGTACACCAGTTAACTCCAGAGATTCATGAAAACACCTTAAATGTGTACACAGAATGAGTAAGCAGTTAAGCAGTAAGCTTAAGGGTGGAGCAGGAAATAAGCAAAACATCCTAGTCTGTACCTCAAAAATGTAGATGCTAGGGTGGATATTTTGCTTCTGGACAAAAATCAGCCATCATATCAGGTTGTGTGGCTTTTAAGTTTAATTTACAGTATGATGCTGAGACAAGACTTTATCAGTCACTTGGTAAAAAACAACTTGTACAGAACAAATACAGACCACAACTGGGATTAAAATCAGTCTCAGTGATTGAAAAAGATGAGTTTTTTGAGTAGCAAGATGATGGCAGCTTTCTTCCTTCCAAGTATTTGGATAAATTTTAAATTTAACTCTAAGCTCTCCTTTTCCTACCTCTTTAGCAGCCAGCTTTTTGTAACTGGCATAGCCAACTTCAAGTCTCCTCCACAGGTGTCCTGGGAATAGACATTGCAAGCTCCTGTACTTTACCTGGAAAGGACACTGAAACTCTGAAACAAATAAAGAAAAAAACTCAGTCTTTAACTGAAGTGGACATGAAAGAAAGGGAACTTGGCTCAGAAGGAAATTTTGCAAGTCTGAAAGAACTATATGGATCTGATATTTGGAAATGCTTTTTGTTTTAGTATTCCTTCAGCCACCACTGATGCTTTCAAGAAGTGTCTGCTCTTTGTGCTCTTTTTACCTACTATATAATGAAAAAATTCAGAAGCCAAATAAATATTTGTTTTCTCTTACAAGTCACCTTTAAGATCACAATCCATCCTGACATCAGGACAAGGAGTTCATTTTAAAGTTTAAAGTAATTCATCACTGAGCTAGAATCTAAGCTGCGCCAAGAATAAATGTGCTTCAAAAATATGTAGTTGCCAAGTCTTTACAGAGCCATTTGAAATGTCTAATGCAATCATAGGACTGTAGTTTGCTTCCACTAGAAAGGCTCTTACATTTACATTAATCTCTGGGAATTGTCCTGCACTACAGAAAACCACTGAGTGCTCAGATTATTGGTTTGACCACATTTGAGCTGCAGATTCTGACTTTTGACTATGTGCTTGAGCAGAAACCTGTGTGTGACACCTCTGTACCCTGACATAAAGCAGTAATTACCCTGTGATGAGAGCCCCAACTGAGAGCGTGTCCCCACTGATTTAGAAACAAATCCTCACGATAAATCCTTGCATCTTTACAAAGCCAGACTTGGAGGTAAAAAGAAGACATAGTTTTTTATTGATTTTGCAAAAGAAGAACTGAAGCAGGCAGTTTTGATGTACAAAGTCATGTAGGCACCTAATCCTCCCAAGATCAGTGGGAGTTAGAGATCTACATGATTTTTGCAGATTTGGCCACAATAGATATGTCTATAGTCACACCCATGAGATTTATGTTCTCCTGGGCAGTTGGGGATCACCCTCGAGCCGCAGCCCTCAATCCCTAACTCGCAGCCTCTGGCTTCAGTCCTTTCCAGAGAAACCAGATTGCTCTGAAGGCTGTGAAGCTCCATTGGGACAGGAGGGCTGGCTCACGCTCTGCCCCTCTCTGTAGCATGGACAACTAACCAGCCCCTGTCTTACAGGTGATAGATGTGCTTAGCTGCCAAAATCTGTGTCAGAGCCCCTGAATCCTTGCCGGGGAGCTTACATGCTCTCTTCTCATACACGTCTTGGAAAGCAGCAGGGCACTATCCTCTTGTTAAACAGGCCACAGAAACCTAGTTACTGCCTTACTCTGAAGGGAGAGGTAGAATAGCTCTAGGTCAGGATTAGGAATATAGGCAGACTAACGTGGGAAAATCTGCCCTGTTATTATCCATCTTTTACATCAGCTCTGCCGACTTTACCCATTTCATCTCATACTTGACACTTCACTAAGCACCTAAGCTTCTCAAGAGAGATCAATGTAAAATAATCACACTTTTATTAGAGGTTCTGCTTTATTTTCAATTTTTGGCCTTCATGTTTGTAAAGAAAAACTAAGTGTGACCTTCAGTAGGGTTTAATGCAAGATCCCCTGGGAAAAGCAGCCTATTGTGATCGTGTGATGCCTAGAACGTCTGATTTGGGGATGCTCAGGGACGCAGAAGAGAGGGACAGAGGGCATCAGTCTCAGGCATCTACAAACTAAATCATGCACATAAGAAATCACAAGAGGAAGAGCTCAAATCATGGGACCATTTTAGGAGGGCTTCTATTTGGGTACTTTGTGAGCATGCAGTCAATCAGCCTTGCAGATTTACTATACCTCGTGCACATGAGAGCTGGCTCAGTGCATTACAAACCAGATTGTAGCAGATACCGTGACATTCAAGGTGGCACTTCCAAGAAAAGGCTCCAGGGCACAGGTTTAGGTCTTCTGGGGACACATCCAGAAGAGACAAGAGGTGCAGGCAAGTACTAGAACAAACACAGTGCTCCTATCTACGTACCTGCAGCCTTCCTGGCCATCAAGTTCTTGTGACATGGCAGAAGATCACATCAAAACATTAAGCTTAGGATTTCAAAAGTCATGATATGACAGCATTCTGATAGTAAATGCAAACGCCATTCAAAAAATTCAGGAAAATTCTCACAGCAATGTTAAAAATAACATATGCACCATGTGGATATGTTAATGTGCTGTCTTTCAGCCTTGCACACTGGGCGAGGGGACGGCAGGGCTATTTTTTGTGTGTGTTTTAAGAACAGTTATGACCTTAAAAATAGTAATTCCTGTTCACTCGCTCTCCAGAGCTCACACTCATGATTTGCTGCCCCTTACAGGGAAGAAAATATTTTTTGTCCTCAGAATGTTAGCAATGCCATTTCAAGCATTCTGCTACCAGTGAAAGGTGCCATGTCCACAGCCCCATAAACTGAAATCCTCCCTACTGCAGCTTCAGTCCAGTCATGTTAACGCACTGCCCTTCAGCCACTCTTTGGCATCACCACTGATTTGGCTCCTCTTAAGGAGCATTAAACTGCTGACCTCTCTCTCCAGATGACCCAGTGTGGCTGTGCCAGCTGTGCCAACCAGCTGGCCCTGGCATCACAGCTCTTCATTTAAGCCACTGAAGAGCTAGGACATGGCAAGATTGGACAGCAACGCACATTAACAAGAAGGAACACTGACTTTCAGGGCTGAAAATCAGGATAGATGCGTGAGTTTCTCTTGAAAGCATGTTGTCACTGAACAATGAAACACAGCACGGGGATAGGGTGATTTAATACTGCAGCATTTAACTCTGCTGCTGCTAGAGGAGATGTTCCCCTTCCAGCCTGGCAGAGCAGACTGCAAACCCTCGACAATCTTCACGCTCACAAAGGGTGCTGAGAGGCACGTTTACAACCTGGACTCCCACCATGCACTGAGTAGCTGTGAAACCTCCCCTAAATCTCCTCATCTGCATGCCCTGGCCTGTGCTACCCAAAAGATCTCTGGACTGCATTCAGCTCTGGTTTGACTGAACAACAAAAGCACGGTTTTGACAGCAGATGCTACTGGAATAGATTTTGCAGCAGACCACCAAACAACAACAGGTAGCAGTAATTTCAGGAAAGTATCACTTTAGTCCTTATACTGGCCAGGCACTCAATATTTAAAGACTATGTGGCTGGTCTTTGCTCTCATTCAACAGAGCTCTGAAGAACAAGTACTGCATTACTTTGCCTCATTGAAGCTTCAGCCCAAAGTTCTCAGTACCTGTAAGAGCAGTGGTTTGATTTGAGTCCCCTCCCTGAAGCCAAGATTCATCACTTTCAGCAAAAAGAAAGGACAGTATGGCTGAAGCTCCTGGGACTCAGAACACAAGATGAAATGGAAATATTCTTCTTTTTTCTTTTTTTTTTTTTGTTTCTTTCTACAGGTTTCTATGACCAGTACAGTCCAGATGAGACAAGATGGGTTCTAAAGAGGAGAGGTCCCCTGGTACAGAGCACAGACTGAATGTTATCAAGATGGTACATGCCAGTCATTAGGATGTTAATTGGCCCTGACAGGGCTCTGGTGACTGAAGTGAACATCCACACTGTCACTACCTGGAAGCATTGCTGCAGGGAACAGCTCCAAGGAGCCTAAAGGAAAGAAGTGGGTGTGAGGAGCTAGAGAGATGAGGGATGTTTGTAAGCCTCTACAGCTGTCTGCATCACGTATTTAAACAAGGGGGAAAATAATTCTTTCTACACTGCACTGATAAAAAATTCCACTAAAAAAATCACTTTGGGTAATTTACATTTAAATGGACTTTGCACACCAAGTAGATTATTTTGCTGGTCATGTTTACACTTCTTTCCCTGCTCCCCTTTCCCAGGACTCCATCTTGTCTCGTGCACCATCTTTTCTTTCTGTCTCCCAACCGATCCAATTAAAACACCAAAAATAAATTAACTTGTCAGATTTCCCCACCACCAACTCTCTCCTACTGCTCTATTCCTGTCAAGAGCTTTACCTCATCTTGAAAAATTCTGGTGTGCTGATTGTTTTTGTTTACTTGCCAAGGTGGCCAGATTTGTCTCTACGAACTAGATTTACAGCACTTTCAAAGCAGAGAATCAAAAGCTTCTGAACAGCTCACTGGTGACCATTTCCAGTTTTGTTGGACAATGTTCTTGTAAGGCTGGGAGAGCACCAAAGGGAAGGTGCAAAACTGAGACTAGATTATTTGCAAATTACAGAGAAGGCTGAGAGTTATCAAAATGTGGATTGCTGAAAAATAAATGTTATTTGAACAAATGTTATTTGTGTTTTGCACTTCACCACAAATAACCAACAACACTGACTCACTGAACCAGTGACTCGGTGGCCTAAATGTGACGAGTTAGCTGCATCCTTTAAGGGACCAGCTGTGAACAAGACAACACTGCTAGTGAGATACCAGAACAGACACTTAAAACATTGGTCCACAACCCTGAATCACAGGTCTGCATTTCATCCAGGCCCTGAGCATGTCAGATGAAACCAGAGGAACTGCAACCACATTTAAACTATGACAAAAGCAAGGGTGGTCTGGAATAATGTTCCCAAACAAATAAAAAAAGTGTTTTTCCTTACAGCCACAATCAACTGTCCACTTTTCTTAATCCCTCACTACCATAACACCTTGGCAACCCAAAGTATTATCTCCTTAGAACTCCAGGGGATACCAACCAGAACCAAAGCAGCTGGTGAGATGCCCTGTCCACACCAGCAAACTACCCAGGTGTTCCTGCACAGCCTATCATGCCCCATAAATGTCAGTTCTGTGGTCAAAAAATCTGCTGTGGATGAGAAGATCCTGGCAGAAATTATTTGAGACCTTCCACATGTGACCAAGATGATAAATATTTGCAAAGCATGTAAGTAATCCCTCCTCCCTTGCATGCCATGCGAATTCCAAGCCTTCTAAAACATGCACACTCTGAGATTGTGTCAAGGCTATAAGACGAAGGTGAGGAGGAGAGGGAAGGGGGGGAAAAGTAATGTGCAAACTAACTTTGGTTACTGGAATTCCAGCAGTGTCTACTAAAATGACAGTAGAACACAGAGGGAAGGAAAATAAAGGGAGGCAGGGGACAGGATGCAAAGCTCCACATGCTGTGTTTTGTACTGGCATTGCAGGAATAAAGCTTCTCCTTGAAGCAGTTTGCAGTGCAAGCAGACAAAGAACAGTGGGGAAGAGACACAGAGGTGTAAAGCAGCTGGGATTTCCTCTCCTCTAGCATGAGCCAGGAGAATGGAATCCCATTTTGTCACCCTCTCTGCTCACCCAAACCCTGGCCAGCAAGCCTCAGCACAACTCTTCCCAAACAGACTGGACACAGCCAGAAGGATCCTGCGGAGCCACAGAATTTGTGCCTCTCTGCTGCATGCTAGACCTCACCTATACAAAACACATGACTCAGGAGCCTGTGCTTCCTATTGTCACTTCCATCAAGCCCCTGAAACCAGCTTTGCTTTCCCCTGTAAATAGGTTTCATGCCTTCATAAAATGGATGTATTAGTCATGAATAAAAACCAAAAAGTTACCGGGGAGGGAAGCAATACTCAATGTACCACAGTCAATAAAAGACAGAAGGAAAGAAAAATATTAGCTGGAGAGTTCCAAGAAGGTTAGGGTTACAAAGCAGCAAAATATTGGCTCTGACACAGGAAAAGGCTCTTCTGAATACTAATGTGTTCTGCACAGTGACAAAGAAGCTATACTTACCTCAAAGGAGATTAAGTAATACATAGCAACACCTGAGGAAAGGGAGGAAGGTAGAAAAGAAAGGCAAGCAAGCATAAACACAAAGAGAATAAGGCACCTGAAGTCTTTTTCATATAGCTTCTTCTCCTTCACAGGGGAGATTTATATCTTTTCCTCGGAAATTCAGTATTCAGGAAAGTGGACTTAGTATAACTCCATAGTAATACCCTCTTTTCCAGGCCCCAGGAAACTATAATACTGATTTACTGGTCAAAGAAATAAATGTGCCTTAGAGTTCCATACAAGGTCTTTCTGAAGTTAATCCAGCTCTAAGATGGATAAGAAAAAGTGGAAAAATACCGCAGAAAGTATTTGTGTAGATAAAAGGAGCTTTCTAAAGGCCAGTGTTCCTGTCATGATGGAATAATTTTCATTCTCCAGATAAAGAGCTGGAGAATAAAAGTAGAGAAAGTTACAGCACACAACCAGCTCCCTGGGCACCAGGACATGTTTGCCAGCTGGGGACTACACTTCAGTAAAAATGCCTGATCGGTTAAATTTAAAACTGGATATATTTCATACAGGATTCATTTGAGCCAATGTTGACATCAACATCTGACACTACAGTCAGTGGAGAGAAACAGTCACTTGCAGGACAGGATTCATCTGTTTCTAAAGCAGTTGGCTAAAGCAGGGTCAGATGAACTATGTCCTAAAATATCTTTCCCTTTCCTGTCGGGAAGGAGAGCCCATAAAAGTCAGCCAGAGGCAGACAACTGGTCTATAGGCACCTGAAGCTAATGGTGGACTCAAAGCATCAAAATGACTGCGCAGATGAGATTCAAGTACACACACAGAGTTTGCAGAAATTAATCCACTTCTCACCATGACGACTGGAAATCTTACTCTGGAGAACGCAAATACAAGTCCCAGGCTTCTATGCAATCTGTGTTACCATTTAAAATGGATCAAGATGCAGCCCTTATAGCTGTAGAGACAGCTTTTTAAATGCAAGGAAAACACAAGTGGAAGCAACACTATTCTTGAGCCTACAGATGGATACAAAGAGGTGTTAGTGATGCTCGAGACCATCACAGGAAAATTCATGAGACTGACAGTTTTGAATTGTTCTCCTTTAGATTGATGTCAACAGTGGTGTCCATAAGTTCCTAATCCTGGGTTTAAATGCAGATTTCAGGAGCAGAGGGGAAGACGATAAGCCCCAGGTTTCTGCAAAACAACATTTTTATTTTATCAGTGAAAAAGGCAAATAAGTCCTTAAGTAGAACCTAATGATGTAGGCTGCAAATGTCCCAATACATGGCCTGGCAGAAGAGCTCATTTAGCCCAAACTGAGGAGCCCCTAATAGAAGTTGAACCCTAAAGCTGCTCCCTTATCTCTCTCCTGACAGGTGCTGCTTTGTCCCATAACACGGATGGATGGGAGCAGGTTGCAAGAACAATCCACACAGCCCACAGCTCCTCTCCCTGTTCACTTGGAAGGGGTTCTCCGGGAAAAGCACAGGTGGGACTGTGTCACCTTCACCAGGACACCAGCAGCCCACTGCTGGTCACTGTGTTTCTCCAGGTGCTACTCAGGGAAAGAAGCAGCCTGTGTGCAAGGATGTTTCCAAGTTTCACACCTGGGAAACACTACAGCTATTCCAGATAGACGACTGCACTGTGTATGCATGAAGTACAGCTCTCACCATAAACTGTGTTCCCTCCCTCTGGAAGGGCTGGGCACAGCTAGCATGAAGTCTCTATTCAGGAGCATTTACTAACACAGTGATCAGTTATTCCACAAGGACTGAAACCTGTCTGATCAGGTACCATTTCTTGTCCTGCAGTTGCACAGTGCTTACACAGCATGAGCTGCCAGTTGGGGCTGGTGAACATTGCTGTGGTACAAACAAATAAAATCAGCCTTATTCAGAGCAAATTCCAAAGCAGAGGCTGTTTGCTTGCCTGCATTCTAGGTTAAATACAGAGGGCTGGGCTAAGCTCTCAATTCAACGTAAACCAGACAATGACCTTCTCTGACAAGGGAAAAAAAAATAGCTATGGGGAAGCTGCTTCAAGACTCAAAAACCAGTCATTTATTAAAACTGAGAGATTACTTCTCCCAATTGAAGGCAAACTCCAGAATAATCTCCTCCATGACACATGAGAAACTGTCCAATCTTAACCTCCATTTCAAATGCTAATTACTCTCCAGAATCCTAACCTGAATTTTTCCTAGCTTCCATGGAGGATAAAAAAACCAGACATGTGCAGAGATCTCCATCTTTCCCTTTCTAAATTTACATGAATTATGTAATTGCACTTTTAAAGGACTAGAGCAAGTGACTAAAAAAATAATGCAGAATGAACTAACGCTGCTTGCGACACTGCAGGAAAAGAATACTTTCAAAAGCAGAAGAGCACTTCCTCCCTCCAAAAAAACTTGAAAAGGTAGAAGACACTATAATTGCATATGTGAAAAATTATTCAATGACAATGGGATGTATGAAAAGTTATTTTAATTGCTGAGTTTATGATGTACTTTAAATGATGTAAAGGATACCCAGAGAACAAGGATGGCTATCATCTAAGAGAAGATGTACACAGTTAAAGACATATACCTTCTTAACATACATATCTGATAAATTATATACACATACTGGCAGTGTAATCTAGCAGGAGGGGTTCACAGGCATTTTCTAAAGGCAAAACCTTGTCATTGTGAACAGATTTATTAATAATTATAAATGAAATCATGATTATCGAAGTTAAGTGCCTGCAAGCATTTTGCCAAAATCATTTAGCTCTGGACTAAAACCCCAACAGACAAGGAAAGACCAATTAATTTTCTCATGGTAGGATTTCAGTTAAAATTCAGAAGGCAACTTACATCCACTGAGGTTTTGGGATTTTTTTAAAAGGCATGGGGTATTCACTCAATTGATTTTAGGACAAATGTATTTGTATTACTACACCTTTAATCAAGACTTTAGGGTAAGGCACTGTGAAGCAGAAGAAAAACAGTCCTTATGCTGAGAGCAACACAATGGTTCCCCAGCAGAAGCTCACAGGAGCAAGATAAATGTTTGTAGCCTCTCCAGTAAGGAAAATTACTGCACTCTGAATGCGAGAACAGTGATACATGACAAACAAGGAGCTCAGTCTGCCAGAAACCTTGTGTTTGTTGTTCCAAAAAGGTTAGAAGCCACTAATTTAGAGTATATTACAAGAGACAGTGTGGAACAAAAACCAGTTACTGTGAGAGCACGAAGAATGAAAAAAGAAAACCACAGCCCCCCTGACCAGCATTCTAACAAGGAATATTCCCAACAGTGAGAGAGAGTCTTGCCAGATCAAGTGGGTTTTGGGACGACAAGCTAATCTCCACTAGCAGCCCTGTGTGAGCATCCCTGTAAGCCCAATGGCTAAGGAATGAGAGAGAGTGTCATTGGAAGAGTTTAGGAAGTCCAAGAGCTCAGCAGGGCCGGGCACAGTGTCACCCAGTTTAAAGGCAGACACGGGGAGCAATTGTGCAGTTCACTCACGGACAGGCAGCGCACTGGCAGCGCAGCCAGGTAACAAACCCTGACGCTGTGCACAGCGGGCTGTGCCTTGCTTTTCTTCGGTGCCAGCAGAAGGAAAACAGCACTACACCAAACAGTGGGAGAAATCCCTCAAATCTTCATGATATACAAAGCCTGAAGGAATGCACATTACAGAAAGATTTAGTTTGCTGGCATGAAATCAAACGTATAAACCCAAGATTATTCGCAAAGATCAAGACAACCTTCAAAGAAGCCAGAAATCCAGGGGGAAGCAAAGTATTTCCAAGTAGTTCCACTTTTCTCACACAAGCCAGGGAATCTCAGAGAGAGGGTCATAAATAATGGACTTTATTTTCATTCTTTGCATATACTCTTGCTGATGCAGTGCCTAGTGTCATCGGGCGATGGAAGCTGATAGTGAGTCATTTTTGGATACTCAAAGACACCTTAAAAGGGATTTTTTCTTGGAATAAGAGTGTTTGATTTCTGAAATACAAACTATTTTAATTTACTAATTGCTTTACATAGCCTACAAGCATTAGAGCACTTCTAAGAAAAATCAGATTTGTGATAATAAAAGCCTCTGTAAACTAACAAGGAAAAGCATTTCAGGATGCAGTGACTGAAGGCAGCATATTCAAATTAAGGTACCTAGTTAAACATCAAAGTAACCAGCCATTGACAGAACTATCCTCATACAGAAAGAGTCACCATTACTTGGTATCTTCAGAGCAAGACCAGAGGATGTTTCTCAAATATACACACACACACACACACACACATATATATATATATGAGATCATGCTTAAGCCACAATTAATAGTTAGATGTTGAAATCAGCATTAATGCAAGCAGCCCTTTCTCAGACATATATTGTGAGTAATTCTGGTCACAGCAAAATTCAAAGACAATTTACTGAATTGAAAGCAGATGCGTGGAAGCACTGGTAAGAATAAAAGGCCTACCTCAGGAAAGTTTGACTTGTTTAGGTCGACAAAACACAGCACAATAGAGGACAGGATCACTGCCTGCAAGCACACTTGAGGAGAGGGAGCTGCAAGAAATGCAAAGAAACATTTAAACCATAGGATTATCTTGGAGCAGAAATGAGATAAACCAACCACGAACTCTTCTCAGCTGGAGGTCAGAGGAATCCAAGTATGAAGTAGCTGTGATCTGGAGCAGCCTCCCAGTGGGAGAAGTCAAAGAGGAGAAGAAAGCAGATAAAGAGAGAACCCGAGAGTCCACAGAAGGGGCTCTGGCCCCATGTTGATCCCTCAGGAGCAGGACATTTTCCCTGGGACTGAGGCTTGAAAGATCAGGTTGTCCTTTCCAGCTCTAAGCTTACACACAGAATTCAGTAACTTGGTAACAGGTTATCACTGGAAGAGAAGGATTTACATGTTTTGGGGTTTTTTTCCCTGTGTATTTCTAAAACAGGGAAGTTTTTATTTTCTTTAGACACAAAGGTAACGTCTGTTTTTCATCGGTTCTCCTACAGTGCGGGAGAACACACAGCAGGAGCAAAACATTGCAAGAAGAGATAATTTAGGATCTAATCTTGAGTAACCTGTGCAGTCAGACAGGACAGCATGAGGAGCTCTACACTCCACCACCAGAGGTGGACTTCACAGATGTTCCACTGTCAAGATCATTCAGCTCTTATCAACAGAGGGAGGGAGAACTAACATGTACGGAAGAATCAACATCAAAGTGCAAGAGAGTCAAAGAGCAGCAATGCTCTGCACTGGCTTCTGGGTTATCGTCCAATCTCAACGTATGAGGTATTTATCCTTCCTTCTACAAATCTGATCCACAGGCCCTAGATTCACCCACCCTTTCTGAAGCACACTGAAGTCAGTATTCATGCAAGTTAAAAGCCAAAGTCACATCAGCCTAGTAAGGAAACTGTTGGAGCTGGTCTTGCTCTCTCTGCTTCAGAAGCAGTTTACCATAAAACCATCAAAACATAGATATCAGGAGTCAGGAGAGCTGGATTACCCTCCTGACAGTTCACCCCAAGCAAAAGTCATAAGCTTTCCATAACCACCTCATTGTCTCCAACGCCCTCACTCACTCCCTCTGTACACAAAGCTTCCCCTCTTTGGAAAGTGTAAAGACTCTTCTGTGCTCAGAACTGTAATGTGAAAACAAAATTGTGTGTTAGTGATATTTAAACCAATTTAATGAAGCAGTTTCAATTCCACCCTTCCTTCCTCCCAACTCCACCCTCTCCTTCGACAGGGAAATTTGTTTGGGTTAATATGGAGGGAAAAAAAGCAAGCTAAAAATAGCCTCCTTTTGCCTTAAAAAAGTTAAGGCTATGAATAAACAGCCTGAAACAGGAATGCAGTTAATCTGCCCACCAAATTCCTACACTGTTTTCTTCTTCAGCTTTCCAAAACATTTTTATAAGGATCAAACACACAGATCTGCAGAGCCAGTGGTATCCCAGAACTGCCTGCTTCCATGCTAGTCAGGTAACTGGTTTTGGCATGAGGAGGAATGGTTTGAGACTGGATGAACCGAAGATATAATCTTAGGACCATTAAGTACTACAATATTTGAGCAAATCTCCTTCCATCAGAGGAATCAGTATGAAAAAAAATGAGAAAAATCCACCAAGAGAACAGAAAAGCCTTTCTTGTTTCCCTTTAACTGTGCAACAAACTGCATTATCTCCTAAAAATCTACCTTGCCAGTAAAAAGCACTCACACTGTTATCCCTATCTTAGACCCAAGTCACATCTGTCCCTGACAACAACAGCTGTCAACACTGAAAGAGCAGGGTGATCAGCCATCCTTTTCACCCTGGGCTGGAAGCCAAAGCAAGGATGGCTTATGTATTTGCAGTGCAAAACCAAACAAACTCTTTATTCTGTTCCCTGTGCTATGCCATTAGCAAGCAAGCTGATCAGCCCCAGGGAGTATCCTTGCAATCCAAATATTTGAACCCAAACTTAATTTTCCCCTATTTCCCTTCCACTGTATCACCAGCGAGCTCCAGGTAATGCCATAAGAGTCACGTGTACTATGCTACCAATGCAGACAGAAGCCTCTTGGCAGGGTCACCTTTCATTCCCAGTTTCCCATAGCATGAGGCACCACAGCATGCTGCCCTGGAGTGCTACCGACACCACTATGATACCTGAAAGGAGTTACATTTTAGAAAAGGAAACCACCTCCCTCCTCTTACAGCAGATGAGCCCTCTGTAAGGAGAAAGGAAATGTCTCACTTTCATCTCAGAGTTCAGAGGGAATGTTTTATAGCTGTCAATCCTATCAAGATCTTATTCACTGACACACCAGGGACAGCAACTATTCTGAGGTAGGGCTGTGCAGCCATGAAATAGCCAGGTTCTGAAAAAGACTTTGCCCGGTGACACTTGGAAAGCCAGGTAAAAGACTTCACTATGACCCTAAAGTAAATGCTGAAAGCCAACATGCAACAGGCAGGCCAGAGGAGTTAGGCAGATGAAGCTACACAAGGCAAAGGCACATGAAGAGCAAGGTAGCACCTGCTAATGAAATTCCAGGTGAGGAGTGTGAACCCAAGCTGTCTCACCTCTGGAGTGCCAGGTCCAAGCACTTTCACTCAGAGAGGCAAGACACACTCAGTGATCAGAGTGGGATAGTGGATGCTGGGATCTCACACTCACACATTGGCATCACTGCCATGATATACCACCCTGCATTCCCCATCCATATACAGTGCTTATCATGTCACCTTGACTGCTAAAAAGACTTCAGGGATACTATTTAGGCGGTGCAGAAATACTAGAGAAAGACACCCTGGTTATGTTACTTCTTCAACCACTCTACTGGAGCATTCACTTGTTCTGTGTTTACCCTCAGCTCCCATCCAAGGTGGAAAGTGTCCTTTAAAAGACAGGAAACTGGCACAGAGACTAAATCATACTACTGAATTCTCAGAGGGAATCTGTAAGCAGATCATGGAGCTGAAACTGGACTTGCTAAGCTCTAAGTTAGCTACCAGACCATTCTCCTTCCAACAGACACATCTGCCAGCATTCACTTGTGCAGCTTGTTTGGAAAGTCTGGTGGCTCAAAAAAAAGAACAATCAAGTGAAAGCAGAAAGTCCAGGGTGATGTGGGTTAAGAAAGCAAATTCATCAACAGGGCTACCAATATCCACTCTGCACCCAGCACTGCACCAGGGTTGACCTGCTCTGCACAGAGTCTTGCTCAAGCAGGTACAACTGCAGACTCCTGCCTTCTCAAGGGTGCAGTAGCCAAATGTTGTAGCACACAGAGGTCTTTGACATCACTCATCTGCAACCTCATCCCTCTGTTGCTGGCTAGTTTTAAGTGGAGATGGCTTCCCTGGGTTCAAGAGGGATTCAGCTTTCTTAGGGCACTGTAAAGAATGAGAAGGAAATGGACACTGACTCGAGAAATAGAAAACAGGCTTCAATGTGTGGAAACAATCCTGCTTTTGATTAAAAGCAAAAAAACTTAAAAGAAACCAGCCTAGGGTGTTTCTTTACAGAAACACCAAGTCTCAGGCCCCTCTACAGCACTCAGCTCAGTGTATCTCAGATTGTGCATAAGGTCACTGCCCACAATGACACCCCTTTACAGT
Source organism: Corvus hawaiiensis (assembly GCF_020740725.1). Lineage (NCBI taxonomy): Eukaryota > Metazoa > Chordata > Aves > Passeriformes > Corvidae > Corvus > Corvus hawaiiensis. The sequence goes on along the minus strand of NC_063218.1, from coordinate 46,562,335 downwards.
GACTCTCTTAAGAAAACACCCATAATCACTACAGTTGATTTGTCAGAAATACGAATTGATGTAAACCAGAATGTTTTTGCCTCAGCCAGTAGGTTCTGCCCATTATCTATCCATGAACCAAGAAGCTGCTCCTTTGAGCAGTGTTCTCCATCATCCGAAACACCAGCACCAAGTGTTTTGAACTTGGATGCAGAGAAAGGAGTGGAATTCAAAGAGTTAAGAAGTCTTGGCTGCAATTATCAGGAAGAACAGTGGTAATGCAAGGTACAACCATGGTCCTGATCAATATTCCTAATTCAGAAAATATGCTTCTCAGGGCATGTCTGCAGCACTGGAAGCAGTCTTCCAGCTGAACAGTTGTTTTTTCCTTTAATTCAGCCTCACTTTTAACCACTCTTGATTAAAACGATTACTTTCACTCAATATTCAATTTCTGACAGGTAATATTCTCTACATATGTTGCAAGCTGGCTCCATCCTTACAGGCAAAACACAAGAGCTCCCTAGAAGCAACTTTTCTTATTTTGTAAGTCATGTATAATTTATGCATCTGCAATATTGACACAGGCTAGAAATACACATGCCAAAATCATGTCCTATAAGCTTTCAACAGATTCTAGGGCATTTTCCTCTTAAGGCATTGCTTACTCTTGTTATTGCCATTAGTTCTCAGGAGAATCCATTACCTGAGCACTATTAATACCTGTACACCCAATCTGATAACCCAAAATCTAGACCACATCAGCATTCAATGCCATTTAACTGTACAGGTGTCTGACAGCCCCTTAAGCACTTAGAGGGTTTTTTTGCTCATTTAAGTCCTCAAGTTTTCATCAAAACAAACACCGCCACATGCATAGATGTGCTCCTGCCTTTCTAGTCTTGCAGATGGATTCATACACAACTCTTCCAATTCAGAAGACAATTCAGCTCTTCCAAATATTGTCTGAAATTGTCTGAAAATTGGAGATGGCTTTGCAAGCAACTGTTATCATTGTTATGCAAAATACTGAAATCACCTGAGTCTGTTTTACTGAGTTACTGGCAGAAGAGAATTATTAACAAAAGAATCACAGGCAAGTTATACATTACATGGACATTCACAGATAGCTGGCAGGAGTAGGGAAACATTTTCTTCACTGCATTCCCTTTAGGTGGAAACTAAAAAGGAGAATGAGGATTTTCAAGAGATTTCATTCAGTTTCCAAATAGCACTGGATTGGGTAGCTCTCTTGCACTGCAGGGAAAAAATTCCATTGTCTCATTTTAAGAGTATATCTAGGTACAGACTCAGGAGCACTCCAGCACTGAGTCACCCTCTCTTTTCACCTGCCATGCCTATGACTAGATGTCACACAGGTATGATGTGTTTGCTTCTGGCACTCTGAGCAAGTTTAATCTTCTTTGCCCAAGTAATACTTTTCTTTCCGTTTTTTATTTAAGTAAGTTTTTCTTTCTGAAGCTGTTCTCGGGAACAAAATATTTGGTCCAATTCTCATCTTGGCTATTGGATGAATAACCAGAACACTCACCCAAAGCACACAGTCTTTGATCATTTCCCTCACAAGGTACGTAGCTGGCCAGAAGAATCTGCAACTATGAGCTTCGAGTATGAGGTTTGGGGGGATGGGAAGTGTATGTATCCCTTTGGCCTGGGACTCATAAATCAAAGCTTTTTGCAGTAGCAAGTGAACTGACAAAGTATAAATAGAGAAACATATAATTATCACAGATTACAGCTAACAAATCCTCACTGGAGAAAACAGTGTGGGTGTAGGAGAAACTCACTGTAACTGGGGGTTTTACAGATGACACAGAAAATGCAACTGGAAGCTGTTGATCTCCCACAGCAGTAACAGTTGGCCCCTTCAGTGATGCCACTGCAAGACACAAAACAACAGATTCATGAGTACAACAGGCAGGTGCTCATGAGGAGTCACTTCAGGAACAAACTTTTCAATCCAGTATTACTGCTCACTGCTTCACAATCCCCTTCACCTCACCTCTGTACTTCCCCACACACTCTGCAATCTCAGTGGCGTTTGTCACTAAAATGAAACTTGGGTCACCAAATAAACATTAACTTACTGGAGAAAATCTCCTCTTGCACATTTTCAATACAGAATTTAAAAAAAAATCAAAACATTAAAAATAGCTGACTGTCACTGACTCCACTTACAAACTAGTAATTTGAGAGTGAACATGCAATGACAAGGCACACTGGGCATGCACAGAAAAGTCCAGGTAAAGAGTGTCTACAGAACAGCTGCCTGTGACTTGTAGTCCATCTGCAGCACAAGAAACAAGCTTTGTGGGCCCCAGGGAACAATGCACAGAAAGCATTCAGAAGAGAGAGTGGGTTTCTGTTTCCTATACAGGAAAAAGGTCATGGCAAGGAAAGTGAAGTCGGTAAATACTTCTAAACATTCAAGTTTCTGAGGCTGACAAATGCCAAGGAAACAAGCTTAGTTGTATGGAAGCAGTTTATGCAACAAATACCCATAAATGAAAAGCAACTTCTGCTGGGACTGGTAAAACTTTACCAAGTGATGCTGCACAGGGAAAAGTAAGTTTATAACTATATTCAAATGCACAGAAACATTTGAATGCATAATCAGCCAATGCATAAGAGGTTAGCTCTACCTACAGAAGCAGCAAGGTCAGAACTGTAGAAAAAAACCTTTTGAGAAGAACAATCCCTTCCTTTTCCATGGCAGCTTTAGAGTGGATAATGAATTACACCACTGTTTTGTGCCACAAGATTTTTGCTAGTGCGTACATTTCCTCAGCATTAAGTTTGGAACTGCAGATAGATTTTATAGTTAAGCACAGTGGAATTATCCCCACCATAAATTACGTGGGGTTAAAAAGCCAACCCCTACAAAAGAAATGTTCCATCCTTACTGACCACACACAGCCAAGACTGCACTTTATCTACCCACTTGAAAGACATTAGGTCTGTCGATCAGCTGTCCCTGGCTTGCCATAGTTTAACTCCTAGCTTTTTTGCTGTTGTTTGCCTGGGTTTTTTATCTTGTTATTTCAGGTGTTTAATGACACTAATTTCCAGATGGTCTAGAAATCTAACACACCAGCAAGGGGGCTACATCCCTGTTACATGCAGGAGTGTCACTGTCTCATATTTTACTGTTACATAAATCAAGCTGGCCCCAAAGAGGCATCAGGAATGCATTCCCTAAGCATTGCTTTATTTTGATTTTTCTAAAACTAAGAACTGTGGATGTTTCAAGTGTTTCTTGAGAAGAATGAGCTGCCTGATGATTTTCAGATTTTTTTTTTCCTAAACTTCACAAATACCAGGAGCAACATCACCTTTTAAGGCAAAAGGCATCTGAAAGCAAAATCCTGCTTTTAAGCCAGAGTGACTCATAACAGTAAGGATTCTTCCTACAAAAACAAACTCAATCATGAAGTAAGAACGAGCTAGAAGCTGTAGTAATAACAATTCAAACAAATCCTTTTTTCTCCATGACTTTTGTGGACTGATATTGGCTGGATCAGGCAGGTGCTCTTGGCTACTGCAAAAAAGGAAACAAGCTAGACAGACCACCGGCCTGCCCCAGTGTTATCATTCATTTGCATCTCTAGACAGTACAGTAAACACAAGCACAGATGCACACGAACACACTGCGTGCCTTATCTTTTCTATAGGAATGCAGGAGGAAGTCTGTATCTACACTGCAGGCACACATGCTTTCAACAGAGCTGACGAGCAGCTCCAGAGATAAGGCAGAGAAGATGCAGGAGCATGCACACAACATTGCCTCCAAGCCTGGGTAGCTGTGTGCGGCCCAGTACCACCGTATCTTCATCATGCCCGTTAAACATAAATAAAAAATAAAGACAGGTGTTCAGACTGCAGCCCTGCCTCCTGAAACAGAGGCGCTTGCTGCCATCAGAGGAGGCAGCATTATACTAAAGAGAGGACGTGATCTCAGTAGTCTGCATCTAAATCTACTCCTCAAGTCTAGAAGACATCCAAAATCCTCCTCTTTGAGGAGTATCATAGCCACTGCACAGATTTTCCTTGACCTGTCCAACATGTGAGCCCAGACAACTACATTTTCAGCAAAGAAGGTGGTGACACCACCAGCAGAGAGACCAGGGCTCCACTTCCCTCTCCACAACCAACCTGCTGTACAAACCCAGGCAAAACATTTTATCTGCTTGTGTACAACTTTCATTCTCAGGCTGGGGTTTTCTCCTGTCTCTTCTTTTAACCAGGGATCTTCTTTTACCAGATATTCATGTCTAGTAATCATGTGTTGCTGAGCACAATGGGGCCTTTAAGCATTAAGTTTAGTAACAGAAACCTCAGCTGCAGTGTAACTCCAATTAGAGCTACAAGGCCCCCCTCAAATCCATCTACTCCAGACATCCTGCTCCACAGACTAGAGGTATGTTTTCAATCTTTCTGTCCTGGTTTGTGTCAAATGCTTCCAGGCTCTCTGGCGTGTCCCACACCACCTGGAGTCCATCTAAAAAACTCCCTGACAACTCCCAAACATTTAAGAGATTTTTTTTTTTTTTTCAGGCAAACTTCACAAGTTCTTAGTGGGGGAAACTACAGCTTAACAAAAGCAGGTGAACTGAGTCCTAATAGCAAATTCAAACTGTCTGATCAAGAATCTGTCACATCTCAGCTTTCCAGGAACTTGGACACCCTGAGTTAGATAAAAGTCCTGCTCTTTGATTTTCTTGCTTTGAAATATCTATACTTGCTCCTCCTACTCATCCATTCCTCCCCTGGCACTCCTGTCAAAGACACAGTTTCTGCTGTTTTTCCTTGGGGCTTGTATTTATCTGCACACTGGTCAAGGAACGTGCTTTCTAGATGCAGGACACCTCTCAGTGCTCTAGTACTTTCCAGAGGAAATTTCCAGAGTACTTTCCAGTGTGATGCTACTTCATAGCATCACTCAATGGTTCGGTTAGAACGGACCTTAAAGATCATCTTCTCCAACCCCCCTGCCATGGACAGAGACACCTTCCATTAGACCAGCTTGCCCAAAAGCCCATCGAACCTGGCCTTGAACACTTCCAGGGATGGGGCAGCCCTAAGTTCTCCTGAGAACCTGTTCCAGTGTCTCATCATCATCATTCTTCCAAATACCTAATTGAAATCTACCCTCTTTCAGTTTAAAACCACTGCACCTCATTCTATCACTCACTCCCTGATAAAGACTTCATCTTTTCTGTTGACCCTCTAAGTACTGGAAAGCTGCTATAAAATCTTCCAGGCTGAACAACTCCAACACCCTCAGCCTGTCCTCAAAGGAGAGATGCTCCAGGCCTCTGGTCATTTCTGCAGCCCTCCTCTGGACCCACTCCAACAGGTCCACATCCTTCTGTGTTGGTGGCCCCAGAGCTGGATACAGCACTCCAGGTGGAGTCTCTCTAGAGCAGAGCAGAGGGGAAGAATGACTGTCCTGACCTACTGGCCACCCTGCTTTGGATGCAATCCAGGATACTCTTGGTTTTCTAGGGTGTAAGCAGACACTGCTGGGTGACATTCCTTTTTTTCATCCACCAATACCCTGCCAAGCCCTTCTCCTTAGAGCTGCTCTCAACCCACCATTGCTCAGCCTGTATGTGTGCTTGGGATTGCCCCTGCCCAGATGCAGGACCTTGTGCTTGGCCTTGAACTTCACGAAGTTTGCACGGACCCATCGCTCCAGCTGGTCCTTACCCACTGAGCGGTACATGCATCAGATTCATGTCTACCATTTTAGAGACAAGGATGCTGTGTGGGACGCTACCAAATGCTTTGCACAAGTCCAGGTAGATGACATCAGTCGCTCTTCCCTCATCTAACACCTCTCTAACACTGCCACAGGAGGCCACCAGATTGGTCAGGCATGATTTGCCCTTAGTGAAGCCATGTTGGCTGTCACCAATCAACTCCTAATTTTCCATGTGCCTCATCATAGTTTCCAGGAGAATCTGCTCCATGATTTTGCCAGGAACAGAGGTGAGACTCACAGAATTTTTTGAAAGCAAAGGGTAAGCGTGGCAAGAAACACGTGGTACCATAATGTGCTCTTAGTGCCTGAGTTTTCATTCATCTGAGTTCAATCAACAATTTTTTTCTTCCCATTAAACCAGAAAATAGCTTCACCTTCCCTATTTTGAGGCAACACCCAAACTAAAAACTCCAAGCTGCAGCCATTTGGGCAGTGTCACGGGTTAGCATAGCTCCGGAAATGATTTTCTTGCAAAGAGGTGCTTACAGCTTCCTCTATGACCTGACAGAACCTATCAACTGGCTAGTTTGAATACTGACAATTTTTTAAGCCACATAAAAATTTTGACACGACTCTGTGGTCCACATTTAAGAAAGGACAAACCCTGGGAAAGCTCTCTCTTGCTTCTGGCCTTGGGACAGGTAACTGGGCTGGGCCCATGTGGCCCAGCGGGCCCGGGCTGGGCCAGGACACAGCCATCCTGGAGCCATGCAGCCCTGTTCCACCCACGGACCCCCCCCCCAGCCCTGCTACGTGCAGATGGCACAGCCCCCCCCCCTTCCAGTGCGGGCGAAGATTCAGCTGAAGCTGCCCCGCTGCCCAGCAAAGATCATGTGACCAACAGCACTAAGAGAATTCCAGCTGCAAGGCCCGGGTGAGATTAACCCTTTTTTAGTGCTGTAAGTTTCCTCCAGAACAGATGAAGCCTGCAGACACCAAGTAAAGAAGGGAAGAGTTGAAACCCTGAGGGAGGAGCAAGAGGAGATGCTTAAAGCTGAAATTCTGTTGTAAAGCCATGGCAGTGATAGAAGAGTACCTGCTGTAATTTCATGACAGCATGGGGGGTGGAGCGTTCAAACTGTACTTGTGAGCAAAACTACCTGTGCTGGAATAAGCAAATGCTGAAGCAGCTGTAATTTGATGAGAAGTTTGAACAGGGAGAGATGGAAGTGATGAGGACTCTTGCTCCAAAAATCGGAAGGAGAAGACCTCTGTTCCTAGAGATGCTCCCAGAGATAGTCCTAGAGATGAAGATGATGAGGACCCTTTTGCTTCCAGGGAAGGGGGAGGGCCTCTAGTCCTAGAGATGAAGATGCTTCCAGAGATGGGTGATAAGAACCTTTGCTTCTGAACAGCTCAACCTTAAAATGGTACCCCAGTAGCTCAAGATTGGACCCCCAAAAGCAGCTGTGTGGAAAGCTGTAAGTTGGGGGAAGGGAGACTCACATGCGAGCAGAGAACCAACCTGGGTGGCTGTCTCGCTGTGATCCTGAAGCCATAAGAACTTCCTGTGGCGATGTCTCCATAGCATGAGCAAGAGAGACTCCTCTCCCTAACTGAACTGAACAAGGTTATTATAGAGGTGGTAAACTGACTGAAAATCTCAAGGGTTGTCTTTTTACATTGTCAGTGGGAGAAGGGAGAAAGGTGGGAGGAGGAGAAGTGTACTGAAGGTGTGGTCTGATTTTTTTTTTCTTTCTTTTAGGTCTGTTAATAAACTTCTTTATATTCTTCTAAGTTTTGTGCCTGCTTTGCTTTCTCTTAATTCTTATCTCACAGAAGGTAAATAAGTAAGCAATGAGTATTTTGGACCAAACCACTACACTCTAATTGGTGTTTCTGCCTGGTTACAAACTGAACCCGCTACAGGCAGCAATCCTAAGAAACAACACCATTATCAACAGAGACATCATCAATGGCATTCAATGTTGACCCTAAAAAGGCTTTGCTGTGTGTCTTCCCATGAGGCCTTACTATGTGACCTCTTTTTGCCAGCAGTCATGTAGATACCCAGGGTTAGATTTTAACAGGGACAGCAGAGAAATTCTCCAATTTGTGTCACAACACCACACAGGACATACATGTGCAGAGCAACTCAACTTCCCTGCCACGAAGAGAACGCACAGAAATTCCCAGCACCACACAGATTAGGCACAGTCACTTTCACCAGTGGCAAGGGGCCTTTTTCAGTCTCTGCTCTGCTTTCAGCTACTGCAACTAATTCAGGAAATTTACTGACTGACTGAACTCTTATATTAGCACACAGTGCCTGTAACAAAAAAAGACCAAACTATTCTCTGAAGTCCTACTAAAGCCAAGAGGCTGTGGAAAATATATTTTGAAGCAGACATGAATACTGCTTGCTCTTGTTTTTAAGAAGAAAAATACCAAAAAGAAATGTCAGCAAGATTCTTCTCTGTACCACCACCCACCAGTCTCCTACCCACCCCTGCTTTTTTATTTATGATTTTTTTAATTAAGGTAACATTGTATTTTTTGCCCACATGCTCTCCCCTCTAAAAAAACTCCACTTGACAACTTGCAATCATTTGAAATCTCTTCCTTATATTTCTATTGCTTGATGCAAGATACCTTCACACTGTCAGGAAAGACTACTCTCCTGCCATGCCCATAGCCATCACCATGTATTCAAACCCCAGCGAATCTGCCAGATAAGCTATCTCCAGCTGGTATCTTATATATATTATATGTATAAAAAACATGGGGGAATATATAAATAGTAATTCCCTTCCCACTCCTATTTTAGGATTTCCTGAACTCTATGCTATTCTTATCCTCCTTACATCAGCATTAACCCTGACAACCATATTCCTGCAACATTAGTTCACTTCTGTCTCTGGAAACCGCTGGATTGATTTTACATTTTGGAGTTATTCTTGACAAAGTCCAGGATATGGAACTGCAGCCCATTTACATATCAGCTGTTAAACTGATGAGCACATGTAACTTCTATTAGAGTTAGTGCAAACAGCAGATTGTCACTTAGGCACTCAGCTCCAAATATCCACTTGCACTCTGCATCCCTCCTATGAGCTTGAAAAAGGCTTTGTTAAATACTTGCATCCTGTGTTTCTGCTTGCAAAGGCATCTGTGCTCAGCACTTAGCACTGATAGTGATGCCTTAGGTTTTAACGTTCATATTTTTCAAATCCTGCACTGCCTAGTGTGTAACTCTGAAGTTTCTTGTGGCCTGTTAACTACTGCTCTCTCATGCTGGTTAGACATAACAAAGCCTCTCCAGGCCTGCTCTCCAATGACACCCAGATTGTCCTAGGCCCAAATGTGTAAACTAACATCTTAAGAAGGGGGGTAAACTTGGGGAAATTACATCATTAACTGAAATTTTAATTGGAGAATTAACCCTGATATGCAAATGAACCAAACCTATAAACGTGTGCAGAACTCGTGACCCAGGGTCCATTTTGGCAGTAGCCCTTGGCCTGCCCAGGGTGTGCCTTTGGAAGGTCCTTCAAATAAATACCTACCTTTATTCCCTTACTCTTGTATAGTCTCTGTTTTCAGGTGGCCAACTCAGGCATCAATAGCTGCAAGATCCATGATCCTGCTTTGACTGTTCCCAAGTCTCAGCCCAACTGGTAAGAAAGTCTGTTCTTCTCGTGCAGAGGAGCTTTCACTTTTATGACTTTTATTGCTAAATACAGAGCAAAAAGATGAGGCTTTACATTCTTCCATACCCTGGGCATTTTTAGATGGAATCAGCAACACAAACAACCCATCCCTTGGGAAGGATGAGAGTGTCCCAGTGCAGTCTTAGAGAGTTACTCCTCAAAGCAGGTAAAAAAAGGAGGCTGAAACACAGTCAACTCCTGAAGGTTTCTCTGCATCAATCACTGTTTTCCTTCATTGTCATCTAACTCTCAAGGTCTGTCTTTGTCTCTAGCATTACTAGATCCCAAGAAGATCTCTGCAGGACATGCTACATCTCACCAGAGAGCACAGGAGCAGCTCCCATGACACCTTTCTGTATCTGTCAAAAAGGAAAGGCTGCCTGATGCTGACTGTTCATTCATAATTAAGATACCATTATGACCAGCACTAATAATTTAATACTTTCAAAATTCATAATTAACTCAAAATTATTAGAAGTTCAAAACATGAAACCATGATTAAGGTCTCCAGCTTTAAACTTGGTTTCTGGTTTTAGCGGTTATGCCTAAAAAAGGGCTGATTCTCCCTGATTAGTAACTATAAAACATACAGATGTTCAGATTAAAATATCCCATGCACTGAAGTTCAGCGTGCAAATTTGTTAAGGAAGATACATCACCATTCATTTAACTAAGAAGATATGCAATAAATGATACATTTATTCAAGTTTCATTTTTTCCCATTTTAGATGAATGAACTGTGGATTTGCTTTTTATTAAAGTTCGGGTAGAGGGGGGTTTTTTTGTTTCTTCTTTTGTTTTTATGTGATTTTTTTGTTTATTTGCTTAACTTTTACTGTACTTGGAAGAAAACTGCTGTTAAGGGAACTTTCCTGTCTGACCATCCAGGAGCCACTGTGAGTCACACTCACACCACTCCAAACTTTCACTGCTGGAACCAAAGCCCCTCCACAGTGGGCAGCTGTGCAAAGGGTCAGCACCAGGTCACAGCTCCTTGCCTGTGGGTCCCCCACCCAGGGCACAACCTGCAGCTCCCACTGCAGCTGCACACCCACTACCTGGGTGTCTACACCTCAACAACTGAAACCTGATTAAAATCTGCAGAAACAGCATTTATTCACTACCTAAACTGGCACAGACCTGATGACTTACCAAGAGAAGAAAACAAGTTTAAAAACTGCATTTAAAATGTTTATTGTAATGTAAATTGTTTCTAAAATAGTATTATCTATAATGAAACAAAGTAAGGAAATGTGACTGCTTCTACCAAAACAGAGTATTTCACCATCCCTCATTTAGTCTTTCTTGAAACCCTCCCTGACACAAGCTATATATGACATTCTCAACTCCCAATCAGTCTCACAGCCTCACAAGTTACCTGTCATGGAACTGCTTCTGCTGTAGGACTTCAGTGACAAATATTCTCCCTACACCTGCAGAATAGGCTATTGCTCTCACAGGTTATCCTGGCACTGCAATGAACTCTTTTTCCAGACGATTAGGCCATTGATTTCCTGTGGTTCAAGCATTTTCATTTTCCTTTAAAGCCTTAGCCAAACCTGCACTGGCAAATATTTCTTAATTTAGATGCTATTAAATGGTTAGGGAAAGTTTAAATCTCTACCTGATTTGTCATTATTTCAAATTCACCACCGAAAATGTTTCTTTTCAGAGAATACATTTAATTTCATATGATTATGATTATACACACAAACAAATACAGACACAGAACTGTTTAAATGCACTGATTCCAATACTTATCCAGTGATTCTTAAAACTGTTCCAGGGCTTTGGGAAACACAGGGCATTTTAAAATATGATGGGTACTTAGCTCCTGAAATATATTCCCAGTGAACATAGCCAACTGTAAGCCTTTAAACAGAGATCAAAGGTATTTTCTAAAGGAAATATTCCAATTCCCAAAGAGCTGATACATCTCTTACAGCATCCCAATATTGCACACATTTGTCCCTCTGTCATCCTTATAAGTATCAGGACTATTCTTCCCCTGCTGTGATGGGTATGGACCTGAGACACCACGAGGATGGCAAAACCAGCAACAGCAAGATCCTCCCCACTCTCCAAGCTCCCTCCGAGCAAGGGTAGTGCAGCACTGCCTGAGCTGACTGATAAGTTTACTAGCTAGGTCCGGGGTCACACTACACTCCTTCAGAGGTGTTCATGGCATGACAGCGACTCATAGCAACATTCAAGCCATCCTGAGATCATCCACAACACTTGACATCATGCAGGAAGACAGAAGTGACCTTCCCAAGGAGTCTGCTGCAGAGCTGGGAGCTGAACCAAGAGCCACCATGCTCCCAGGGAGCACCCAGCTCCACAGGGAGCAACAGGTAAATGTCATCCCTCCCACAGACACGCCCTGAGCAAACATTTAGAAGCACCTGTGCAGGAGCAAGGCAGACAGGAAAATCAGCCAATGAAGGCAAATGAAATTTTGGTGGTAACAACAGTTTACACATCACTTAATTTCCTACCTCAAGCAATGAGTAAAGCACTTGAGGACATGGCACTCTGAGTTTTCTAGTATTGTAATATCTGCAAAGTATTCACTTGTTTGGTGAGGGATTTTTAAAGCTTTTCCACTTATTCTTTTAAGCTAGTGACTTAAAACTACTGTTACCTTAATTTTATTGCTGTGGATACACCAAGAGACACATTCTGCTCCCAGAAAATCTCCAAGACAGTAAATTACATCATACAGATTTTACCATGGTACTTCCAGGGAGAAGACACACCTCTCCTATCCTTGCCCTTTGTGGTAACTTTACCTTTATGAGTTAAACCAACACATTTGTAGCTTCAAGGCAAGTTTTGATCTTTTGCTCTCCTAAACCAATGATCCAAAACACACAATCCAAGTGAGTTTTCCATCTCGGATTGCAGCACTCCCTCTGCTCTGCTCTTCCATCTGGCCACAGAGTAGCTGGCTGCGGCCCCAGGCCCCCGTGCTGGCACAGCAGCGCAGCATCACTTTGGGCCCGTCAGCAAGCCATTACAAATAACACTTCTGGCCGGGCCACAGCCGCTGCAGCCATGGAGGCACTCCTGGTAAATGAAGAGCTGCTGTGCAGCAATTTCAGAGCACTGGGGTCTGGCAACAGTGTGAGCACTGGATGTGACCCACTCAGTGGGGGAAGTACGGCACAGCGCAGGTCTATCGGAGCCAGGACAGCAGCATTCACATTGTCCAAAGAGTAACACTCTCAAACGCACCAGTATCAGTGACTAGGTGAGAGACTTATTATAGAATAACTGCACAGAATTCACTGAAAATTTGTGATCTACACAGGAGTCAAATTATCATCTTCAGACAGGATCAATTACAGTTTATAACCCACATTTACCTGCACAGTTTAGAAAGCATCTAAGCCAGTACCTAGGTACCAGGTTTCTATGCCAAAGGTACTAAACAACTCTACATATCACCAGTACCCCAGATATCTTCCCTCTGGAGAAGGATTCAAGAAACAGATTTAATGGGATCCTTACCACCACTAGGCCTCAGGAAAACCAAATGCATCTCATCAAAAATCAGCATTGCTTTCTGTGTTTGCTTTAAGTTCCACTGTAGAAATGTAGGTTGGCATAAACTACTGCAAATATATTGGAATATTTTACACTCTGCCAGGAGACCCTCCCTGGGTTCAGAATAAACAACTTTAAATTATTTAAAGGTTTTCAAAAGTTTTGTGCTGAATCAGTTACAGCAATGCCACATTGCACCATATCAGTTAAATAAACTTGACAGTAGATGCAGTCCTTTACCTCCTGTCCTGATCCCTATTACACAAGCAAAGCAGTTACCAACAGGACTCGAGTCTTCACTTCTCTGCCCCTCAGTTCTCACACATTGCAGAGACAACACTTCAACTTACTGGTCCATCTTGCAACCAAGAGCTGCCCTTCAAATCCATCTCTCACAATACCTATTTACTACGTTCACCTCAGGAAATTTCTGGGGTTTTTTGAGGCAGACTGGCCAGTACAACATACAAGTATAATTACTTGCCTATACTTCACAAAAATGGGGGGAAACAGGAAAAAAAATACACACACACACACATATATATATATATATATATAAAAAGCCAAGCTCCACACAAGTCTGTGATGAGACAGAGAGCCCAACTTGGAGCTTCAGATGTTCATAGAAGACCGAAAGTATCCACCCCCAAAAAACCACAAATTTAAAGCACTTTGCTTTGGTTGTCCTTCTGTCTTGGAGTTTGCTACTATCACACAAAAATTGGCAAAGTAGATTAAATGCTACAGGTGGAGATTAAACTTGCAGGGATAACAGCTGTTCACTGGCCACTAGTACTCTTACAGCATTATGGCTAACCAGCACATTTCTTGTTAGAATCACACCAGGCCCACAAGTCAATAACAATGATGATGTCTTATCTTTGCCTCTCCCCAGCAGCTTCTGCCATCTGCCTTTGCTCTTTTGACTCACCTTCAGCCTGGCACAGTCTAAAACTACTCTCTAGTTTATAGGTCATACATGCATGTTGTTATTCCCTTTGTACAGCTAGTGCTGCTCTCTTTTGCAAACTCAATGCTTGGCTGATGCCCATCCATTACCACACTAGAATGCACTACTCTACTGAAAACATAGAATTAATTTGCAACTGTAAGAAATGCTGCTGTTGCTATTTACAGTGAGACTACACTGAAGAAATATGCTGTGATTGTATCAAAACGTTGTATCACTTAAGATATAAGTAAACTCCTGCTATGAAGATAACATCTTCTCACTTCTGATCTCCTTTAACATCAGGCAGTTCATGGGAGGATAAGGCAGAAGGATGATACCTCACAGCTGGATGGGAACAAAAGCCGAAAGTCAGCCACAGGAAGTCAAGCAAATTCTGGACCTGTCTGGAAATAATTCCTCATTACGGACAGCCTGTGAAGCATTAAATGATACAAGTTGTTCATGTTCTACAGAGCAGGAGAGAGGCTTAAGAAACAACACCCAAACTTAAAAATACAAGTTTTTTCTTGTAACTGGTCCATGCTTTCCATGATATGCCAATAGTGTAATATTCCCAATACTAAGCCAGGTACAGGATTTTGTCTCCAATGAACACAAACCCAGCCAGCAGTTTTACACCATCTCTTTTCCGGACATTAATCTCCCAATGTAGGCGATGCGTATCAACTCGTATGGAAGTCCCCCCAGTTCCATGAAGCAAGGTCAGTTGATACTGATTAATGATCTGGCTCAACATATCCAAGGAACTGACGCACTCATTAGTTATCATAAACAGCAGGATATTACAGTAAATTATGACAGCTGCTGTGTGTAGCTTTTCAAACCTGTTTTCTATGCCTTCAAATACAGCTAGCATTGGAGGTGTCCTTTACAGGAAAAGAAAAATCATCTATAGATCAGCACTCTGTACAGAGTCCAGCAGTCTGTAAGTGTTACTTGCCAGCATTTACAAAGCAGTGACGCACACAGTGTAAAGCCTTTGCTAACACCAATTCACATGGAGTGCTTTCAGTAAAAGCAGACACAAAAAACACTCTCCTCTCATTATTATCCCCAAAGTAAAGCCTGACATCCTCCCTGCCTCCTCTATGAACCACTCAGTTCTCCCTTCTGCCATTATAATGTTTATAATTTCTCTACTTTTAAAAAGCACGTGAATAAAGGCATAGCTTGAATTCATGAGGGAAAAAAAATGTTTTCCTACACTTTCTAAAATCTCTCAAAATCTAAATATTTGAAGACATTCTATTATGCCCCTCTATATAAATACATCTTCACAACCCTCAAAAATGTCATTCCACCTGGCTGCTTCTTCCAGTCTCTCCCACATCCACACTGCTGTACTTACCACAAAAGAGATGGCACAAGGCAGGAGACAGAACGGGATAGCCTTCACCTCCTGTGCATTTGCACAATGTGTATTGTTCCTGCCTCAAAAACATCACAATTTAAACAGATGAGGCTGGGAGAAAAAAAACTGTTTACCTCATTTATAGGTTTTCAGGAGACTAGGAACCTTGCTCATGATCACAGAAATTTATGGCAGAAGAAAGAACTGAACTCATACATCTCAATTCATTAGTATGACTCCAGTAACATCTTTCCTTTCAAGAGCAGTGTGTCCAGTCATTTCTCACCATGTGAGGTCAAGAAGGACTTGAGCTGCAGAGATTTTTCTCTCATGATCCCTGACATAAGGAGAAGGGATGATGTTTTCCTGGATTTCATTACTTGAATGCATATACATGAACAGTTACAGCAAAAAATGTTAATACAACAAGCAAGGTATGTTCTATTCATACCTGTGATAACAGCTCTCTTGGGTACTCTAAGCAATAGCCTCACAAAAACACCTCAGACTCATTTCCCTGGCTGTTTGCCTCTGGAATTACTGGATTTGAATATATACCAATACATGGAAACTGAGGCACATATAAGAAGAGGAATAGTGAGAAAAATTCCTTCAGACCCTTTCCTCTTGGGAACTCCTTCAGTTGTGTCTGCAAGATAAAATAAACTAACAGTCTAAAGGTTCAGTGGAGAAGAAAACACCAACCGAGCAGGGAGATGGGGTGGGCAAGTGGGAAAAGTACACAGCAAAACAAGCTGAGAAAGCCCTGCTTTTATCCCCTCACAGAAGCTACCTGAAGGGAGTCCATTGCTGATATCTTTTTGAGTAGAAGCAAGAAGTGAAAGAACAGGAGACCGAAGCCCACTGCCACTTTTTTATCATGCTGATGGAACACAGCAGGAAGCTGGTCTCACAACTCAGGACAGCTCTTCTTATCCTGTGCTCTCATAGCTCAAAAACAACTTCATAAGACTTGTGCAATGGTTCGTGCCACACATTCTAACCCCCTCTGTGAGAGCAACAGACACTAAAGGCATAAATCCTCTGCTACAGAGCTCTGGCTCAAGGCAGCATGCTGCAAGGGAGAGGAAGTGACTCTAATTACAGCTCTGATCCCTTTGCTCCTGCCCACAAGAGAATTCAAATTTAAGGAATCTGCTTTACCAGTAATGCCTTTGCTGCGGTACTCAAAAGCCACCCCCACTTTGTATTCTGGACTAGCCAGGCAGTGTGGTACATTGTTCATCTCCATACCCAGGAGCCTCTCAGCAACTCTAGCTGTACGTAATTAGACGCAAACTTATACGGAGAACATGCCAGCCAGTTCTGAAATGGGAATGAAGTTAGCAGATGATCAAACTTGGGGACAACTTCTGTAACCTCTAAGTAATCATCTAAAGACAATGTAAAAACCATAATGCACTGCTTCAGAGTATTTCCCTTTTCAGAGGCTTTGTCAGAGTAAATCCTCACACACACACCCCGAGTCAAGAACTGAAGACACTTCACATGCCTCAGTTCTACCCTCATGTCAACAATTCCAGTTCAGAAGTCAGAGCAGAGAGAGAATATCAAACAAATTCATCAAACTCCTCTCATCTCTCACTTGCTAAATAGAATTATGTTTACATTGGTTAGCAGCATCTGTTAGGGAATTAATACAAAAGCAAGCATTGTTTTGGCCAATTTATCAAGTAACAAGGGTATTTCCTGAATAAACACTTCCATTGCCCTATTAGGGGCACCCACCTAACCACTGTGCCAGTAAAGGCACATAAGAGTATTTTCTCTCCAGTAAGAGCCATCACAGGAATGAAACAAAAGGATTGCAATGGATATGAGAAATAGCCCTTTCAGAAAAGTATCAATATGTTTAAATAAAGATACTATCTTAGAAAGGCAAATAAAGTGCAGTACTTTCCTTCAGATAAAAAATAAGCAATGTTTAAACAAGGTAGTAATTTCATACTGATGGAATCAGTCCAACTACTGCAAAATAACATTTTACTGAAAAAGCTTTCCAGTTCATAGCCATTGGTATAATTATCCCAGAATAAGAATGCTGGAAACTGGTATAGTTTGTACTACCACAAGAGAAAGTTAGAGTAGCACATTTGTAACATTCTAACTGAGACAGCAAATGTTATAGTCTGTTCAGTACAGTATCTGCCCTCCCCCTCAATCACAGATGTAATCACCCTCACATATTGCAGGATAGTCCCACTGCCAGGCAAGGGAATGTTAAATAGTATGGATGTGAAGAGCTGGATTCCACAAAATCCAGCCATTGGGGAAGAGAAGAAAGGGTGCTTTACCCTCTGGTTCCCACTTTCTTTTTAAGGAGCACACAACTTCTGTGGATCTTGTTACTGGGCACATTTTGTAGAGCAGAAAATAATTCCATTATAGATTTATCTTTTTCTTCTGCAAACACTTCCTTCATAAAATCAGCAAGTAAAGTTTCTGTAAGGTCAAAACTGGCTTTTCACCCTCTAGAGACCCAACTGGTCTTTTCAAGAAGTTTAATAGCCTTTATCTCTTGAAAACATTTCAATTGTGTGGGTTGTTCCTCTGATTGCCCTTGCATTATAAATATATCTGCAAGGCCTGCTGACAGCATGAGGTGTTGGGGAAGATGAAACAGGAAAGCCTTGGAAATATGATTGCCTGACAAAAGATTTTGGGAATATGAAAACTACAGGCAACATCGAAATGAAAGCCACTTTTGAAATACCAAGTCTTAGTTACTGAACAACTAGAAAACAATGGTATGGCCACTGAAGTAATCCCCTCTTGATGGAACAATACCCTCTGCTTGCAAACAGGTCCAAGGGTCAGAGCAGACCCTACTAGCTCAGCAGAAGGGGTCCAAAGAGTAGTTTTTAGAAGTTAAGATGTAACACTCTATAGTAATATAAGAACTCTTATAGGCTGTATGTAAATGCTATAGGATTTGTATCTTGTATTAGATTGGTTAGTGACAATTAGAATATTCAGTGCAGAAGATGATTTATTGTATTGTAACCAGGACTTCAGACATTCTCATTCTCTCTTCCATTCTATTCTCCTGCTCTCTCTTCCACTCTTGCTCTTACACTCTCTCTCTCACCCGTTCACTCTCTTGGGCCTGCTCAGAGCCGAGTCTACCAGCTCTGAGCAGTGCCCCAATACCCACGCCCTTTACAATAAACCGGCTGTGTCCCAAGACCTGCCTATAGAGATCTCTCGTCTCCATCCGTCACCGTCTACGTCCGGCCGTCCCGACTGGACCCCAGAACCCCCGTAACCTACAGTCTGGCGCCCACCGTGATTGCCGAACCCACGCCCAGCACCTGCAGCCTGGCGCACAACGTGATTGAACGCCCGGTTCAGCCTTCTCCATCTGTAGGACTTTTCTCCATGGACGGTAACTAAAAGACCAGTTATAGCCACCTAGAACGTGTCGTGAGCACGGCATACCGATGCTGCGCATCGTAATAGCTGGAGCTCTGTAATTCTGCTGAGGCAGCCTTCGAGCACGGGGATTACCTGGAGCTCTTGGAGGCAATTGCCTGGCAGCCCTCGAGCACGGGCCGCCACTGCTGCGCAGCGGCCCCCTGGAGCTCTTTGAGGAGGTCTGCCGTATCACCCCTCGAGCACGGACACGCTGCTAAGCAGTACTGACCGGAGCTCTGCGGAGGGAAATCTGCCGCACGCCCCGAGCACAGGCGAGTAGTGCTGAGCACCGCCCGCACTGGAGCTCAGTGCGGACCCACCCGTGAGGTCCTGAGCACGGAAAGCCGTTGCCAAGCGACGCCTGAAACCGGAGCTCTGGGAAAGGACCGAAAAGCGGCGTCCTGAGTGCTGAGTGGAGTGCCTGGCCAGCCCCGCACGACAGACATCTGAGTAAGGACGCTGCTCCTGCGACATCACCTAAGTGAGTATCATACTGGTCTAAAAAATGGGACAAACCCACTCTGCCCATGACAGAGATCTCTATAAGTAACTTAAGCATTTACTTATAAGCTCTGGTCCAAGTCAGTTGCCTAAACACGAGCTAAAAAATCTTTTAGAATGGACCCGACTTAATTTCCCAAATGCTGACCATTCGGCCGTCTTTACAAGAGACTTTTGGGACACAGTTGGAGTTAAGCTCTTTAATAATATCTCCTACCGAGATATGGCAGCCGCACAGCTGCTCCCAGCTTGCAGAGCGCTGGTAGAGCTGTTTGCCGCGGTGGCGCCGCCCGCAGCAGTCACCCCGCCGAGCCCGGTTCCGGCTGCGAGTCCGCCCCTTGCCGTCGCGAGCCCGCAGCGGAGCATGGCCCCCGCCCCTCCGCCGGACCCCGTGGCTCCGATACCCGCGGTCCGGCTGACGCGCGCCGCCCCGCCCCCCGCGCTCGCGGCCCCCGCGCCCGTTACCCCCGGCCCCAGCCACCCCACCGGACCCTACGGCCCCTCCCGCCCCTCCCGCCATCCCGTTCCTCCCCGCTGCCCCATCCCCCACGGCCCCATCCCCCGCGGTCCCCGCCTTCAGTGCCAGCGTCTCTGCGGCCCCGCCCCTTGCCCCTGCCCCTCCGTGCCCCCCCCCCCGGTTCCGTCACCGCGGCTCCACCCCCCCCTGCTGCCGTCATTGCTACCCCACCCCCCGCTGCTGACATCATGGTGGCCCCGCCCCCCGGCGGTACCCCGGCGGGGCCAGCGCCTACCCCCCTGCTACCTACGGGTGTTACCCCTCCCCCAGCCGCGCCGGTTATGGCCATGGCTGCCATTATAGCCGGCCCCCCCCAAAGCCAAGCGGCGACCCTTCTTCCAGCCCCCCAGGTCCCCCCCCCCCCCCCCCCACGGCGCCGATGATAGCCATTGTTCCATCCGTGTCCGCCGCTGCTGCGTCTTCACAGTCCCCTGCCGCTCCCGAAACACTGGTGCCCAGAGCGCCGGCCACGGCCGTGCTGCTGTCTCCGGCACTCCCTGTGCACGTTACCGCAGGAACCCTACCCCCCCACCCTGCCGTTCAAGCGCGCACAGCACGCCCCGAGCGGTCCCCCGGCCCCGTGGCGGCACAGCAGCCGCCTGTGTCTACTCCCGCTCCTCCTGCCGTTTCTGTGCGGTTCCCCAATCCCGGCACACCATCGCTTGCGCTGGGAGCGCCCCAGCTCCGCGAGCCACTTGATGCCGGTGCCGCGCTGCCTGCACGGATGTCTGCAGTCTCCTCTGTTCCTGCCCCTGCTCCAGCCCCGCCTCCCGGCACCGCCGCCCCGCCACCACCCACCCCAGCCCAGCCTACAAGCTTCCAGCAGCAGCACGCCGCGATCCAGCCACCAGCCCTCCTGCCTCCCGCGACCGCAGCCCCAGCCCCTGGTTCTGCAGTCCTGCCATCTCCCGCTCCGCCCGAACCGCCCGCCACACGGACTGCTGCCCTTGCAGCCTACCGCGCGGACCTGATGACGCAACACGCGCATGCCCAATTGCTGCAACTCCCGGATCAGCGATATCACTCCGCTCAGACTTCTCCAACCTCAGCACCGCTCCCGGAACCATCCGCGCATCTTCCCGCGACTCCGCCGCCTGCCTCCCTACCTCCGCCGCCTGCCTCCCTGACTCCGCCGCCGCTTCCCGGAACCAACCCAAACAGCTCTGGTGTCCCCCCAGTGTTTGGGACAGACTTCTCAACTCAGAAAGAGACACTAAACCCTGAAGATTCGCCTGCATTAATCCCAAAAGTAGACAACCCCCAAAAATGTTTCAATAATTTTCAATTTACAGACTGGCATGAAATCAGACGCCAAATTTGCAAAGAGGAAAATCTAAATCCTTTAGCTATGCCTGTACTATTCAGCCAGCAAGCTGGTGGTCCCAGAACATGGCAAGCTATCCCACACCATGAGATTAAAGAATTGCGGAAAGCAATAAAGGACAGTGGTATCTGCTCTCCATACTTTAAGCAACTGCTGAAAAGTACCCTAGAAGGACATACACTTATACCAAATGACTGTAAAAATCTTGCTAGTATAATTCTCACAGACTCACAATATATGCTATGGGAACTCAAATGGAAGAGACTGCTTGCAGGGGTACTAGCCACTTATAAACAAAGTACTGACGCAGACCTTCGTACCCTTGTCATATCTAAGCTGACTGGTGACCATCCTGATGATCAAAATGACAATCAAATAAACTTACCCAAAACAGCATTAGATGACATCAAAAAGATGGCTTGCAAAGCCTTCTTGCAAATTCAGCCTGCAGGAAGTTTTGAGAAAGCCTATAATCTCATTAGCCAAGAGTTGTCTGAACCATTCACCACATTTGTGGACCGGGTCATCCAAGCAGCAGAACGGCAATGCAACGACGACATAGCTCGCCCAATAATGATACGGGACATTATTGAAAATAATGCCAATGCGGAATGTAAAAAAGTTATCAAAACTTTGGGAAAAGAAAGACCCACAGTGCCTGAGATGATTGATGCCTGCAACAAAATAGGAGGTCCACAGCAGGTGGCAACTATACAAGCAAATGAACTTGGAAAAGCTCTAGGAGAAAAAATTGAGAGGGCTCTGACAGCTCAAACAGTACAAACAGCTGCACAGGCAGCACAAGCAGAAGCACGAGACCAAAAACTTACTGAAATCCTAGCTGCCTTGCATCTAAACCTCCAGCAACAAAGCAACACCGTGACTGTTATGCAAGCTGCTGTAACTTCAGGACCTTGCTATTTCTGTAAAAAACCCGGCCATATCATGAAGAACTGCCCAGAACTCAAAAAGGGTACACAAGCACCAGATCGCTGCCCTATCTGCAAGAAGGGAAAGCATTTTGCCTGGCAGTGTCGATCCAGACAAGATACAAATGGAAAACACAGTCCAAAAAACTCCAATACGAGCGCGCAATGCCATCGCGTGACGAAACAAGTAGTGGCACCCCAAACACCCAAGGTAAAATTTATGAATACCCCAACTCAGAACCACTTCGCTTCACCATCAGCGCAACCCCAAGTAATGACTCAGGCCTGCTACCCCCAGGGTCCCAGTGCACCTTGGCAACCTCCAAGCCAACAGCCTTTTTAAAGGATAATGGTTATAACTATATTTCAACAAGAATTACAGGTGCTTCACAAACTAGACAAGACTTTTTGGTTGTTGGTAAAGAGAGAAATAACATCCTGGGACTGCTAGTTTTGCCTTGCGTAATATCTGCTAGCTGCAATGAAGAACTGCTAGTGCTAGCAAATGCCTGCCATCCCCCATTGTATATCCCACCTAGAACCCCTATAGCTATTGCCATAGCACTGCCCGTGGGAACTGCGGAACAAATACCACCGCGCCGTTTCTCAGTTGCTCCTGAAAGTCCTGAGGTTCTATGGGTTCAACACATAAGTCAACAACGACCAATGCTAACTTGTGAATTGTCAAATGGTGGGATTCAAGTTAACATCAAGGGGATGATTGATACGGGGGCAGATGTTTCTGTTGTCTCTTATTATCATTGGCCGACAGATTGGAAATTAATAACCCCCCCAGGCGCTCTCACAGGCATTGGAGGTGTCACTCCATGCCTGCGGAGCGAATCTGTCATCAGTATTACAGGACCACAAGGGAAAAAGGCATTGATCCGTCCCTATGTAGTGCAGAAACCCATCACAGTGTGGGGAAGAGATTTGCTCTCTGAATGGGGAGCCAAAATTGAACTGGATTTTTCATAGGGGCCACTAAAGCACTCAGTACTTTAAAACTGACCTGGAAAACTGACACCCCTCTCTGGGTCGACCAGTGGTCCCTGCCAGATCATAAGCTGAGTGCCCTCAAAAAACTGGTGGCTGAACAACTGCAAAAAGGCCACATTAAACCCACTAACAGTCTCTGGAACTCACCTGTGTTTGTAATCCATAAGAAAACTTCTGACACGTGGCGATTGTTACATGATCTCAGAAAAATCAATGCAGTAATTGAAGACATGGGCCCTCTCCAACCTGGCCTGCCCAGCCTTTCTATGATCCCAAGAAATTGGCCGCTTGTAATTATCGATCTAAAAGACTGTTTCTTCAACATCCCACTGCATCCAGACGATGCTCCTCGTTTTGCCTTTTCCGTTCCAAGTACAAACCTGCAAGAGCCGCTTCAAAGGTATCATTGGCTAGTCTTGCCTCAAGGCATGAAGAACTCACCGACTATTTGCCAACATTTTGTAGCCCGTGCTTTGTCCCCAGTCTGTGAGCAATTCCCGCAATCAGTTATTCTCCACTACATGGATGATTTGCTCATCGCAGCGTCAACACAAAAACAAATGGAAG
Organism: Corvus hawaiiensis; assembly: GCF_020740725.1. Lineage (NCBI taxonomy): Eukaryota > Metazoa > Chordata > Aves > Passeriformes > Corvidae > Corvus > Corvus hawaiiensis. The sequence continues at coordinate 46,538,776 of NC_063218.1, read as the reverse complement.
AAACTCGTAACAGTGTTGTTGCTGAAATCAGAAAGGCTGGACTGGTGATCTCCGAATCAAAAATACAAGAGACTGCTCCCTGGAAATATCTAGGATGGAAACTAACAGAACAGTCTATTACACCTCAAAAAATACAAATTCGAACTGATGTTCATACCTTGCAGGACTTGCATCGGCTCTTAGGAGAAATCAATTGGGTCAGGCCTGTGCTAGGAATCACTAATGATGAACTTGCTCCACTCTTTGATTTATTGAGAGGAGACAGTGACATTAAATCCCCTAAATCTCTCACTCCTGAAGCTTGCAAGGCCCTGGAAAAAATTACTGACGCTCTGCAAAACAGGCAGGCACATCGCTGTATTCCTAACAAACCCTTTTTCCTTGCAGTTTTAGGAGAAAAGTTGAGACTGTACGGCCTCATTTTTCAATGGGATTCCTCTCAAATAGAACCGCTGTTGATAATTGAACGGGTTTTTCTCCCTTACAGGTCGCCAAAGACAATCCTCACACCTTTAGAAATGATGTCTCAAATCATCATCAAAGGCAGAGCAAGGCTTCTTTCAATAGCAGGTTGCGAATTTGCAATTATTTATTTGCCCATGATTAAATCTTATTTCGATTGGGCAATGCAAAAATCAGAAGACTTGATGTATGCCTTGCTCGATTTTCCAGGCGTTTGCTCTATTCATTACCCAGCACACGGATTAATCAAAGCTAAATTGTGCTACAAAGAAAAACCCCTAATCAGTGAAGAGCCTCTAAATGCGGTCACTATCTTCACTGATGGGTCAGGGCGAACACAGAACTCTGTGGTCACATGGCAAAATAAAGATACTAAAGTCTGGAAGCAAGATGTTCAAAAAGTTGAAGGTTCTCCTCAAATTGTTGAATTGGCAGCTGTTGTAAGAGCTTTTCAGCTCTTTCCAGAACCTTTCAACCTAATCACTGACTCAGCATATGTTGCTGGTATTATTAAGAGGATTGAAGGATCAGTTTTAAAGGATGTGAACAACGACAAATTATGTCTTTGGCTCACCTGTCTCTACCAAATTTTATCACACAGAACTAACCCTTATTTCGTTTGCCACATTAGAGCTCATTCTGGTCTTCCAGGATTTATGGCAGAAGGAAACGCACGAGCTGATGCATTGGCATCAGCAGCATCTGATGGAGAAGTTGCAGCAGACATCGAAAATCCTACCTCGGTGTTTGCTACAACTACCTTGCCTAACACTATTGAACAAGCCAAATTAAGTCATGCGTTCTTTCACCAAAATGCACAGGCAATCAAACGAGATTTTCATATTACCCTAGAGCAAGCTCAAAATATTGTACGAGCATGCCCAAACTGCCAGCTTGTTCAACCTATCCCCTCCTCAGGAGCCACCAACCCACGGGGGTTGGAGAGCTTACAGAAATGGCAAACAGATGTCACTAAGTACCCCTCTTTTGGAAAACTTAAAAATATCCATGTCTCTGTCGATACATTCTCAAATGCAGTCTTCGCTTCTGTGCATACAGGAGAGACAGCTAAGCATGTTTGCCATCATTTTTCACAAGCTTTTTCCTATTTGGGTATCCCACAAGAAATTAAAACTGATAACGGTCCTTCGTATGTTTCACAAGAATTAGCTGCATTCTTAAATGACTGGGGTGTCCGCCATACATTTGGCATTCCCTACTCCCCCACGAGTCAAGGAATAATAGAAAGAACACATCAAACTCTAAAACGCATTTTAGATCAACAGAAAGGGGGAGAAGCCCAGGATACACCTCAAAGGAGGTTGAATAAGGCTTTGTATGTTTATAATTTTTTGAATAGCTCTGCAGAAGAGCCTGATCCCCCCATCTTCAGACATTTCTTAAACAACAAAAAAGCAAAACTGAAAGAGCACCCCCTAGTTTTAATCAAGAATCTAGAATCAGGAAAAATAGAAGGACCATACAATCTTATAACATGGGGGAAGGGGTTTGCATGTGTTTCCACAGGTGGAGAGCTCAAGTGGGTTCCAGCAAAAAACGTGAAGCCATACCACACATCAAAACCTGCCGACGCCTCCACACCAGCCAGTGACCCTGCAAGTGGAAGCCAGGAAGCAAGCACCCAAACCTGAAGTACGCAGAATCACCAGAAGAAAGCGATCTGCCAAAAACAGCTCAAGAAAATAATGGAGCTTTCTCATCTGCGCGCGTGCATGTTGCTTTTATTCTTATGTTTTAGTTTTTGTAGCGAAGCTTTACCTGTAAATCAACCAAAGACAAATGTCTGGGTTGCTTTAGCCAAATCTGCAGGCTCCGATACCATCTGTCTATTTGACACAAGCCCTGACAAACCTTTTTCAACCTGTTTAGTTGGAATGCCTTTTCCAGAAGGTTTTGGTAATGTTATTCTTGATAAGTATTAGCCATGTGATAATCATCACATTTCTCCGACTTCCAGCCATAGACACCAGACTTACATTGATTATCTTTTATTAGCACATGGGCATGGCTGTGAAGATTTTGAAGGATTATGCTGTATGAACTTATCCGATCATTCTGTTTCCATTCACAAACAGTTACAAAACCTAAGGGACCTAGCTAACCAAATTACAACAGATAACCCGTCTTGGCTAGACAGTTTGTTTGATGGTTGGAGCTTTGCACCCTGGCTAAGGGAACTCTGTAAAATAGGCTTGATTATTCTAGTAGTAATAATTATAGTTTTAGTAGCAGTACCTTGTATACTTCAGTGTGTGCAAAAAATGACGAGTAAGACTATGTCTAATATCTTAATTGTCCGTCGAAAAGGGGGAGATGTTGGGGAAGATGAAACAGGAAAGCCTTGGAAATATGATTGCCTGACAAAAGATTTTGGGAATATGAAAACTACAGGCAACATCGAAATGAAAGCCACTTTTGAAATACCAGGTCTTAGTTACTGAACAACTAGAAAACAATGGTATGGCCGACTGAAGTAATCCCCTCTTGATGGAACAATACCCTCTGCTTGCAAACAGGTCCAAGGGTCAGAGCAGACCCTACTAGCTCAGCAGAAGGGGTCCAAAGAGTAGTTTTTAGAAGTTAAGATGTAACACTCTATGGTAATATAAGAACTCTTATAGGCTGTATGTAAATGCTATAGGATTTGTATCTTGTATTAGATTGGTTAGTGACAATTAGAATATTCAGTGCAGAAGATGATTTATTGTATTGTAACCAGGACTTCAGACATTCTCATTCTCTCTTCCATTCTATTCTCCTGCTCTCTCTTCCACTCTTGCTCTTACACTCTCTCTCTCACCCGTTCACTCTCTTGCTCTCTTGGGCCTGCTCAGAGCTGAGTCTACCAGCTCTGAGCAGTGCCCCAATACCCACGCCCTTTACAATAAACCGGCTGTGTCCCAAGACCTGCCTATAGAGATCTCTCGTCTCCATCCGTCACCGTCTACGTCCGGCCGTCCCGACTGGACCCCAGAACCCCCGTAACCTACAATGAGGCACACATTATACAGCATAGCCACCGAGCGACATTTTTCTGTTAAATACACAAAATTATAGGAGCACATGCCAAGGATAACATCTATCCTCTAATGCCTACAAAAGCTAAGGAGACTTTGAGCCAGCTTGCAAAGTGGCTAGGCTGATTCTGTGACAATATCCATGCAGCTCTAGCCTTACTCCCCCATGAGGTGCATCATAGACTATTTTCCAAGACTAACATTCCATTCCTAACCAGTCCATGATTCTACGTCCCACACGGAAGCGTGACTTCATTCAGGCCACAGTAAGTCTGTCAGACTTCACTCTCCACTAGATTTTTGCACTGGCCATATGAGGCTATTAAAGGGTGAGCGGGTCCTGCTAATAACTCCTTGGCTCTCCAGATCACAAGTCTCCATAAGGATAGGAACCACAGAGCCTGGCTTGGTGTGATGCTGCTGATTGTATGCTGTTGTGGTAGCAGTTGGTTCCCATTTTTCTTCAACCCTCAGCAAACCCCACAACAGAAGGGTTCTCTGAGAGATTGCTCGCTCATCCTCCCTTCCCAAGCCCAGATGGGCTCCTCTTCTGCCCAACTCCTCCAGTTTATATACTGGGCATGTCGTTCTATGGTGTGGAATGTCCCTTTGGTCAGTTCGGGTCACCTGTCCCAGCTGTGCTCCCTCCCAGCTTCTTTTGCAAACCCCCTCACTCACGCAAAGGAAAAAAGTCCTTGACTTAGGATAAACACGACTTAGCAAAAAAAAAAAAAAAAAACCAACCGTGTGTTACCAACACCATTCTCATTCCAAATCCAAAACACAGCATTGTAACAGCTACTGAGAAGAAATTAACTCTACCTGACCTGAAACCTGGACAGTAATAAACTTATCAAAAGGTAGGTTCAGAATCTCCAGTCAACATATGCAGGAAAAAAAGGAAAAATAACTTTTACTAAGCATCGTCAGTTATGCAAAGGTGCAAACAAGGTATTTCCAATGGAGATTTTTCTGTAATTAGGTCCAACATCTCAGACAGCTCAGAATTATAGAAAATCCCAAAGCACGCTATTGGCACATTAGGGGCGGGATTTTGTGATCCAAGCAAACAATCTTTTAAGAGACCTACAAAGGAGGAGCAGTACAGGATACTTTTGCAGATTACATCCTGCTACAGTCATTGCACATGAAGTGCTCCAATTATATTACAAGGAAGTATTTGTCCCTGATGAAGACCTTTTACTTAGTGTGGCTCTGATTTCCCCCTACACACCTTAACAGAGCCTGAAAAATTACAAACCAGCTTCTTGCAAGCCTATTTGGGCATTGAGTATTTCAAGCTCTAGGTACTTCAAAACCTTAAATACAGCAAAACAAGTTGAATGCTATCATCTCACTTAACTTTGCTGACTGCAGAAAAATATCCTAGAAACCCATTTCCTCACACAGCTAATTCATCTTCCCTGTGTGGGAAGAAACCCGTTTCCTCAGAGAACAGTGTGCCAGAGACAGCCACTGATGTACTGGCTTTTAATGTTGATTTCATATATCTCATTGGACTGAAGCCATGACAGCAGCATTTGTTATTCCTTCCCCTCCAAGCTTGTACTGAAACACAAACAAACAAGGTCTTCACCATAAGACCAGTAAAAAGCAGTTAAGTTTATTTCCTCAAAGCAATATGAAGTATCTCTACTTAAATCTTATTTTTAGAATGCAAACGTAGTTTTAAGTTTATGAGGATTTTTTTTAAAGGAATCGTATTACAACCTAATTCTTCCATATTCTATTTAGGACATTCAAGTAACCTTTCAAGTACTCCAGAGAACAATGTCCACCTCAAATTTCAGTGACAGAAGGTTCTTTTTAAAGTTGCACACATAATGCAGCTTTGACTTTTGAGGTTAACTCAAGCTTTACAAATATAGCACAGTGTCAAATACTGCTTTCATTAAGTATCAAAGTGTGAATGCTCCTATTTGCATTTTCCCCAAATGTCAATACTTCACTTGAAAAACAGAGTTGAAAAGTTAGGATAGTTTGTTTCTCTTTCCTGTTCTACAGCTACAAACAAGGAGGGAAAGTCAGAAACCTACTTGTTCTATAAACCAAAATGTCATAGGACCTGTCTCGTCTTTAAATTAGTGCCCAGCTGCATCTTTTAGTGTTAAAATACTTTTTGTAAGTCAAAGCTCTCACTGATGAGAAACAGCCACCTAGTAATGTCTCTGTTTAAAATTTAGTTAATGTTACATACAGGACACAATATGATAAATCCATCTTCCTCCCAGCCCCCATGTGCATGAGCAGCATTCAAAATAGTAAAGGTGGGGGAGGGGAGAGGGCCACGGGGAAAATTAATTAAAGTGAAACTAAAATTAAAGCACAGAATGGGTGTCATTTCAGTCTCTATTCAAATGTATTCAAATCACCAGTAGAATCAATTCAGCTACAGCAACCAATGACAAAGCTACTTGAAGAAAACATACAACGAAAGATTTAAAGGGGCTGCTGAAGTTTTTTACTTGCCATCAAAAGAGATCAGTCACCATCAGGGTTCTGTGTCTCTGGCTTGAATCGTTGTCCTCAGTTTCAAACTACAGCCATATGTTTCACATTAAGATGAATGACAACCAAGTGCCCTTGAAGGATCAGACACGGTTCTCTTCTAAAAATCATGCACTCATCCCATGGTTGCATAACCATGCACGAATGGACCTCCTGCATCCTCGTGATTTCCCTGTTGCTGCTAACATCTGACACCATTCCCATGCTGGACACCAAGGCATGAGAAAGCAACATCTCAAAATAAGGGGGAGCAAATGACATCTCCACATCTCCAAGGCTGGCAATGCAGAGGACTGTGATAGGTGAGCTGGCTCCCAGCCTGCCAGCACTTTGGCTTTGTCCGCCACGAGCAATTTGGCAACCTCTGTTTGTTACCACAGACCTCCACCGGTTAGGGATTGTTGTTGAGGTATTGAGAAACATTTAATGAGAACCACATGTTTCCCAAGTGTGCTGGGATGTAACCTAGCACAAGAGAAAAACAAGAAAGTTCAACAGACAGCTTTTATGACAATACAAGCATTTCGGCTTTTATGTGTCTCTTGCAGTAAAACATGCAGTGACCCATGCCCTCTGCCAGCTCTGGAGAGCCTCTGCCATCAGTGTGACTGATCACATTGCCAACAGTAAATCTGTCACCCCTGCTGAGATGAAGCACTCCCATCTTAGCTAGAGCCCCGATCTGCAGCTGGATTAAGACACACAAATCTCTCTCTGGTGTTGCAGGGCACATGTGGAATTTCTGAGCATACCATGAACATATTATGCAGCTGCATCTAAAGACTTCTCATCAACATGAGAGATAGCATAAGAGGAATGCTATCAAAGAGCCCCTTTTTCAAAACATATTTAGAAACTTAAAAAAAAATGACACTGATTTAAGAGTTTTCAAATCAGGCCAAAAGAAAAAAAATTACATTCAATGAGAGCAAGCATCCTACACCTTAGTTTACAGAGCAAAGCAGCAGCAGAGCGCAAAGCCTCCTTAGCCTCACAAACCCCCATTCTCACTGCTACAGCTGCAGCAGTTAGGCAAAAGTTATACACAGCCATAAGTATTTACAGCATTACACAATAAACCAACATAAAACCGAACACTAGGTTATATTGTGGGAAGTGCCATCCAGATGGCAGGCAGATCTCGAGTTATTGCTGCAGGCAGCCGAGAAAAAGATCCTGGATGGAGGGACACTGCACTGGCAGGCAGATGAACCAGAACAGCAGCTCTCAATCAGCAAGACCAGCCTCTCCAGCAAGGTGCCGATGTCGTAGAGATGAGGTACTAGTGACAGACTGCAGTATCGCAGTCATGCTCCTGGCACCAGGATATGAAGCCAAGGCATCTCTACAGAATAATTCAAGGTAGAAGGGAAGTGAATTCCACCAAGGTGAGGAAGGGAGAAAGGGAAAAAAATTTTAAAAACCAAATAAAACAAAACAAAAATCACCCTTTTTCACCAGAAAGGCTACAGACAAACAGGAAGCATTGAGCAGAAGAATCTGAACAGCTCTCCTCTATACAAGAGTAAAGTCCCAGATAAAGTAATACCTTTGCGTATGCAGAGCAATCTGCTTATCTAAGTCTCAGGAAAAGAAATAGCTACAAGCTACCTGATAATTATGCAAAAATCAGTTGAAGACTTTACTGAAAAAACCACACCACCCTAAAGTATAAATACCCACTCAAAATCAACAGCTCTGACTGAGCTGCCTTAATATTCCCATAGCCTCTCTCCCACCCCTTCACTCCCTCCATTTACAGCCCCTTGCAATCAGACAAGACATTTTTCCAGCCTGGCTCCTCACCACAATGTACAAGAGTCACCTGCCTTCACAATTAAGGGCAGCACAGCTTCCAAGACCTTGCCGAGACAACACGAGCCTAAGTGGCACAGACTCCTTTCAGTGCCAGGATTTAATCCCGCCTTGCACAACAATTCAGGGACAAGTGCAGTGGTCCCACACAGGTCCTTCCAGGGCCTAATGCAAAGCTCAGAAGCAGCAGAGGTCAGTGGAAAGTTCCAGGTGGTTCAGATACTTTTGTCTTTTTTCTCCAAAGCTGTCAAAATAAACTGTCACCAACTCTCAAAAAGTCTCAGTGTCGGATACTACAGATAAAGACACTGTGCAATAACAGAAATGAAGAAATGAGATAATGTCTCAGAGATATACAGAGAGCATCAGAAGTAAAAAAGGCTAGAGCATCACTAAATTCAGCCTCCAGAGGTCCCTCCTTTAATCATCTAGTGCATACCCCAGACAAGGAATACATTACTTTTTACTGCTAACTGGTCAGGGCAATTTCATTTTCTGTAAGGAGTACTCATAAGACATGATGGAGCAAATGTCAGGAACAAAGTAGTGTGTGGTACAAATTTCAGAGACAATTATTTCCCAGCAATCATTTCAACATTTGCAAGGTTTTATTGAATTGGGTTAATAGTGATTTTTTTTTATTACATAAGCAGAGCTCTGCAAAATGCAAAAAAAATCACTGGGAAAAAATAACAACTGGTTCTCAAAGCTTAATTGGCAGATCAGCTTTCTCAAGAAGATTTATTCATACTCTGCTTCCATTTGACACTGAAGTCCTTAGCATTTTCACTTAAAAAATAAAATTCATATTGCATTCTAGAAGTTGAAATCCTTTACCATATTTGCTAAATCAGTAAGTTTGCTAAAATTTCCTCCATGATCCTAAGTGATATCATTCTTGTGCTCATTTACAAAAAAAAACTTATTTGGCAATAAGAAACACTGGAGACAGCTTCTAACATGAGATGGCGGCTTCCTTAAAGCAATGGACCAGTTCCCAGCTATCACACCAAACCTCATTATACTCACTGCTTGGCATGCAGTATTTCTTGCATATTTTCTCTGGCAATCTCTTCCAAAGCTTACTGGAGATAATGGGTTTCAAAATAAGGTTCTAAAATGGAGATGGGTCCTAAAATGAGTAGCTCAAACGTAAGTTATTCATACTAAACACACTGAAGGAATTAAATCCATCAACTTTTTTGTTCTGCCTGAAACTTAAGAGTTCTTTCCCTCTACCACTGAGCTATGATCACAATAGGACTAATTCCAGCTCTAAACCACAGAGGAACATTTCTGAGTAATCTCAGTGTGCCTGCTAGATTTCAAGGATAAATTAGTGCACTACTTTTGCACTAGCTCTGCCATTGATCTCCACTGTTAAGTTACTCAGCAGGCAAGAAACAGAGATACCAACACTAGGGTAATTCTCTCCCTCTAATATACATGTCTGGTTACTATCATGCATCTTCCATTGGCAGGAGAAAGTGAGGTTGTGATTGTGTGCAAGCTGTATGGTGCTATAAATCACAGCAAGCATATTTTAACAGTCAAGGAACCTCTTTTTTATACAGACTTTGTTTAAAGAAGGGACTTTCTCCAAGAGTGAGAGCAGAACACCCTCTTTGCAACAGGACAGATGTCGATTGCAAAATCCATAAGCCCTCTGTGTCTAAAACAGTTATTCAGAGAACATCCTACACCTGCACTATTGAGGGTCAGATTTACACAGTTACAGTGAGCATGCAAGTCTCCTAGCTGCAATAAATACACCTACAGAAACATGGACAGAAGGCAGAGACTCCAGCCCTTGTTCAAGTCCTGAACGCTGAACAACAGGCTCTAAGGATTTGCACATTTACTGAGGAGATTAAAGGCACGCAGACATTTAAAGGGATTTTCAAAAGCACCTAAGCAAGTTAAAAGCTTTGAAAATTTTACTAAGCATCTGTTCACATCTTTAGAAACTTAAATACATTTGAAATCCAACCCCAAGAGCATAATAAAGGCAAATTCAATTTGAGGAACTTAACAAGCATACTAGGCTTCATAGTCCCCAAAAACTGTGTTTATTCACACTTGTCTTAGTTGAGGAAAGCTTTTAAGAAGTCTCTCTTCTAGACTCCCTGGCATGAGAAAACAGGAAAAATTGCTCACGTGAAGGAGTGATGAATGTAAGAACAAGAAAATACAGGTCAGTCTAGGAGACAGCATCCCTGCTACAGGGATTCAGACAAAATGCAGTGAAGCAATGTGACCTGCACAGTCATCTTCCCACTCTGAGCCATGGTCTTCCCGATATTTTACAGCCTGCTGAGTTTACATGCTTTTTTGGATCAGAGAATTTCTATTACTATATACCCATCCTGGGGCTACTCCATAGCCTTCACGTCCACTCTGCTACAACTCAGACATATACAACCTGACTCCTAGATGAATCCATCAGCTCTACACCCATTTTAACTACATAATACTTAGAACAACCAGAGCCTACCACTGGGTACAGTTTTTCAATATATGTCTGTATATATAACACCAGTGTTCATAATAAATGGTCCTTAAATACCTAAAACATATGTAAATATGTTTTAATATGCCTTTATATATAGATATATAGACATAGAAAAATGCAAGCAGCAGGCTCTTGGGTATGTAAATGGCATTTTATAAAGGTCACCTTTTCATGCAGAAAGAAAGACTGATGAAGGTTAATTAAATTAAATTCTACATTTATCCAAACTCTCCAAAGCAAGGACTTTAATAGCATCCTTAAATAACAGCCAGCAGTTTTTAAATATCTTTGAGGACATGATGATCAGATAAGTCTTGGAGCAAGGCAGAAAAAAATCAACTGCACTGTACATGTTGTGTTTCTCTGTTTGCTTAGAGAAGTTTCCAGAGGGGTGGGGGAAGGGGTTAGTTGTTTTGTTGGGGATTTTTAATTGAAAAAAAAAAAAAACGTAGGAGGTAGTTTACTGCTTCTGAGCTTCTGCTGTTCCCATTCCAAAACTTGTGTGTAACAATAACCATTGGTAATTTAGCCTAGCCTGTACAGGCCCTCACACAGCAATGACAGCCTTTCAGTCAGGACCTCTGTGCTGATGTGAGTTAGCACAAAACTCAGCAAAAGAAATCCTGTAGTAATGAAACAGCCAAAATCCTGTCAAAGGCCAAAGTAATTTCAACCATTACATTCCTGGGTGCTTGCTGCGAGCATACAACAAAACACCAGCAGGGAGAAGCATGTGAGAGCTTGCTGAATTCAAGACAACACGTAACACATGCATCCCAAGTGGATCAGGATACTCCACATGCCTAATCAGGCCTCATGGTTGTTGTACACTCTGCACAGGAAAGAGGTCCTGTGATGGCATCTGCATCCACCAGGCAAGCAGCAGGAGGACCAGCTCCCAGGGTAGTAAGGACACAGGGTTACACAGTTCCCAGTGGAAAAGGTCAGACGACATTGCCACTGCCCCCATGCCCCATAAATCACGCACTACCAGTTCATACTAGACAGCTATAATTTTTAGTCAAACTTTGTCACACAGCAGTAATTCTCATGCAGTTGCTATCTCCACATCTGCAAACTGACACAAGGAGACAGTGCCCTGCGCTGGCATCAGGACAAAAAGAGAATCTACAAACTTGGCTTTCCAACCTTGCAATTTCAACACATTGCTCACAGAAAGAGAACAAAAGTATGGTAATAGCCCTGTGCAAAGGACAACTATCACAGAAGAAAATTCATCATTCTGCAGGAAATAATGTTTCGAACTTCTTTGCTCTTGACAAACCTGACAGATAACCTACAAAGAGATGAGTGAGCAACAAGCAACCGCCTGCTTCGCGTATCTCTCCAACCACAACGTCAGATCAACTTGTAGAGAAGTAATGGCTGAGATGGCTAGTGAGCCAGGAGAATGGCATACTCTTTTCACATTTCTTATGAATAGGATACAACAGGGTCTGGTTTCATAACAAACTTCAGCAGAGTCAGGGGAACAGTCTTACAGTTCTACCACCTAGAGAAACCCTGGTAACAAACTGTGTTCTCAAATACTCAACTGTTCCCATAATAAACATACACAAAAAGCCCATTAGGGTACATAGAGCTCAGAGCATTTAAATTGTTACAGCAGCACTGTTAAAAATAGACTACTTATAAATAACGATTCCATACCACAGATTTCATTAGCAGCAGACATGCTGGTAGAATCATATCTACTGTCCAGATCAATTAAAGCAATTAAAAACTCTGTTTCTGCAAGGAGGAACTACATAACCTCTGAGAGACGCAGCACACCCTGTGCACAGATCCAGATCCCAGTGTATGAATTAGGGGGTTACTAATTTCATTGGGAATCTACCAATTTACACCAACATGGCAGCCGGGGAAGTCTCTCATTTCCCATGGAGCTGCAAACACTTCCATCCTCCCATCAGCTCTCCTCATTCAGTTAGATCCCTCAGCATGGTGAAGGAATTCACTGCGATTCACTGCGTGTAGCCAAGACACCAACATCTGCTCCTATTCTCAACAGGAAACAATAGCCAAATTCAAAATTTGCTCCCTAGGGCCTGCCCTTCCTCAAATGCCACAACAGGAGAGGGAGAGGACTAGCAACAATCTGTCTATCTCCCAGCATACCATGTGTACACATATAAATCTTCATTAATACCTTGTGATTTACAGGGAGTAGAAGAAGATGATTTATCATGCTAGCTCATCAGATCAGGACACAGACAGGTAGTCTCTGCACTCGGCCCAGCTCAGTCTTCAGCTATGGGTCAGTATGCCTGATCAAACTACAGAACTTTGTTATCAGGCATTGATTCCTGGCAGTATAAATACTTCCTGAAAGTATAAATATTACTATATAAAGATAGTATGAATATATATATTTATATATAAATACTTTTTTAAAATATGAAACTATAGTCTTATTTAAGTAGAGTCTGCATTAGTTCATTAGATACAGCTGCATTTCATATAATTTTGCAAAGGTTTACTTTTATATAAAAGAAATAAAGAATATTTGTAAAGAAATAAAAATCCTCCCCTGGTATTTTCTACTACATACTCATCAGTAACAAAATACAACAGATACACTCATACATTTACATTTGTATTACCTTTCATAGCCCTGTGCACATTTGCCAGTCACCTTATTCGCCTGGAAAAGTTAACCTCAGACTTTTCTCTGCTGAAGAAAGAAAATTATCTTGGAGGATCCTTGTCAGAAGCTAAGGATGAGAATTCTTGTTATTCCCCTTCTGCTTGTCCTCTTGGAAACTCTCTACATAGAAGTACAAAGCCTGCATAATCTCTCCAAGCTTCAGGCAAACAATGTTTTCACCAAAATAAGGTGGTGAGAAAACACCTGACTATCCCAAAGCTATAGATGCATTTAGGTTGAATTTGTCAGGCTGCGTTGGCTTAAGAAAAAAACAACCCCTCTCTATCAGAGGGGTTAGACCCTCCCTCTCTATCCCAGTTGTGCCTCATTGTTTGATTCTCAAGTGTCCCAGAGAATGGGCTCAAGTTGATTCTTCTCCCACAACCAAAAGAGTCATAACACCTAGGTCAAATCCTTCCCATATCAACAGAGCAGGGATTTGAGCCACAATTTAGGAGAGTACATTAGCAACTGGGCAGTTTGGAGCAAGGTTCACAATTGCTCCCAGAGAAATTGAGCTATTTGGCATAAACAACTCTATACTTGGCAGCCAGAGGAAACAGGGAAAAAAAAACACCATTAACTCATGGCCAGTCTTCAGGATGTTCATTTCAAGGTAAGAATCCATGTTGAAATCTTTGCCATAGATGACCACTCTAATGTGGAGACAGATGTCATTTATGCAGCTCTGGTCATGCTCCCATTAGAATTTAAATTGAATTTGTGGTGCCAGATCCTCACATACAAAAACAAAAAATTGAAGTACACTCATTTGAGCCAACAGGGCAATATAAACACTTAACAAAAAAATTGCAGTTATCTGCTTGGCTAAACCAGGAGAGTCTGTCTTCTCTGGAGCTCTGGGTGTTTACACCACTTAAACAACTGACCCCTCATTATCATCTTGGGTCAAAAAAATCTCTTAAATATGTCAACTGGAATAAAGCCACATTAGTCCTAGACACAGAAGAGAAAACAATATAATCCCTGATGTTTATAACATACACTTCCATATTTCTCTACTGCTTATTGGGAACGCTAATATTACTCCCCCGAGAGCTCTGCCTCACTAATAGCAAATATTCCCAATGAGTTGCAAAAAGACAATTTGATTTTAGAGGGATTGCCAACCACTGGCATTTGGCATAAGATCAATTCACTTGTTTGTTAATAAAACGCATGCAGAGGAAAAAGGGAACAAACTGCACCAAGTGGCATGTTAAATCATGTGACTTTACATGGCTTGTGCATGCAACTGCTTTAAATGTACAATGACAGGGGAAATCCCAGAAACAGGAACTGCAACCAGCATCTTCATTTTCTTCAAGTATGTCTGTCCTTAATATAAAAAGCAACCTTTTCTCCCTTATTACATACTCAAAGACGTCAGAAAAACTCAATATCTATCGCAGTACTCCAATTAAGCTCCAAATCAGTAAAAGACACTTAACTCTCCCTTTAAACACACACATTTAATCACTCTTCTTTCTGTACACAAATGAAATCAATTCCTGTGGTGTTTTAGAGAGGTTTTCTGTTTTTTGAGTTTTTTTAATGGGATTTTTTCATGTAGTTCTAAGAGTTACACCATTACTGGAAAAGCAGTATCATTTTGAAGTGCAGAAAAGCTAGGAAATAGTAACGGGAGAGAAGAGGTGGGGACACAGTAGATGGTGGGAACACAGAGAATGTTATGCAGCCAAACTTGCTTTAATTGCTTGAAGAGAGAAAAATATAAAAGAAAACAACAGAATAGCTCTAAAAATGTTTTCAAATACCAGAAAGGTAGCCTTTAAACACTAATGAGTTCAAACTCTCCAAAAGATATGAGTCCTTGGGGGCAGACTTTCAATACACCACCTTTAATTTTGACAGTACCTTGTTAAGGTCATAGCCTGACACTGTGCTTGCTGCAGTATGCTTTCCAAACTTTTAATTTCCACCCCATATTTAACTATGAAATTGCATCTGATATTTTGCAATGCTCCTTATGAAATTTTTTTTTAATTATTTCCATTATGTTTATATGATTCCATGAATATTCTCATCTGGTTAATATCAGGGCACAAAATACAGAAAACTAATAAAGCATGCATCTCGTTCTCAAGTTAAGAATAACCTAGAAAATACGCTGCATAGATATCTAGTTCATCTTCTCAATTCATACTTTTCAGATACCACTGTTCCATGCTGAGCCTTCACTGGCAAGGAAAGAGATGTATGTGGTGATTGTTGGAGAGGAAGGAAGGAAGATGGTTTTCTAGCACTGTGTAGCTTAATGTATGTCTAGACTATAAGTCTTTGAAAGCATAATATTGTTCTTAGGAAGAAGGGCTATTCATATGGTAAATAATAATTGGAAGAAGGAAATTAACCCCTGAAAAACCTCACCCAGTGCAATCATACATCCTACTCCCACCTATCTTTCTCATACTACAGAAAAAACAATGCTACATACTACCAAAAGCCACAGGTGGAAGTTTTCTAAATGTACCCAAAATACCAAGTGTTCCACTACCTGAAAAAGCAATCTATCAAAGCAGCTTCCACAGGTCAAACAGGCAGGAATCTGATATTCTCAGTTCTACTCAGGGCTCAGCCATCGATTCACCTTGACCCTGGGAAAGTCACCTAGAACAAATGAGCAAAATGCTCTGTGGCAGCTCACAGCACCGCTTGTGGAGGTCCTGGAAGAATCAATTTTCAGAAATTTGTATGGGCAAAGGCACCTAGAAAACTAGGCCAAAAGAAAGCACAGCAGCAGCACTGTCATGTGTGCCAATTCTGATTGCAGAAAGAGCACAAGTCCATTAAGAAAGGGCTTCAGCTCTACTATGCCATCACCTCCCATGTGCCTCCAGATGTCAGTTTATCTCTACTTCTACTAACTTTGTAAAAAGATATAAAAAGCATGAGGGGTCAGAGGCCTCTTGCCGCAAGTACATTTAATAAATAAATCCATAATGTGATATAAATTGGGAGATCAGTATTAAGTACACAGTTAGTAATAATGCAAGTTCTAGAAAAGCACATGTGCATCTCTGCCATTTTTCCACCACCCACACAGCACTTCTGGACCCAACACACAGTAAAACACACACAGTTATCCCTGCTCCCAGCAGGCACCAGAAAAGCTTTGCTCAGCAGTGGAATACTATGGAGAGACTTTCTCAGTAAGACACCCAGCACACACCCTGAAAAAAAAACTAGCTGCTAGACAGTCAGGTGCTTCTACCCCAATACCACCTCTTTCACTCCGTAATCAATGCAATTTGAGGCCACCACGGGATGAAGCATCACTGTACACACGCAGAACTGAGCACTACCAAGGAGCTCTGCCTCTCTTTTTGTATTGAGGGGTTGAGGGGAGTGAAAGTCAGCAGGAATCATGTAAGCAGGGAAATCCCACAAGCAAAATGAACGTACTCTCCAGTACCTTTACCATAAAACATCACACAAGGCTGGAAGTGACGTGATTTTAGCGGCATTCACCAAGCCCTCAGTTACCTGTGACACTGTTCTGCAGGAGCATCTCTCTCCCTGAAGGCTTTCAGCACTGCTCAGCAGCAGGACTGGCATGGAAAAGCAGGTCTCACTGCAGGTTACATGCAGCTGTTCACCCTCTGAGAACGTCAAAGCTATGAACAGACCTCCTTTCTGTCCTCCGCTCCCCAGTTCAACACCACAACAGCACTTACAGCCTCCTCCCACTCTTGCTCACAGTTGCGCCTTGAGTTCTCAACAAAAGCTCAGCAGCCAGAGCAAATCACATGCGTGTCCAGGTTTGCTGCCCTTTACACTCACAAGAAAATAAGAGTCTTGCAAGCACTCGCACAGTTCTGTGGAGTGTCATGCCTCGTACAAATAACCAACACAGAACTATTTCTACATATTCTGTGTGCTGATCTTCAGCACGTTAACCCATTGCACACATCCTCAAGCATGTGTACAAAACCTCTGTGCCCACAGGTGCCCTCTCCTTCTCCTAGTCAGGATCTTCTACTCAAAGGAAAGAAGTACTGAGCCAGTATTCATCCTCTCCTTTTTCTCTGTTCTTTAGTTCTACAATCTTTTTACCTCCTTTTTCTTCGGAGAGGAGAAGGTAAGGTACATACAGCCTCTACACAAAAATGCATGAGTCTAAACCAAGCCTCAAAATGACTAGGAGACATAAATGCTCTATCCTCTGGGGTGGTCAAAAAGTTTAGAGCTGTCTTGTTCATCTCACTTTCACAAGCTGCATGTGAAAGACCATGGTAGACCACTGCCTCACTCCCCTCCTCCAGTCTGACCTCCGAGTTACTGCACCTGTAAACTGGGAACAACAAAGGGTAAGACAAAGCTATTGGGCACGTAGTGCCATGCTGGAATTCTGCATGACAAAATCGAAATGGCCAGGGCTAAGGTTTTCAAATTCCCACCTCAGTAAGTTTACTCTCACCAGAGAAGGAGGTCTCTTCCCACTGTTGTTTCATCCAAACACAAGTCAATGTGTGCAAGCCATCAGGCTGCCTGAAGAGATTCAACAGGTCCATAATGAGCACAACAGCCAGTGCATTTCTGGGCAGCTGTGTGACACCGAAGGCTGAGTCAAACAGAGGTGCAGAGTAACAACAGCCTCTGCAGAAAGGCAGGAAAGTCTCAGAGAAACCTGCCAGCTGCATTGTCCTTTGATGGCACTGCACGTGGCACCTGATGACAACAGAGAGAAGAGCCCAGAAGGACTGTTACAGCTACCAAAAAGACAGAGTCAAGGACAAAGTAGTTCTGTCACAAGTTTTAAAGCTATTAGTTTACATAGATGCTCAGCATCGCTTTATTGAATGACAGATCTAAGAGGGTGACCAGCAGCTTTGTAAGCCAAGGTAAGGCATGGATTTTACAATAGCTATTATCTAGATCCTACTTCCATTTAGCACCCACAGGGTATATGAACTCTGTTCCTTTTATTTGTGCAGCTCCATTGCTAACAGTAAACACAGCAGATAAACAAGTCCATGATCCTTCCCCCACCAAAAAAAAAAATCCATCTTCCTTCTGTGTTCTTGACAAAAAAAGAGTAAGCTCCAAGAAGCAATACTCCATTTCACTGTTTTCTTTAGGTTTACTACATTTTAGACATACAGATTAAATCTGTCTTTTTGTAAAGGCAATAGCTGTGTTCCTTGAAAGTCAGGTGCATTGAAAACTTTCTCCTCTCCCCGTTTCTATGAATGGCATCTTGTGGTGATAATACATTTATTCTTATTTTTAATGGACAACCACACCAACTTGTTCCAGCCAACAATACATTACTTAACACTGTATAGTGAAGAAGCCTGGGAAATTACATGTGCGGGAACAAAGCACAGAGAAAGCCTGCTTCTCTACAGAACAAGCTCCTGGGGGCTGAATAGGTAAGAGCGAGGCACTGCATGCACACTTTCATATCAGGGGAAATGGATGGCATTTGGTTGACCTAGAGTACCAGTCAACCAAAAGTCAGTAGAGAAAAAGCAGAGGGAGAGGGGGGGGAAATTAAGCTTCGCTGCTACCGTCACTTGTGGAGAGAATTATGGCTGAGAAGATGGTCTGATCTTTTGGGGATGTCTGCCACAAGCTGGCTTGGGCGGGGCAGTGCAGTGGGCCATCTTCTGATGCATGTCACAGAATCTCTCCTTCTCAAAGGAAAAGGCAGAAGCTTGTAGGCAAAGCATCAATATGTGCACGTGTGTGCAAGACAAACAGAACATGACTGGCCTGCAGGTCAGATCTGGCACAATTGAACCTCTGAGTTACATCACTCATAGCTCATGCCTATGTTTTTAATGCCCTTTCTATCTCTGATTACACTATTCATTTTTTTAAATCTATGCATTAATATCCACCAAATTACAACTCAGCTCAGAGTTAATCTTTTCTCTCTGAAAGCTGCTTGTTAGAGCTCTGCTGTATTATCTGGGGTTGTGTGCTTCATTACAAATTGCTATCACACGTCCCACGACCACACATTCAACATTGAAATGTACAGAAATAAGAGACAACAGATCACAAGAATAAAAGAAAAAACTGTTAGGTATCTGGTCAGCATGCTTGCCCTCCCCCGCTATGATAGTTTGCTGCTTTTGAACAATTTATGAAGACCTACAAAACCCCTCCTACACAGGCAGCTGAACACCATGGCAGTAAGTCAGATTCCAGCACCTGAAATCCACTGAAATCTAATGACTGATGGCCACCGACTCCAGTAAGCCTTGGATCAAGCCCAACCCCCAGGTCTCATTAAACTCATCTTTATATAAAAATCAATAGCCCTTTTGCCTCCTCCTTCAGCTGGGATGGAAACAACGGAAGCGCTTCTACAGTCAGAATTTCATCTTACACAGGGTAAAAGAGTAAAGAGCTCCACAATGAAATTAATCAACGTGAAGGAGTTGTAACAGGCTTAAAAATGAGAGCCCATTAATAACTGCTCCCTTGTGGTAAACAGAGCTAGTAATCAAGCACAGGTCCAGCAGAACCTATCCACAGCTGAAGCAGAATTAGCTCTGTAGCTACATGAATGAGCAAGTGATTGGCCTGGACAGTCACAGGTAAGGGTGGAATGGCTCTGTAGAAATTCAATTCATCCATCAAAAACTCAGAAGAGAAAGACACTCTTTTCTCTTAGAAAAGAGATCACGTTTGTTGGTCATTCCAGAGCAAAGATCAGGTTTCTGTGTCCACCATCAAGACATTTTACGCTTCCAGCACCCAGAGCAGCAAGAATGATATGACAGCCCCAAGAGCGATCTTTTCTCACTATGACTACAGGCCTAGTACAGGATCCCAGTCTTTAGCTGGAATGATTCTATTCTTCAGAGCAACCCATTTGTGAAGACCAACTGGTAAGTGTCCAGTCTTCCTCTTCTGTTCCTGTGACAAAAACATATTCTGACAGCTCTTTGCTGCCTTTGTCTTGGGTCAGGAAATTTGCCCAGAGAAAACTAGCTCTCCTACTGACCTTTCTTTTGTCAGCTTAGTAGCCTATGATACCATGATGCTTTTTGAAATTTAAACAGAAAAAGCGAAACAAGTGAGTTTTCATCTCTGTTCAAAGTTATAATTTGTCAGTGAAATATTTTCAGAATCTTCAAGCAGAAACACTAAAGTGGAAGAGGAGAAAAGAAAGCAGGATTTACTCTACGCGACTTTTCAGTGGACGTTTTGGTTATACAGGAACATGCAATACCTTCTCCTTTCTCTATCCTCCTAGGGGCACTCAGCATATGAATTTAAAATCCTGACTGTACTTACCTTCAGAAGCCCCTTGGAGGTAGCTGTCTGTCTTTCACTGACAGGTAAGCAATACCATACACAATCTGGCTTTATCAAATAGCAAGTCTGCAGCTCAGCATTGAGCTGCACGAGATTGACTTTTGCTTTTATGTATCTACCAGTTTTAGAATTTTTAAATTAATTTTTAAAAATATATTCATTTAAAAATAAATAGTTGGATGAGAATAAAGGAAGAAATGGAAGAATATTGGAGGGAAAAAAACCCCCAACCTATACATGAGAGGCTAACAAACCACTACTGAATTTGCTGGAGTCTTTATAGCAGGGCCCCTCGTGCACTCTTTAGCCAGCTCCAGGACACAAAACTTGAAGAGAGAATGTACCCCCATTGACAAAAATTGGTAGAACTGCTAGATAAGCACTCACTCACATGGCTGACCTTCCAAATGAATGACAAGCTACCAGGAACAATGTCGGCTGGAACCTAAAAGGGTCTTGCTCTAAGGATGATGCTTGGGATTCAAATTGCACAAACATCTCTATACAACTTGAGCCACTTAACTGTCGGATACAGTCAGTCTCAGAAGGACATCTGGGTTCCCTGCACAGCCAAAGGAAAGAAACAGCAACTCCAGTATAGCCTGTTAGGGAAACTGCCCTGTCTGACCATCCAGGAGCCACTCTGGCAAGTCACACTCCTACCACCCCTGACTTTCACAGCTGGGACCAAGGCCCCTTCACAACAGGCAGTTCCAGTGACCCTCTTTTGACTCGCTACATGCCAGACTATTGAGCCCATAGACCGTAAGGATGTCATCCTGCTGAGCCCAGTCACCTGGTCACACTCTGTCATGCAAAGGGTCAGCACCAGGTCAGGGCCCCTTGCCTGGGGCTCCCACCATGTTCCCCACCCAGGGCACAACCTGCAGCTCCCACTGCAGCTGCACACCCAGCTACCTGCTCTAAGGGTATTGCTCAACAGCCACATTTGAGCTGAATCATTTTGGGATGAA
The DNA here is from genome assembly GCF_020740725.1 of Corvus hawaiiensis. Classification (NCBI taxonomy): domain Eukaryota; kingdom Metazoa; phylum Chordata; class Aves; order Passeriformes; family Corvidae; genus Corvus; species Corvus hawaiiensis. Next base: position 46,517,482 of record NC_063218.1, on the reverse strand, counting down.
TCTCGCCTTCGTTTCCCCTGTCACCTGCAGAAGAAAGCCCTAAATGACTAGTCAGATGTCTACATAGATTCTTAGACAGCTTTAGTTACACAGAATTAACATCAGTTGAAGGTTTTATGCTGACGAGAAAAAAAATTGCTCCACAAATACCACAGTCCCTGTTAAGTCAAGCATCTCCTTTTCAAGAAAAGCAACTTCTTGATTTGGAAAAAAAAAAAAAAATTCCCAGATAACAAGCAAAACACAGTTTTAGGCTCAAAACAGAAAGTGATTTTGGTCTGAGTAATTCCTCCACCCAAAGCACTTTTCAGACTTAGAGCCAGAACATTAAAATAAAGGTCTGGGCCAATTATAAATATGGTGTAAAGCACTGAGTTTCTTTGATCTTCAAAGATTTTACTTATTACCTGAATTGCCTTATTTGCCAGATTCACATTATGAAGGTTTTCAAAACACCACTGTGTTCTTAAGTGATAAAAAAAAGCAATCAGTATAAACAAAACGCTCAAGTGTTGTTTCACCTACTGACTAAGATTAGATGCCAATTTAGATCATAGAAAGCTGTAACACTTCAATTTCTGTGTACTATGATACTTTCACTAGGTTGCAAAGATTACCTGCATAATTCTCTCTTTATTTTTTAAGCCATAAAACTATCTTCTGTCATATTTATGTGATACCTTGAATAAAGCTTTTCAAAACTAAGCTACTGGAGCTTGTTCACATTACACTTTGTCTCACTTCTGTCATTTTTATGTTGCCCTTCCAGCACAGCTGAGATCAGGTGTCCCAATTCAAATGCATGACTGTGATCCTTAAAGAAAGGTTTCCATAAAACGGGGTTAAACAAAACAGAAAGCAGGTAAGAATTATACTGCTGCCTTGTTCCTGCACATAGGACAGGAAGGTAACAGCAGAGAAATCTATCCAAGAAAAAATATCTCCAGGTAATTGTCAGTTTGAAGACATTATCATATTTTACAACAGTACTGGCTTCAGGCCTCAAAAATAAGTAAAAGACTCTTTGAACAAGACATAGGGAAAAGACTATCTTTGACAAGAAATCAGCACAGGAACGTGCCCAAAGTGCTAACATGCAGTGCCCATGAAGACATAGCATTTTTACAGATCAAATTTCTTAAATGAAAACAGTACTTCTAAAGCTCAGCCTTTCATGGCTAGGAATAGAAATTCTCTGTTGAGAAATCCTTTCAGAAATGAATTTGAAAATCAAAAGCCCAGATTGAACAGAGTAGCTTTGTTATGGGGGAGGGGGGAAAAAAAAAAAAAAGAAAAAAAAAAGACAGAAAACCCATAGTCTTGTAACATCTTTCATGTTCTCCAAAGACCTATGTAACTACAGTTTACTTTAGACTAAGCATTTGAATTTTACATAAAAAATAGTGACCAAGAATCTGGTATATAAGGCAGGTACTCTGATACCAGCACCCCTTGTAATATCAACAATCCTCCTTCAGTTTGGCAGCATTTCCCACTGCAAACCCTTGCTATAGAGTCTGCTCTTTTGGCATTATGGAGGCAGCCTTTTTTACCCCCACAGATACACGGCTGATAAAAAAGCAAACCATTTATCTCCCTTGCCTGTAAGGCCTCATGCATCGCTTATACAGCACTGCCAGCATCTTCAGAAGGATGCTGTAACAGCATTCAGACTCTCTCCAGATAGCCACAGTGAATCAATGCTTATGCTCCAAGGAAAGTCAGTGACAAGTAGGTTCCTAAATCCCAAAGCAAGTTCTTTAAAAATCCTGCCCGTAAAAATCAATCGAGAAATTGTATTGTATTAGCTCAGGAAGTCAAGCTTGCTCTGAGCAGCAAACAGCACAGGGAAGGCAGAGGTTTGCCAGCTATGCTGAGGGGAGTTTTCCTGGCAGAGATAGCTTGCCTCAATCTTAAAAAGAGCTACCTCTCTACTTTTTGACATTTGCTGGAGCCACAAGGTGCTCTAACTGTACTTACAGAGTAGTTGGGGGCTGTGGAGCAAAAATGCTTTTGGCTTAGGTGCTTATGAAACATGCTTTGGCGGTGCTCTAGAGAAACACTGTGGTGCACATCAAACACATCTGCTGGCACAGACACTTTCTCTTCCGTGCTGCAGCGCTTCTGACACTGCCTATATCGCTGTCGTATCCCAGTGCCTCCCAGCAGTGCACTAAGTGCTGCAGCTAATATCTGATGCTCAGTTTATTCTCTCTTCCCTGAGGGAGAATCATATGCACAGCAGTATGCATTGTTTTGAGGAACAGCTTTTAAACAGGTACAAACAGCTTCTGCTGGAAGCTGAAATCGTGTGCCCTGAATGAAAGGTGCTCAGGCACATCATGCTCAATAAAAGTTCATTTCACAGACTAGGACCAATATCCTCCTCTCCCTTCCATTAAAACAGTCTCTTCCGCAAAGAATGGCTTCATCCTTTTGCAACAATATTCTACTGAACTAAACGCCAAACCACTGCATGGTTTAGGATGGAAAAGACTTAAGATCATTGAGTCCAACCATTATCCCAGCACTGCCACATCTATATGTTTTTAAAAGGCCTCCAGGGATGGTGACACTACCACTCCCCTGGGCATGAACCATTCATCAACCACTGTCCTACCATAAATGTCCATGGCAGTTTTTACAACACACACAAGTGCTGAATTACACCATGATCGTACAACCAAATCATTCACTGATGCTTGTGAAGTATTTTGAGATTCCTGCATGAGAGGAACTATCAGTTTATTATCCAATAGAGGATATCAGCCTTTGTTTCCTCTCTGTTTTGCAGACTCCCTCATTTTCATGTCACCTGCAACAAAAGCTTATACTCTTCTTGAACTACAACGGCTCTTTTCCACTTCCTTAGCAATGCTCTACTTCTTACTGTAATTTGGCTTCCTCTGGTGTACACATCTTTATCAGTACATCCAGTTCCTGAAACAGGTCTGCCTATTTGATAAAATCTGGATGAAATTGCCTGGATAGTAATGTTAGTATGAAAATGCCATTATGTCTAGGGAATGATACAGTAAAGTTTTCTTAATAGCTTGTGCACCTGATGCACAGAAAACAGTTCCTCCTAAGAAATGAGTGAAACCAAATTAAACTATTCCAATAACATTGGAACAAAGAATTAGATTTTTTCAATGCAGAACTTTTGCATAGGACAAGAACGGTCTCCAGAGGTGGCTGAGGGTTTTGTTATTACTTTTTGAGAAGTCATCAAAATCTACAGTCCTTAATACTAAAAATTCTTTGCACATACCAGGTTTTTTCTGTATTGAAAAAAGAAAAAACCCTCCTCAAGAACAATTAAAAAATAATCCTACAGAGAGGGCATTAAAAAAAAAACCCTAATCTGTTCTGCTCAAAAAGAGCTCTCCTCTCATTCCCCCGTGGACCTACAAACAGCAAGTGATGAAACAGTTCCTAACTCTCCACCTGTTGATGCAGCTTTCTTCTCCATGAAGAATTAAGAGTGCACACTACCAGCAGAAAAAAAAAGTTACAAGTAAAGAGACAACAGCATCCCTGTAGTCTTAATACTATTTCAGATTTTCAACAATAAAAAGCCTTCTAAAAGCCAGAAAGTCACATTTGAGTCCCATATGTAGGTCAGAGACAAACTGTTCTTTCTAAAATAAATTAGCAATTAAAATTTAGAGATTTGATATAACTTCACACAAAAAAGTTTCCAATGAAGCACATCTGCCATCTCTGCTGTGCTGGTGGCCTGAGATGCTGTGAGTGCTAGAAGCACTGTCAGCACAGGAACCTAGAGATCCTGGAGGTCCAGAGCTCAGCCCCCAAGCTGTTAAGTCCAAAGTCACTGAGCAAGTTCTGGTGACAAGCAGATGTTTTAAACCATAGGGGTCCAGCATGAATAACCATTTGATTTCCATGGATGAAAAAAAAGTCCAAGATGCATAACATGTTGTGCTTATCACAGTGGTCTTCTCTAGAATGAGCACCTCCAAGTCTCAGCTGAGGATTTTTCTTGATAATTGTGGCAGGTGAAAGCGTCAGCCAACACAAACAGGGCAGTGGAAAGGATGAAGATATGCAAGGAGAAAATATTCTTCTTAGATTTTGAAGAGTGCACTATAGGAATAGGGTAGAAGTAACTCAGAAACACTACAACCAAACAGAACAATTCCCAGGGGAAACATCTATCCCAAGTTAAAATTCTTCTACTGTACTCATGCCAGCTTATCTATCTATCTGTCCTGTCTATCACAGTCAGGTTGATTTCAGAAATGCTTAACATGCAAAGAAGTAATATCCCAATGTAAATAAGAGAAATAGTCTTCTTGCAAGAAATATTCAAAATCCCAAACCTCTGCAAAATGCTACCACAGATTTACACATATCTTTTAGTTCTGATGGCATGACAATCCACTTTGAATTGGCTCCCATGGTAACCGCAACATTAAGGTCCCCTGAGAGTCGTCTCACACAAACACACATACACAGAGGATTGGAAGGGCTCTGTGCAGGGACAGAACACAAACTTACCCAGTGCAGGGGGTTTCTCCGCACCTTCCAGCTAACAGGACTCAGAAAGACACCCTTTCTTTCCCTTAGGAAAGAGATTCAGCTCTCACGCTCATCATCATCATCAAGACTGAAGCAAGCACTTCTCTTTAGGAACTGACCCTTGCTCCCCTCTTCCCTCACACCTCAGTATTGCCTAACTGTAACACACGTACTTAAATCATTTCACTCAGCAGCGTTTTGTTCTTCGGCAAGACCCAGCTTTGTAATTTCTCTAGTTGGGCTTGTGGAAGCCCAAGGAAGCCAGGAAACAAATCTCTCAGTCAACTGGAGAGTTAGCTGCTCTACAAAGACACTATGGTGTAGTCAGCCCAACACTTGCAAACAAGTCCATGTCTTTCTCCACTCCACCTGCATTTCATGGAGGACTTGGTCTAATCAGAACTCAGAGGATCCCAAGAAACAGAGCTGATTTAAAACAACACACCAAAGTTATGCTGTCAGTACCTTTCTGACCTCTAGTTTGCTGTGGTATACAAATGATGACAGGCATCATAGGTCTTTAACGGGAAAAGATGTCTTTGTGTAAGGTACATTTATCATCCTTTTCTTGGGATACCCCTTAAAAATTTAGGTAAACAGCCCTAAAAGATGCACTTTCACAACATCCTACTGACAGGCACAATTCCATCAGCATCCCTCCTTTCCAGCCTGCTATAATTTATTAAGTGTCATAATTTGCAACTCAGCCTCTTGCAAAACAGAAGGAGGCAGGAAAGTAGTTTGAGTGAGACCTACAGCAATGAGAAGGAAGTGTCTTTCAAGAGAAAGACCAGAAAGTGATGGTTCACTCTTTGCCTCAAAGGAGGTTGTGCCTCTTGGCAAATCAAACCCTTTTGTTCATCTTCCAAACGTATTTTGGCTGAGCATCCAACTTCTAAATAAGAGGCAGGAAATAGCAAATAAATTACAGTATCACTAAAATGATAGTAGCCTAATACAGCTTTTGTTTAATGTTTCTGTTGAAAATAAGGGGTTTTCTAAAGTTATGCTTTATAGAACATTTATAGACCTTCAATTACTTGTAGATAACAAGCAATGCACATTATCTAATGAGAATTACTATGAACACTACTCTTCCTTTGGGAAAGTATCTTCAAGTTGATGAGCCAGAGGTACTTGTGCAAGCAACAGGTACTTTTGATTCAGCTTCTCAAAAGTGAGAAACAGAAGAGAATTTTAAACTCCTGCCCATTTGGCAAAGCACACTGCTCTTTCTGCCCCCCGTTCTCTCAGTGGCATAACATGGTAATTGACAAAATGAATTCAAGTCCTAAACATATCTGCTATTTTACATCTGGTTCCTGTTATTTTAACCTCAGAAGCAAATTGAAAAAAAAAATTCCTATTACTGCTGATTGCTTATACTTTCCTAAAATTCCCTTCCTTTGTTCTATCAGCCAGGTTATTTAGAGGATATTACCCTAATCCAATAAAGAACTTAAGAATATTAATATTTTCAGTGAAGGCAAAGGCTTTAATGGATCAAGATGCTTTATTTATTAGATTTCATCAGCTCTTGCTTCATATTCTAACTACTCCACTGAAATACCCTTACAGTTTCATTATTGTGCCTGTTGTATTAGTGGTAAGTCAGGTATTGGAGCACATACGCTCCACTTTGGAATTCACATATGCCTTCCTTGGGGCAACTTTTCATACATCAACCACCAGATTCTTCTTCCTCTATACTTTTACCACGGTTATTAACAACTGACACTGGGCCAGCTGCCTCCAAAGAACAAGCAGAGTGCACACCCAACATCCTGTCTGCCTTGGGGACAACCAGAAAACTAACAGGACAGCAGTTCTATAGAAAATAGCCAGTCAGCTGCTGCTCTTTGACCTCAGCACAGTCATGACTGCCCAAAGCTAAACCCACCATCAGGTAAGACAAGACAGGACCAGGTTCTCCTCAGTTACAACCACAGTCCTACTCCTTGCACTGGGCTGTGCTCCTTGTGTGCAAGTTTGCATGGCCACAAACTCAGTCAATGCAGCTACAGAGCAAGACCTGAAAGCAAGTTAATGAGTTTGCAAGGGCATGTTAGTCACTAACAAACACTGGTCAAGGAAATTCCTATTGCTTCATTTGTCATCTCTTGTGTTGCTTGGTACAACGTCACATGAATCAGGAACCAATGGCATCAGCATTGCAACACTCAAGAATTCAGGAGAAATGCATGGTTAAGACAGAAGGGTTGCTCCTGAATCACTGCTGCTCGCTGTATTATATGACACCAGCTGTCAGTACGTCCACAGAACTTGCTCTATTCTACTCTTGCTCCATCCCATACCAGTTACCCAGCAGGCAACCCAGGAAACATCACCTCTAAAACACAGACAGGAGAAGAGGGGAGGAGAAGAAATACTACAAACTCCCCTGGCACCTTCTTTCTCAAAGTCATATTGCAATACCTCCACAGTAGCTTCTGCTTCTCAACCTCCTTTAAAATGAAAAAAATCAAGAACTACCTTTTTCTGTGGGTGCCAAGGAAATACAATCTCAAAGCTACGAGAAGCAAGAGGCACCTTCACTCGGGAAGTCCCTGCAGTCAGTTCTATGGGAAAGATACCACAGCTAGCACTAGACATCTGCTACCACCTCCTCCTAAGAGGCACATTCTACTCAAGACATAGCTGTGGCAGGTTCCAGGCACCGTGCAAGCCACCACTGTCCAAAGCAGAGACCCTTCCTTCCTTTCCTTCCTGCACCTCACTCCTGCTCTCCCAGAAACACTCCCTTCATGAGGCTGCTTGTGTGTTCCTGTTTTGTTGAAATCAGCATCTTCCCCAGAGCAGAAGTCCACAGAAAAGGGCCTAAAGAAAGAGTCAGCAATTACCAGGAGTGAGGAAGTGCATCTGCCCCATGGAAAATCTGAAGAGGAACTGCAAGTCCGTAAGTCAGCAGCAACACACAGCTATCCCCAAAGCTAACATCTGCCTCTTTTCAAAGTTCTCAGGTTCCCCTACTACATGTTCCTTTACAAAATTGTACAAAGGATCTTATTTCCTCATTTGCAAAAGGAAAAGGAGCCCAGAAATCGAAGAAACATACTAGTGCAAAAAGATTTCAATGGCTGTCTTTGCACAACTGATACAGAATTCATGTATTGATGGTGGAGTGACAAGGTCTCTAAATATATCAGTACTCTTCAGAAAGCAGGAAGGCAACATGTATCCTCTTTACTTCAGCTTGTTCATTTAATCCTAAACAAAAGCAGGTACATTACATGAACAAGATATTTTTTAAGCATCTCCTAAAGTAATAGCAATAAAACATCAGATAAGGAAAAAATTTTACATTAAATGGGGGAAAAACAAAACAAAACAAACCCAACCAACAGCCTGGACTTCCCAGCAAGAAGGTTAATGTACGTAAGGGCGGTGGTGGGAGGGAGGTCAAGAAATGGGATGTCACATACAGCAAAGAAAAAAAATCTCTGGCATATTTTAGTGGAGTACAAGATTTTTCTTGAAAACCTATCAGATTATGGAAGCCTGACCAATCTTCCTTCCCTCCCTTCATGAACATTCCCCTCTGTGATGCAAGGGGGAACATGGGGGAGGGCAGACTACAACACCCCACTGCCTCCTAGCAAGGCTGCATTTCCCTTTGCAGGACTGTATCCCAATCCCACAGTAACGTGCCCTGCAGTTTATTAGCCTCTTCTCATCCCAAAACACCAAATCCAAACCATAATCACACATTTCACCAAAGCAAAGGATAACAAAGTCTGTACTCATGTGTGTCCTACGAAGCATGCAAGGGAGCAGACCAGTCTACACTAGCAAATGTGAATCCTGCAATTCCTGAACTGTTTGACTGGCCTCACTGATCTGGCCTCAGCATTGGACTACACGTTGTCTGCTGTCCCATGGCCATACAGGCCAGTGGTCTGAAAAAAAGGAAAGTGGTGGTTGACATCCATGAAAATCAGAGAACATTGTTTATCACAAGGCAAGAGGGAGAACTTTATTAAAGGCAGTGCAAGTCATCATCACTCACCAAAAGAGCTTACAAGCTTCCTTGTTTAAGGCACACAGACTGATCCTGCTGTGAGTTTTGAATAAGAAAATGCTTTCCCCCCTTTTATGCCAGACCACAATCAAAAATTACTCATCTTTACCACTGCAGCAAGAAAACACAGTTAAAATGCTGACAAAAATGTTGCTTTAGAGTTTCAAGTAACTGCAGCCCCAGACCTCTTCCTTAGAGCCAAGACTGTCTTTTGGAAAAAGGAAGAAGAGGAGGAGGAAAACAGTAATATCATACACTCACAAAACATGTTCAGAAGGAGAGTCAAACTTTGAGTCTCTCATATCCAAAACATACAAAGACACTGGCACCTATTAGATCTTCTGTGCTGCCACCACTGCAGTAAAGTTAGCTCTTCCACAAAGCTAAAGGATGCCAGGAGGTTACTTGGGCAAAAAGATGGGACCCCCACCTTCTGACAAATTTGATTAAAATTAGCTGACAGAGTCAAACATCACCAGCATGTGGTAATTGTCTGCATATGCCTGACAACCCAGCAAAAAGCATGATCGTGGAAGCTCATTTTTTCAAGTGTAGTTTCCAAAGAAAATAGGTGAGGGAAAGGCATTTTCACTGGCACTCCAAGTAAAAACAGTTTAATCTGGCACCCTTCACAATTACTCAATTAGCTTCCAATTCAAGAACAGAAAAGAACAAATTAATTGACCATCAAAGTCTTACAAGAAGCCTGGTACTATGCCATCAAATGGAAATGAGGAGAATTAGGCTACAAACAGCCTTGCTGCAGGCGTCCAAAGCTGCCCTCTGCCAGCAATTCTCCCATGGGACACCTTTGGTTCTCATCAAAAGAGCCAACACAGTAATTGCAAGACAGACAGTAGATCTGAGTGCACGTACCAAGAGAATCTCCAGCAATCAAAATACACACACACTACACCAGTGAGCTGACACAGTCACATGCACAGATCACACTACCAAGGGGTCTGGCCTACACAAACATTAACCAAAGCTCAAATCAGTACTGTGACATGTTAAACAAAAGCAGATGGACAAAAGCCACGAGAACACTGCATCTCGAAATTCATCTTTCCACAGGAGGTCAATCAGAGTGAGTGAGCAAGTGAATGTGTTCACTTCTGTGTGTACAATACTCCCCAATGGTTTAGTCATGACAGCAAGAACCCAAGCCTTTAAATATAGATCTGCCGAAGAAGCTGAACACTTCAGAGAGCGAAATTAACTTTGAGGTTAGCTTCCCTTCCAAAAGAATTGTATTAGACAATTATCTACAGAAGTCAAAAATCAGGCCAACATTTAAGGGCCACAAGGGGAATAATATGATGATTGCAAAGGAAAAAAGCAAACAATGGCTAGATGCTCATATTTGTTGGAGTCATAGACACAGTGGTATTCATAATGATACTAATATTGAGTTCTGCTTTATAAGGCATATTCCTAAAAGTAACTTATTTTCTAATTATGAGCTCCAGTGATCATGCACATTGAACAATTAAAACAAACTGCAGTAGATATGAATGTTGTGACAGTCCCATTACCTCTCAAGCAATGCATGAGGATAAGCTCTTAGCTGTCCTCATAGTCAAAATTCACTTGAAATGTCACTTCTAGCAAAATTCCTACAGCTGTCACTTTACTCTCCCTCTGTCCATACCAGAAGGCAGCAATTAGACAAAACTGAATTTAAGACAAAAATTCTTACTTACCAAGAATATTTACAGTTTAGAAATCGCATCCTTAAAACGGTCTTGCTATCTTTTTAAATCAAAAACTCAAAACAAACAGCCTCAAAAGTGATTGGGAAATGACTGGCATTTTTTCCTTCATGATGCTGAACTTCTCAGGGATTCCTTGCTCACTGCCCTCCTTTAAAATGCAGGGGAAGCAAAGACTTGATCTTCTAGGTTACATGTTCGTCAGCACACGAGGTATTGCTATTTTCCCACCGAGCACTTAATGCTTCTAACAGTCCTTCATTACCTCCCCAGGAGCCTTCATTGGCAAACACAGCAGCACTGCAATGCTCAGATGAAAGGCTTTGAGAAATATCTTCTAGATGTCACCTCTGGGTTCAGCTAAGTCCACAAGCAAAAGCAGAAGCTTGATGCTCAAGAGCAGTGATACACAGCTCCTTAGACAGTTTTATTTCCTATTTTGTCTAGATGCATTAGTTTCCACACCATAGTTTCCACAGACTCACAGCTTTAGTCCTGCAGCAGGTGAATTTCAAAGCCAAATGATATTAGTGAGAGCAAGAAACCACCACCTGATTTAGAAGCGGCAGGAAAGGAATAGATGTGCAGCCTACGGAGAATTTACAACACCCCCTTGTAAGACAAGGCCCCTTGTAAGGGGCTAAGTTGGGGCTGTTCAGCCTGGAGAAGAGAAGGTTGTGTAGAGACCTCACATCAACATTCCAGTATCTGAAAGGGGCTTACAGGGAAGCCAGAGAAGGACTCTCTGTCAGGAGCTGTAGTGACAGGACACAGAGTAATGGATACAAACTGAAAAGGGAAATTTAGCTTAGATATCAGGAAAAAAATCTTTACTGTGAGGGTGGTGAGGGACTGAACAGGTTGCCCAGAGGAGCCATAAATGCCCCAACCCCAGCAATGTTCAAAGCCAGGCTGGATGGAGCTCTGAACACCCTGGTCTACTGGGAAGTGTCCCTGCCCATGGCAGTGGCAGGTTGGGACTACATGATTCAGAAAACCGTGTTACTTAATGGTTTTATGCCTCCTATATTATTGCCCTCCCAGCATCACAAGTGATTCCAGACAGACATCAAGCCTGCAAACAGAACAAAAGCCCAGAAGTCCCAGAGGAGGCAAACCATACTGTTCTGTAAGTGGCATAACCCATAGGTATTCCTTTATGTGGCTTCCAGCTTAAACATGCAATAACTTTCATAATCCCATCAACACAGGGCTGAAACAAAAAATAAAAGTGCTACAAGACTGCTCAGAGAAATTACTTGTACTTTTCCCAGGACAGACACAAGGACAATATCTGGAAGACATTCAAGTTATCCCCACACAGTGTAAGCGAGAGGCTTGCACTGAGAACAGAGCAGCTCATTTGAATTAGGGAAGCAGGACTGCTCAGTTACCCCTCAATATCCTAAGTTGTCTTCCAGTGATCACACAGAATAGATGTTCAAGGACAATAACATGTGATGAAAGAACATTCAGAAAAAGAGACAAGACTGTAACTCTTTTTGCATTCTATGCATTGTTCCGTTTTCTTGTCAGGGGTGAAAGAATGCAAGCTGGCCCTCACCTTACTCTAAGTTCCTGAATAGAGACACAAATAGCAGGAATACATATACACACTGAAAAATGGCATCCCGATGCTGATTCATACTGAAGCTAGGACAGGCAATGACACATTCTATATAACATATTTTAAAAGTTTTGAATGAGACATCCAATTTATATTTCTTTTAATAGATCTGCTTTAGTCACAATTGCTGCTATTCCTAAGTTTCTGGAGTTTGTAAGAAATGCAAATTCACAGAAAAGAATGCATTATTCACTTTCAGAGTGTGAATGAAGATATTTGCATAGAATCACAATCAAAGAATGGGTGAAGGTTGGAAGGTACCACAGTGAATAATTTAGTCCAATGTCCCTGCTCAAGCAGCTTTGTCCTAGAGTACATTGCACAGGATTGTATCCAGACAGTTCTCTAGTGAGGGAGACTCTACAACCTCTTCGGGCAACCTGTTTCAGTGCAGTCACTCACACAGTAAAGTTCTTCCTCATGTTCAGCTGAAAATTCCTGTGCATCAGTTTCTGCCTGTTGCTGTTATGACCTGTTGGTTGGCACCACTGAGAAGGGCCTGGCTCCATCCTCTTGAGACCCTCCCTTCAGATACTTATTAACATTGATGAGGTCTCCTCTCACTCACCTGTTCTTAAGGACGAACAGCCCCAGCTCCCTCAGCCTTTCCTAAGAGAGATGGTGCACTCTCCCAGTCATCTTTGTTGCCTTCCTCTGGATCCATTCCAGGAATTCCATGTCCCTGTTGTCCTGAGGAGCCCAGAACTGGACACAGCACTCCAGCTGAGGCCTCACCAGGGCTGAGTAGAGGGGCAGGATCACCTCCCTCAACCTGCTGGCAGTGCTGTTCCTAATGCACACCAGGACACCACTGGCCTTCTTGGCCACAAGGGCACTGCCGGTCACAGAGAGCTCGTTGTCCACCAGGACCCCCCCAGTCCTTCTCCGCAAAGCTGCTTTCCGAGAGCTCAGGCCCAGTCTGTCCTGGTGCAGGGGGTTGTTCCTCCCCAGGAGCAGGACCCTGCGCTTGCCTTGGTTGAATTTCAGAAGGTCCCTGTCAGTGTCCTGCTGAAGGGCTGCACCATCCCAGCTTCGTGTCTGCTGAGGAGACTCTTGTACCCCTTCATCAAGTCATTGGTGAATTAAGTTAAACAATACTGGACCAAATATTGACCCTTGGGGGACACCTTGGGTGACAGGCCTCCAACTAGACCCTGTGCCACTGATTACAGCCCTCTAGGATCTGCCGTTCAGCCAGTTCTCAATCCACCTCACTGTCCACTCATCCAGCCCACGCTTCCTGAGTTTGTCTCTCACAACATCCTCATAGACAGTGCTGAAAGCCTTGCTGAAGTCAAGGCAGCCAGTATCCACTGCTCTCCCCTCATCCAAATGGTTGTTTCATTGTAGAAGACAATCAGGTTGGACAAGCATGATTTAGCTTAAGTGAATCCATGCTGTCTGCTCCTGACCACGTTCTTGCCATCCATGTGGACAGTGATGGCCTTCAGAATGAGGCACTCCATCATCTTTCCAGGGATTAAGATAAGGCTGACTGGCCAGTAGCTCCATGGGTCCTCCTTACCCTTTTTAAAGATTGGGCATGACATTGCTTTCTTGCAGTCCTCAGACACCTTTCCTGATCTCCACGACTTTTCAAGGATGACCATGAGCAGCCTGGCTATGGCACTCTCCAGCTGTCTCATCACTCAGGGATGCATCCCATCAGGACCCATGGACTTGTGAATGTCAAGTTTGGCTAGGTGTTCTCTAACCCAATCCTCCTTGACCAAAGGAAAGTCTTCCTTCCAGTGTTCCCTTAATTCTGGTCTCTGAGTCAGAGATTCTTGAGGGCTGATCTTGTCAGTGAAGACTCAGGCAAAGAAGGTGTTTGGTTACTCTGCCTTCTCTGTGTCCTTTGTAACCAGGGTCCCTCCTCCATTTAGTAACAGATCCACATTATCCTTAGTTTTTCTTGTTATTGATGTATTTGAAGAAGCCCTTCTTGTTTTCTTTGACAGCAAGGAATGCTTGGCCAGATTTAATTCGAGATGGATCTTGGCCTTTATTGTCTCATTTCTACTTACTCTGACAACCTCCCTACATTCATTCCAAGTGACCTGACCCTGCTTCCATCTCCTGCGTATTTCCTGCTTGCGCTTGAGTAATGACAGTTCTTTTTTTTCATCCACACAGGTTTCTTGCACCCTTTGCCCAACATTTTTGCTCATCAGGATGCATTCCTCAAGGAAATGAATATCCTTGAATATCAACAAACTGTCTTGGTTTGTGGGAACAGGGTCATCCTTTAAAACACAGATTCAGAAACATCTATTAATTAATTTAAAATATCTTTTCTAGAAAGTATTTCCATTACCTTCAATTACCAGTCGTTAGACTCACTTGGAAGTGAGTTCAACAACTGCCAATCACATGAAAAATTAACCACAGGATCTACTCATTACACAACTGCATTGACTGACATCATGCATCAAGTGAAATATTTTGAGACTCACAATATATAAAGATTTCTTTTACTATGTGAGCAGACAAGTGTAGCCTAGCAACAGCCAGAGCCAGCACCCTCTTTCACATGCATCTGACCCCAATAAAGCACATTTTTTGTCCCAAGCCATAACAGGTTTTTCTGGCAGAAAGTAGTAAAAGAACAGTGTTCCCAAGAAAACTATGAATTAGACACAAATACAAGCACATTAAAAGGTTTTGAAAATTTAGTTTTCACTCTAATGTTCTCTGGTTGCTCAGTGTATATAAACAAAACCCTGTTAAGCTCCAGAAATGTCTAGTGGCACTTCATTTCAAGTCCAGGATTCTGATTCTGCTTTTTGTCTTGTTTCTTCCACTCAGGAGCCTGAGCTTAATCTCATGGCCACTGCAACCAAGACTGTACCCAGCTTTTACAGCCTCAACCTTCCTTGTTTTAGGTATGTATGTAAGCAGAATGCACTTTTGCTCCATACACTGCTTGTTCACAGCACTTGCATTCTCCTCTGGCCCCACATGAGCACCACCAACCTCACACAAGTTATTCCCATCAACCAGAAATAGATGTAAGTTGTCTAGGAACGAACCTGTAAAGCAAAGAAGCTCTTCCAAAGGACCTCACGATCCACATCATTCGCAGTTTGGGATGCGGCACTTGGACTAGACTAGAGCCATATGTGCTCCTGGAACAGAGCTTCCCGTTTAGTTTTATCCAAAAATGAATCAAATACACACTCTGAAGCTACTCCATTATTCAACTTTAAGTGCAGTTAGGTGGGATAACCAGAAGAATTAACTACAAACACATACTCCTAATGCAACTTCACTGTCCAACATCAGTGCACAGACAGCAGCCCACAGTCGAATTCATACTGCATTTGTTACAAAGGGCCACTACTACATACTTGGAAGGTGCAAAATGCTCTGCAGAAAGCAATGTGAGCCAACCTGAACCCAAAGAAATCTTGTCTCAGTTTCCAGAATGTAGGTATCTGCCCAAAACCCCCAACACACAAAAGGTTTGGTATTGCTTCCAAAAGGCTTGTTTAAAAGTAACTGAAAGAAGTTATACCAAGTAGTATATTTTAACTGTTTCACCTCAGTGGCATCTGAATTATTTTTATTTTTATGACATAGAAGTACTTAGAAGTACTAGAAGTACATAGAAGTTTTTGCAACACATTAAGGGGACACAATCAGGTTAGAAATAAGCAGGCACACTAAGTGGAAGTCAGGCTGAATAAAGATAAATCTTTGGCCACCAGTCCACTGCTTTATTTGCAGAACTAGGAAACATTTTGGCTAATTTACTAATTTATTTTATGGTAATATACAATGCCCTGTCCTCCAGCCAGATACATTGCTTGGGTTTTTTTACAGGAAATTCTGCCAAAAAAGGCTTTAAGGCAAATATTAGTGTGTTCTGTGTGCACTCTGACTAGACAAAAAAAATGAACATTAATATCCACTTTCCTACCCAAAGTTTAAGGTTAGTAGCATATAGTATATATACATGCAGGGAGCAGGTCTGTGCTCACATGTATAGCACTGCGTGTTATTAACTGAAAATCAGGTTCTTATTTCCATGTTTAAAGGTCAGCTTTCCAAGAGCCCTCACTGTTTACAGGACAGACTTTGTACAACAGATAGATCCAGCACAGAAAGTGCTTCTTAAATTGCACACTTGACTAAGAATATCTGTATTTTAAAGTCTAAAAGTCTCAGTGTGGTGGGTTGATGCCAGGTGCCCACCAAGCTGCCCTATCACTCCGCTCCTCAACAGGACTCAGGGAGAAGAAAATAAGATTTTTTAAAATTATGGGTAATAAAGACGGTTTTATAAAGCAAAAGCAAAGACTGTGTGTGGAAGCAAAGGGAAATAAAGGATTTATTCCCTAGTTCCCATCAGCAGGAAATACCCAGCCACTTCCCAGGAAGCAGGGCTTCACTACGTGTAGAGGTTTTTCGAGACGACAATTGTCATAGTAACAAATGCCACCCTGCTTCTCCTTTTTCTTAGCTCTTATTGCTGAGCAGACATCACATGGTCTGGAATATCCCTTTGGCCAGTTTGGGACAGCTGGTTCTGGCTGGTCCATCTTGGAGCCGGCTGGCACTGGCCCTGTCAGACATGGAGGAACCTTCTGGCAGCATCTCACAGAAGTCGCCCCTGTAGCCTCCCACCGGTACCAAAACCTTGCCACACAAACTCAGTACATTGAAAAAAGCAAGCGGCTGGTTTTATGCATGTATTTTCAGATGAGGAAAATAAGAATAACTAAAAAGCCTAATCTAATAAGTACAGTTCTGTTCACCCAGAACTCAAACTTATCTCCTATTTCTTTATACAAACATACCTTTGAGAGGCAGTGGGAAATCCCAATTGCAGGGGTAATGAAGCAGCTTCTATTCTTAATGACTTGTGCCAGCTGTTCCAAATACCCTGACCCAGTGCCTTGAAAAACAGTCAGTAAACCTACACAGATTAAGAAATGAGTTGGTTACTTTACAAAAGAAATGGTTTCAGACCAAAAGGGCAAGAAAAATCCTTGGCCCTACTCGCCCTACTCTTTTCTGCTTTTCCCTGGCATAAGGAAAACAGATGTCAGCTGCATTAATGGCCACTCTATATGGGAATTCAGTACTGAAATACAATTTTGAAAAACAGTCAAATCTGCAGCCTGGGGCACTTTTGGAAACCTAAGAAAGACAATTGTAAGCCTACCTCCTCCAGACTTTGTGTCAATCCACAAGCATCAGGAAGGGAATCCCAGCATCTACTAGGAACCTCAGGTCTTAAGGATTTTCATTGCATTTACTTGCACACCCAAGCTGAAAAATTCCCCAGCTGAAATTGCCACAACATAACAGTTATTTCCAGAGAGCAGCAGCTAAAATATGTAACACATAAAAAAATAAAAACCCAGCAGGCCAGCAAAGACTGCCACACAAGACTATGTGCCCATCAGAACCTGGGAAGCTGGATTAAGCACTCAGGGAGACCTGGATTCCATTCCCACCTCCAGGTATGCAAGAGATGGTCCCTCCCAATCTTCCTCCATTCAGAGGACATATTCCCCAGACGAGGAGCTTTCTTTCCTTGTGCAGTGCCTCAATGCTTACAGGGTCTCTGATAACCAAAAGAGCAAAGACTGTTTCCCTCCTTTCCGTGCCTGCAACAGGAATAGGCTGACAAAACTGCAAGCCATTGGTAACCGCAAATAGAGAAAAAATACATAATGGAGGCAAATTATATTTGGAAGAAAACATTGAAAGGAAAGGAACAAAACAGCACTCTTCATCAGCCGAGATGTCACTTAGTCATGATCTGGAGTGTTCACACCTGCTCCGCTCTGTCACAAACTCCCACAGCTCCAAAACGCGCTGCTGCAGCAGCGGCAGCAGCACCCCGACACCTCTCCTCCTGCCAAGCCTAAGCAGCGTAACAGGATCGTTTTGTCATTCAAGTTCCCACTTAGTTAATCGCTGTGACACCTTCAAATCTCTGCAGTATTCACACAGAATATCTGCACAAAGTGAAGTGGCCCCACCAGCCCAGTGCAAGCTCCTGAGCTGCTGCCCATGTGGGCAGTCCTGCCCCCAGGAGCACTGGGCTTAGCATCCTCACTTACCTGTGTGCTTGGCCCTACTAACAGCCCTGTTCTGGTCACTGCTCCCTACCACTCCTTTTTTTTGATCTGTGATATCATAAAGGCCTCAGTTCAGAGAAATTCTTTGGCACATACTGCTCTTCCTTGGCTAAGGCAGACAGATTCAAGACAGATCTCAGAGCCAAGGAAAGGGACTAGCAAGGACTTAGAAGGAAATTCTCCACGCACCTTTTAGGTAAAGGGTATCTAGAACAAATACATTTTGAAAGCCCTTTGAAGTGCTGCTCTCGGTGCCATCACAAACTTGAAAACCTTTGGAAATGCACCTCTGAATGCTTAGCTGAACAGGGATTTGTCAGTACTTTGGTGAATAGGGATCCAGATTACAGGAACATAAATGGTACAGGATATTTATTTTCTGTTCCTTGAATATTTCTGCCCAGTTCCCCCTTTCTTTCAGTGCCTCAGCAAAGGCAGTTTATCCACATTACATCCATGTGGATCTGTTCCATTCAGCTCCTTTTCTTACCATGGGTTATGGTTAGGGTTACACGGCAGGTGATACAAGGAATGTTTTGTTTTTGTGATAAACATTCTTTGCCATGATATGGCATTTTCAACTACTTAAACAAAAAAAGTTTATGTAGCACCTTCCAACAGCAAATCAGTCCTTTATTTGAGACACACTGGTGACAGGAAAATACAGCAGCATGACCCTTCCTTCCCAAATACAGCTACACAGCCACATGGATTGGTGCCAATAAAACACAAGTTTCTGCCTCCATGGAACTGAAATAATTTCTATAGACTGAAAATGGAGGAGGAATAAACAGAAACCAATGTCAGGTCTTGTAACTCATATTTCTGCCTGCATGTGGTTGAGCATTGACAGTATCCAAGGCAAGACAAGGGGCAGATTTATAAACATAATTTTTTTAATTGCAATACAATTACTGGATTTATGGTTTTCAACCCTGACTGTTCCAAAAGTCCTGGGTACCCCATCCTACTTGGTCAGACATCCTCTTTTGACTCCATAGTATGGAAACCTACAGCACTGTTATGATTGCCAGCTCCTGGTCTTCTGCCACAGACTGTGAACCGCTACCCTACATCCAAATGATCTGGGCAAGCACAGAACCACCCCTCTCAGATATCCAGAAGCAGGGTGTTTATCCAAGCCAAACACTATGGCTGTCTCTACACAGCAGCTTGTAACCAAGCTGGTAATGAATCTTTGGCAACTAAGTGCTTAATTTATGGACAGAGCTGTAGTTTATGTTGTTGCAAGGCTAAGCCCTGTACACAAGCAGCCGACCAGAATTATTTTATGTCTGTACAGTGAGAACTTTCAGCTCCCATGCAAATGTAAAGCATGCTGCTCTGAATGCTATAGCAAGTTATTACCAGCAGCTTATGTGCAGCATGTTCTTTCTATCCACTGCAGTATTTGAGTGCTGCCATCAAACCAATTCAGAAAAAAAAAGTTACTGATATTATTCAGTCTTGAACACAACATACCCACCTTTGCTCATCTTACTTCAATCACTGCTACAAATCTGTAAGATCAGTTAGTCCCAGCTCCAGCGCTTGTTCTACCAGACATTCCACAGCAAAGCGCCCCCAAAACTTACCAATACCCACCTCGGGTAGGCTCGAATCCCAGCCTGAGACCAGCAAAATCCTACCCTACCCTCTATGCAAAGGGCACATAGGGAAGTGCTGGAACCAAACAATGCATCCCACTGCTGGTGAGTTTATCTATTTAATGACAAAGCACCACTCAGCATAACCAGGTACCAACTCAAAACCAAGACAGCAGGAAAGAGCTCCTGGTACAGGTCAGCTGTTTCACCACCAAAAAAAGCTGCAACATGGATACCATCACCCGAAAACCACAGAGACATCAACCCTAAATGGCTGTAAGATGGAAAGGAGAACTATCCTACTGCAACAGGCATTAATATTTTGGATTTTTTTTCTGGACTAAGTCTATGAAAGAATTAATTAAATTATTTTTCTGTACTACTGATTAACCATTCAAACACAAAATGCTGGCTATTAAAAAGCTGTGTTTCTTTCCTTGTCTTTCAAAATATATTAGCTACAGTTCAGATACTTAAGTATATAAATTCAGCCAGGCATGTTTAATGAAAGCTTTACCTTCTATCACTGCATTTTTGAAGTAAAGAATAGGCTGCCTTTCACCCATTCAGCATCATCATGAAAAACTAACTTTTTCCATGGAACTGAAGAAAATACTATAGCGAGCAGAGCCCTGTTGAGAGACAGATTAATTATCTACTTGGGTGTGCATGCAAGAGTAAGCTTGTCACAACTAAGGGAAGAAGGGAAAGGTAGCAAAGCAGCTGTGCAACATTCTCCTCCTCTAGACCTCCACACAGCCCAGTGCAATAAGAGGTATGGTGTTCAGAAACAGCAACAGAACAAAATCAGGCTGGAGAATTTGCTGTCCTTTGAACAGCAATTACTGCCAATCCAGAATGCTGCCTTACCACAGAGTGCACCCCACTCCATGATCAGGAGTGGGGAAGCCACATTCTGAGTGGGCAGCCTAGAAAGGAACACGATGCCCTTCAAAACAAGAACAAAACTGCAGCCACAAACCAAAACAAGAGGAACCAGTGCCAGCTTTCTAGGGACTAGATGTTGCCTGGAGCTGTGTGTGGCCCAGAGACACCCAGTGGTTGACTGGTACATCACAAGCACATGTAGTGAGTGGGAGGGTTAAGGAAAGCATCTCCTCAGTTGGTTTATTTTGTACAACCTTGGGCTGACGCGATGCTTCTCTGCTCATCTCCAGTTCTCAGACTGGGTGTGGGAATAGATAAGAAAGTCTAGGAGGAAGACCTGATTCTGAACAAGTGACAAACAGCAAGAAAGTGCAGGGAAAGAAGGAATTAGCAAGGTTTCACACTATACATTGTCTTTAAGCTGTAGATGTTACCGACATCCTCTGGCCTTTCTTAAGAAAGTCTCTGTGGTCAAGACTCTGCCTTATTTGAGGTCTCTGGCTGAGTTTCGGTAATCATTACCTGCAGTCTGAGATAGAGGCAAGTGCCATGCCACACTGAAGGTCAAGTGTCAGCTAAATGCTGCTTGTTGAGCTGCTAACATTTCCAGCAGCAGCTATGCTTCCTGACTTAAAGGAGATTTAATGGCCCAACAACAACTAGTCAAGATATACATGCAAAACAAAAGGCATCCTTCTTCACATCACTAGCAGCATAGGACTACAAAAACACTGTACTAGAAAAAAGATAAGAGAAACAGATCTGACTCAAAACCAGCTTTTAGTAGCTCTACAGAAGTATAAGCAGAGTTTTCTTTAACCCAAGTAGCAGCAGAGCTGCAGATGGTGACATGCACAATGGGCCTCCCATGCACTGCTCTCCAACACTACATTCGATTCCATCCAGTTTTAGGCACTCACGAAATACCCAAGTTAGGCAGATCACCACAGTCAGCTTCCTCTAATGTAAATGGAGAGGGATGGAAGTCATCATCTACACATTAGCATCTCTGCACCTTTTATTTTAGACCCATCAATTCAGTGGTGTGTATTAGGAACAGCTGAACTACACAGGGTCAACTAGATAGGATTAATATTATGCTCCCTTACTTTGCCTGCACTATTGTTAAATCTGAGTAGCAATGCTCAATTTGGATAAAAGTAAATGCACTCTCCAGAGAAACACAGAAATCCATGTTTTAAGCTGCTTTGTAGCTCCTTCTGGAAAACAGCACAATAAACTTTGCTGACAACCCATACCACATGCACAGAAATAAATGCAACCTTCACCCAAATGCCAATTTCCAGCAAAGACAACTTTTTTTTTTTTAAATAATTGGATTGTAATTTTTCTAAGAAAACAGTGCTTTTTGGAAATAGCAACATCATACCAAGGAAAAAGTAACAGGTCAAGTGCATGAGTGGGTGATCTTACTGTGATCATTCTACATAAGAGACTTCAGAACAGTTTCATTCCCTGGCAGAAAGCTCAGAAATGCAACAGCACTAGTAACCCAGAAACACTGCAGTGACTCACTCGTGCTCAATCAACTCAGATGCTCAGGGGAAACAACAAAGGCATCAAACAGGACACGGACCAGCCAAGCAGATGCAACATGGCAGCACAACCTGGACTCGAGCCATAGCTCCTTACACTGAATTGCTGGCAGCTCACTTTCTGCCCCGCACCACACATCTCATAAAATAAGCCCTGTTTTAGCAGAGGTTTGACCTACTCGTGAATATTACTGATAACCATAGGTGTTCTCAGAACACAAGCTGATCATGGCATACCGATGACAAAGAAAACAGCAAAGGGAGATTTTATGTTCCAATATTCCTGGCCCTAAACACACAGAGAAGAAGTGAGGGAAACATCTCCAGCAATGCAGGAAAACTCGAGATAGAGCAGCTGTATAAACCTGAGAAAACAGGGGCAGGCAAGGCTGATCACTGAGAACAGCATGACTAGCATGAAACGAGAGCACAAACAAGCTTGGAAGGCTTGAGGTCCTCTTGCAAGCAGAAGGCAGCTAGCCCCCTTAAATCACCCTCAGTATCTGCTCCTGCCCTCTGCTATTGAATTGGCAAAAATAAAATAAGACCAAACAGGCAGTGGACAGAACTAGGCCAGCTGTAGCCCCCTTCTCTCAGTTGCTCCCAGCTCCAGCTTTCAGTATTTGCCTCTCCTCAGCCCTGCCCATGACCCCGCTCTCAGCTATCCCCCTATAACTCAGATTTGAGGCACTTGTTCCACACCACTGTGCAGAGAGACACTGCCGCTCACACACTCGACTTCATCAGTGACATACATAAGCAACAATAAAATTAAGAGAGAAGGCTCCTTCTTTTCCCTTCCTCCTCCTGTGTCATTAAAGTATCGTCGTTTTCTCTGTGAAGTTTTTAAAGAGAGAAAACAGAAATGAAATTAAATGGGAGGGGCATGAAAAGTGTCTGGATCAAAATATCGTATGTGCAACGCCTCTTCTCTTCCATGAACTGCAAAAGTCAACAGCACCTTCTCTGGCAGGAGCAACAGGGCTGTCTTACATAATCAGGGGATGGAGGGAGAGGAAAGGGTCAGGAAAAGCACACGCTGCCCACTGTTCAGAGAAGAGCTCCTTTCAGCAGCCATGAATAAGAAGACTGCAGAAGTGACAGCTTTGCTACCTCCCTGCCCAGCTGGCTCTCTGACCTGCCTAGAAGCAGCGTCCAACACCACAGGAAAGGCTGGCTTTGTTTCTGACACTACTGGCTGGTGGCCTTATACACAGGATGACAGAACACTGCTTTCCTCACAACTTACGATGGGGCAATTTATTTTCATTGGCATGAGCAGAGAAGGAGAGCCAGTTGGATCCACCCTGCAGCAGCAGGACACTGTGAAAGGCAACTTTGCACATGTACCTCATACAGTCATAACACATTCATACATCTCACACAGTCATTGCACACACCCTGTCTGAGAAGGAAACCGTTCAACAGAGACCTTTGCCTTCAGAAGATGAACCAAGGCATCTACAGCCAGAATTTTCAACCTTCCATACTCATCATCTGTGTGCTGCTACATCAAAGTAAAAGCCTGTTTTGACCCCCTTCATGGCTATCATCTCCCCATTCTCTTAGACTTCCACAGCAGTCTGCCCTATAAAGTCACAGGAGGATTTTCCCACCCTGTTGACATCATTTTCTCCTTGTTACACCCTGTCCAGTCCACACCACTTGGACAAGTTTTAGGCTGGGTGCTGCATAGAGCCTAACAGATTCATCCCAATTCATCAATCCTTGCTGACAAATCAAGGCCAAACTAGTGAGCAACAGCTTTCTGTGCATCTGTGGCAATTCAAACTGTTCCACAGTAAATCTAGAAATACCAACAGGCACACTCTGCTCTCATCACCTGCACAGAGGCATGCACTTGCATTCACAGGTACAAAACACCCGCCTGGCTTTTTGCAACCTCACTAACTTCTTCGTTTCCCAGTCCCTCAAATTTGTTGTGTCCACTCTGACCCTTAAGACTCAACACTCAGGCAAGCTTGGCATATTTGATTTCAAAAAACCTTTTTTCTCCACAATACTTACAGGTTTCAGTGAGTCCCTTGCACACCAGCTCTTCCAAACTGTGGCTCAGAAACAGGTCCTGTTTGCCACAACATCCATGCAGCTCACCAAATGCTTAGCTCTACGGCAGCACCATCATATGTAAATCCTCACATATGGCAAATCAAAACAAGAAGCTCCAAATAAAAATTAAAAAAAAAAAGGAAAGAAAACTCCAAACAACTTAAATGACTGCTAAAACCATCAGAGTATCAGCTGCAATAGCAGCACTTTGGAGAGCATTTTTCTGGGGCTTTTTATTATTACTATTATCTTATCTGCAGAAGGCAAGCCAAGAAAACAGAGAAATAGATGGAACCAAGCCCTGCATCTGAGCAAGCTCTCTAGAAGCAAATATAGACACGTTTCAGGGCTGGCAGAACACTGTGCTGAAATTAAGTGGTGTGGGTTCTGACAGAAACACAATTTTTCAGATCTGGTAAAGTGTGCCAGTGAATAAAACTTCCATAGGCTGTACAGCAGCACCTAAATATTTGTCCTACTGCTGTTCATCCATAGCTGGCACACATTCAGAGACTACAAAGAGTAAAGCCAAACCAAAGCTCAGACTGACTTTTCTACCTCCAATTTGCATTGCACTTTTCCCTCCAGGGATCTTTCATGGCTTGGTTTGGATTCCATCCCAGCTCAGTCCCAAACAGAAAGATGTATCAAACAGTTTCAACACACTGACACATTTCATTTTGAATTTAAGTATTCGAAATTACTTTGAAGGCACATTCATGACATTTCAATACTCTTCTGGATAACTTTTTAATCCACCCATTTCTTACCCCATGGGTAGAGTGTAGGGCAGTGGGACTAAACTAAAACCAGAAAATTCCACCAGGACAGAATGAAAGCTCTTTGGGTGGAGTACTGCTTGCCCATGTGAAATTAAAACTTCATCATTAGCTATTCAAAATTTGGTTGTACCAAACACTGTCCACCATGAGCAGGACACAGCCATGAGTCAGCAGCAAAAGGAAACTCCATGAGGCAAATAAGCTAGCTCTGACTTCCACCCCTTTCACTGCAGAGGCAGGTAAGGGGACAACTAAGTACCAAATGCCTTGAAAATGTGGAGCGAATATGAAGGGCCAGAGCAACTCTAACTTAATCAAAAGCCTGCCAAAAGAACAAGCTACATACCTATAAGGAAATACCATCAGGAGGGGTCATCAAAGCCATTTTTCTCACTGTAACAAACACCTTGGACAGCAGTAAAGGACAGCTGGCTCACCCACAGCAGCACTCCCCTTCAGAATGACTTCCATGTATGGTCAGTGAGGCTTCCATTGCCAAAAGCCACAAGGTGCAAAAGCAGTCAAGTCTGACTTTGGATGATTCCTGGCTAGGACTGAAACCTGCAAAGGTGAACTGGGTGCACAGAGAAAGAACTCTAGCAAGGGAAAGAAAAAAGCCAGAAGACAAGGCTTAATAAACTGTAAATACTTTCTTACAGAAAATCTTGTGTGTTCTTACACTGGCTAAAACAATGGCCCAGAACTGGTTCTCCTTTCATAATACAATACAAAAGAACCTGAAACCAATATTGTCCAGCAATGGCTTATCGTGTGTCCCATGAATTAAGGCCTTGGCGATAACCCAGCAGCCACAAGGCTTATGACAGCTTTCTCGGAAACTTAGGAGAATTTGACTTCCTTCCAATAAGGCCCTTAGGCTCCCAGAGGAATCCTCAAACAGCTTTTCAAGCCCTAGGAGTCATGCCAGTGACAGCAAAAAGAGGATACCCAAAAGGCACTGCAATGACAATCCCACAGCAGAGCAGGAACGCAGGCAAGCAATAAAACTGATGCTAAACAGATCCACAATAAACTGGCCCCAACTATAATTTGAACAGTAGGGCACTGCCAAAATGAAATGGTCATTTACTGACAGAGAAAGCAAAGAAACACAAAACCTCAATAGAACAGTAAGAGATCACAGACAAATTTCAGAAAGCCTAACACTGCAGCTAGATGAAGAAAGCTCCTCTTCTACTTCTGAGTGTAACTCTCTGTGTCCTCACCTCTAGCAGGGGATCAAGATGTTCTGGGCAGTTCTCGCTTTCTGCTATAAAGGCATTCTATTATCCATTCTCCAAGTACGAAATTCTCTTGTGTGTGACAAAGAAGTCCTAGTCATCCCAGAATCCCTTTCCTCCAGATGTCCTGATTCCGTGACAAAGGCAGAATGCGCAAACAACAGTAGCAGTACAAGCAAAGCCGCTGCAGCACAGCTCCAGCCCACTACCACCACGACTGAAGTTAAGAATGCTGGAAATAGGGCACCATGCTGGCACTTCTCTACACAGCAATAGCTCTTCTGTGCTCCAAAGACTGTTCTTTGATCCATAAAGTGGCTGCACATGTGCCGGGGTGAAAGCCATTCTTTCACCCACATACCATTTTGTTTTGCAGAACAGAAGGAAAAACGTATTTGTTCAGCAAGTGTTTTAAGAAGATCAATCACTTCTGCTTTAAACTGACCCCTCACACTGTGGATGTTACTCAACAGAGAAGCAGAAAAACACCTCTCCTTTGCAGAAACGCAAATAGACCCAAACACACCTGTGGCCCCACTGAAGACAGGTGGCATCCTTTGTGTAACACTGCCCATGGCTAAGTTCACCCATATTGCAGATAAACGGCTGCACTACAGAGCTAAACAGAATTTATACACACATCCATCTTCCAAGGCTTCTCAGTACCAACAGAAAAAGCTATCTTTCACAGGATACAGGCATTTTCTTAATATTAAGCTTTTTAGCTTCTCTACTGAGAATGGCAAATGTGATAAATCAAGAAAAGAAGCAAAGCAGCTTGACAAGGTCATACAGGGGCTTTTAGGAAAAAGCCATGACTGGGGGGACATCCCAGGGTAAAGAACCCAAGTCCATGCTCTCAGCATGTCACTCATCAGGTCAGGTGGATACACGGGTGAAATATGAAAAGATGTCTTTGTTTATGCCCATTTTGAAGAGAGCAAACTTAAGGAAACAAAATAATCTGGGAGTGCCTAAAATACTCAGCATATCCTAAAGGAGAGGGCCAAAGTGCTCTCCAGATAGTTTTTGGGAGAGCAGAGATATACAGTAAAGTATCCTTTTAGATCAGGCAGGATTTTTAGGTTTGAAGGCAAGCTGCAAACAAAACTGCAACCTTGATCTCACAGCTCTTTTTACTTAGGCCAAAAATTAATGCAAAACCCCAACCAAACCCAGCAGTCCCTGGGCACAGCTCAAGCAGCCTATTGTTCCAGCAGGACTTATCAATCACCACAGACAACCCCCTCTGATCAGGTCGTATGATTGAAGGCTGTACTTTATTATTCCCTCACACCACGACCAAGCGAAGCAGCAGCAGCAGTATCAGATCAGACAAAGGAGCCGCTGCCCTTCAGAGCAGACTCCTGAGTAAGTGCTCCCTGATGTGCACACGGGTGTGACTTTGCTGTGCACAGCGGGAACGCCAGAGTAACCACACCACATGTGCCATGACTGACTGAGCTTAAAGAGGCAACACAACCCAAATCCAGGAAAATCAGAAGTCAAATTGGTCCGGTATCCTGAATTTATTAGACCTTCTAGACTATTTAACCTGGTATGGTGCAGCATTCCCAAACACTATACAAATGCCAGAGAGCGATGAACTGCTGGGTAGAGGTGAGAGATGATGGAAAACTCAGTGAAAGCAAGCCCCCCACAGCTCGGTCCCAGCTCCACCACGCTGTGTTCCACCACTGTGCAGCCCTCAGGGCTTCTCTGCAGCAAGCTGGAGACCCTCACTCAGACCAGGGGCTACCACACCCCCCAGCTTCCCAATGCTCTGCTACACCAGCGCCACACTGTTGATTAAAATGTTAGAACTGGCTCTTGAATAAAAAAGAAATTCACCTGCAAGCAAAACAACTTCAAAATCCATATTCATAAAAAGTGTTTGAGGAATGTACAGGCCTCTCTCCTTTACCCATTCAAACGCCACAGTATTTGGTCTTTCATATAAAACATGCCGCAATTTCTTTCTTTCCTGCAGCGCAGTCACTGTGCATGTGTCTACCACCGTATCACCTCAATATTTTTGCTCAAAAAAGCATTTCCCTAACAAAAAGGAATTCACTCGTACAAAGCAAACTGTATTACTTCTGCAAAATTTCATTTGAGAATCCACAGCTGAAGTGCAGGACCCCTACGGTTCCCAGTTCTGCAGTGCGATAGCTTCAGCACCCCTTGTGAGATGAAGCATGTCACCTTAATGCATGCTTAAGGTGACAGAACGACCAAGCTGATGGGCTTCATCACCCTAAGGACATAGAAAGTGACATACTTAATCTGATGAGAGGCACTAAAGCAGCACCTTTTAATATTTTATGAAACATTTGGCTGTTTTTAATTTTAAAAACAGCAGCTCAATAAACAAAGCAATGGAGGATTCCCTGTGGATGTCATTGTGATAGGTGCACAGCAGCCCACTCTGCTGAGTGATAACATCATACCCAATGCAGCAACTCCATCATCTTCCCCACATCCATGCTGGAAGGCCTGTACCCTGGGAGGTCTCAGGCTCTGCACACCAACAGGGACTTTTCCAGAAATAGCTGTCTTTCACCAGAATACAGTGCATAGCAGAGGCAGCTTTGAAAATGGTTTAAGACCTCCAGCATTCATCTAGCACACCTTAATCTGGACACAACATGCTGACATGCCCAAGCTGAAGAAGTTGTTTCAATCAGAAAAAATACATTTTCTTCCCTACTTGCCCAGTTCTGGAACTAGATTACAGACACAGACTTACATGGAACACAAAATGCAAGCATCCCACTTCATTACTTCTCCACACTTGCTTTAAGTTTACCTGCTGCCTTAAGCAGCCACTGCTGGCCGCTGTCAAGAGATAAGGTACTCAGCAAGATGGATCTTTGCTCCTGCCTATAACAACCACTTTCTATTCCCACACCCACGAAGGCTTGCAAGGTGCAAGACTGGCCAGAAGACAAATGGAAAAAAAAGTCCAAGCATCAAGTTTTAATACAGACATAAGCATCCTCCAAAGGCCCAAAGCACAGCCTTCAGTAGAGCCTGCTCTTTAATCCTGTGCTCCAAATACATCCATCACCACTTATGAGAACCTCAGAGACAAGACTTAAAAAGAAGTTAGAACATTTCCCCCCCATTCCTTTTCACTGGAGTTCAGAAGCTCATATTATGCCATGGTAAAGTACTACTCTTTAGAGATAAACCCTGATGTATAAACCTGTGTATACACCCAGAGAAAAGGGTTCCTAGCCAAAGGCAGGAGGCATATCAGAGACAAAAGCACATCCATGAGCTCAGTGAGAATACACAGTCCTCTCACCATGGAACACCACCACCTTGAGGCTCCTCCCTTCAAGCATTAACAATTGACAAGTCCTGGCCTCACCTCAACTACACAGTCAATTCTTCACTCTGGGGGAAAAAAGATTCTGCAGAAATTAGAAGCATTATCCCAAGAAAGGGGATTATTTTGTCATCTGAGGACACATACATGGAAGAGCAGAGCTGATGGGCAGCCTTGTGATCTTTCTGATTAAAATGCTGCCTCAGGATATTACTCTCCCCATTCAACATGAAACAGTCAATTAGGCTGTGATATATTCATGTAATAAAGACTTTTTCTTATAAAATATGTCAATCCAAGACTTGCAATACTTTTGCCTTGAAGTCACCTTACTGAGAAGAAACATGACAGGTAAATCCAGTCTTACACTAGTTAAATACTGGCATAATGTATGAGGAAGCAGAAAAATAGGGAATAGGTATATTTTTCAATCCCATCACAGTGCTTTTTTTTTTTTTTTTAAAGGAGGGGGCAGGAGGGCTTCATTTCCATGAAGAGCCATATCACCCTTTCATTATTAATTTTATATACATGTACATACATACACACACTCAAGTACACTCACCTTTCACTTACAGCAACCTCTACAGGAACAAGAGCATATTAAACTGAACAGCACAAAAATCTATTCATGGCCTCAGACACAATGATGTCAGATGACCATCCTGATGACTCTCAGACCACTCTCTTACACCACATTAAAAAAAATTCATTACTGAAAGAAGAACTGCCTTTGTGGAGCATCCATCCCTAGCCGGAACATCACCTCAGCTCTCACTTGTAAGCACAGCTGGGATCGTGGATGGTCCAGCTATGCTTCTCCATAGCAATGCTCTCCCTCCAAGGGCCCAGTGGAACAGCTCTAACATTCATAAGAGGCAGGGACAGCTCCATAAATCTTAGAAAGTTACAGAAGACCACCAGTGCTCACCATCTCCTCCCAGTTTGCTGGCAGGAGCAACCCCTAAATATGCCACAGAGAGCATCAAAGATATCTTTATGAATACCTGGATGCAGTCAGAGTCCCGAGCACAGAACACCATCCCAGCATCCTAACTCCTGTCCAGTGAAGCAGAACAAAATCTCTGCCCCACAAAAATAACGTAAGTAACAACAGCTCTGCCCCCTTCTCAAGTAAGAGGCAGTGATCTTTATGCCTAACACTGGAACATCTTAAATAGTTTTATGGCAAAACATTTGCATTTTTGGATGCATCTATGGGACTTCCTCACATACTCTATTTAGCAGGGACATCTGTTACTCTACATGTATATATATTTCATCTAAATCCCACCCTCTGAATCCTTTCCACCAGTTGTCACTAATGAAGCTTTGTGTGCAAAACCAAGTGCATTCTGCCCCCACTAGGAAGCCAATTACAGCAGGAAAAACAAGCAATTAACAAGGTGCAAAATAAACATCTTGCCACCTGCCTTTTAATAGCAACCCCACTTCAAACAAGTCACAGTCTCAGCACAGCTTACAGAATTGGCAACTGATATTATATATGTATTTATGCAGCAGCTGTTCTTCATTGCAACAAATATTACAGGCTTACTAGATAAGGTCAGCATATTTAAAAAAAAACATATAGCAAGTATTAAAACCTGCTTTGAGGCCCCAAATGTTGCTTTTAATGAAATCAGCAGCATCAGGCTTGTGTGGTATTACAGTAGAGCTGCAGTCACATCCCCAGCTTAGAGAGATTTCTCCTCATTTCTCCTTGCTTAGCAGCTTCAGTATTTGTTTCGCTAAATCCAGGGGCCTGAGCAGCTCTTAAACAGTGTGTGGGGCAACTAACAACACAGAGCTCTACACAGCAGACAAGTCTTTCCTGCTTCCATCATCCCTGCCTCTCCTTGACAGGAGGCCTTCTCCACCTCCCCACAATCACATCACTACATCCAATTGCATTGTGCGGCTGGGGGAAGAAAGTCACTCACTAAAACAAAACCAAAAAAAAAAAAAAAAAAAAAATCAAGGAGAAAACAAATCTATATTCCGTCTCACTCTTTGCTCCTTAAACCTTCATGCTTTAGAAGGGAAAGGAGGACTTCCAAAGACACACTAGCTAGCTCCAGAGGGAGCCACTTTCCTTCGCCTTCTGTGGAACAGGATGAGTGACACACTTCTGAGTAGTTAACCAGGACTAGAGAAAGCCCAAGAGTAAATCTGCAAGATTTAGCAAACTTGGAGTGGAAAATGTGCCTGAAAAAATAACAGCCAAGCTTCATCGTGCATGTTTGTCTTTGTATCTTTCCCTCTTGCTCTGACTCTCTACTACTATGTAAATTATCTATATACATTAAACTTTCCATGTCACATTTCAGTCCCTGACTAATGTCCTATTTAACCACTCACTTCATAATTCATGTGAGTCTCTTCCTGTTAGGATTCTTCCTTCTCTGGCCTCGTTGGGATCTGAGGAGTAAAACACTGAGTATGGCACTCTGGCAATCACGCACAGGATCTGAGTGTTAGGTGGAGATGGAGAGAAAATTGTTAGTATTCTTTCTCTAAGTGACTACGGGCAGCAACAAGGCAGAGAGCTTTTAATTCCAAGCAGGGCCAACAGGGCTACCCACAGCTTTATAGAAGTCTGCATCATGATCAATAGTACTAAAACAATCCTTCACTGAAAGTTCTCCTAGAAAGTTCTCAATTTAAATAACAATTCACTACCCTTGAATACAACTGGCAAGTCAGATCTTGAAACACCTGTGTCTCCACTTCTGGTCATTATCTACACATACACAGAATAAGCAAAGTCAGAAGAAGGGGAACAATGGCAGGAGGTGAAAAGCGATGAAAGGTCAAAATATTCCGGACTCGTGAGGGTGCACACCTAAACCTGACCTACTGCAACCCACAAAGTAAAAAAAACCTCTCAGCTACCAGTTTCTCACGCTACCAGTGCAAGTGCAGAGATCTCATGAGTCTCTCCTCCAGCCCTAATTACAAAGACAAGGTCACAAAAGACACAATCTGCCAGCATGAGCTGCAGGAGGTCATATGGCCACTCTAGCTACAGAAGTATTTTAGGAATAGTTCAGTCAGTCAGGTCACTTAACTGACTTCATTTCTGTTAGTTTTTTAAACAAGCAGCAATATTTTCTCTTGCATTTTGTGGATGGGAGAACAGGAAGCGGGGTCTACTCCTTAGTCACCCGCCAAGGATTTCCATACACATCACTAACAATGCCATGGAGCAGTCACGCCTAGCTGCTTTTTATAGGGCTAAATCCACCAAAAAATGCCAAGAAGAAGCCTCATCCCAACAGTGACAGTGGGACTGAACACTGCCAGCTTTCAGAAGTTGTTCAGATCACAGGGAGAAGGCAGGTGTATTATCTGCAATGCCTCACAACAAATCCACACGTGACAGAAGATGCTCCAGCTGCACATGAAGAAAGCAGCCCACAGTTTTCAAGCTTTCTTCAACTCGATTAGTTCTAGGGCAGTCTCTTCTGCTTAATGCTGATGAGGGCTCCAGTGGGTTTTCTGACCAGCAGGCTGACCTGAAGGCCCAAGGAATCAGCAGTTTTGGGACTGCTGCTTGCTGAAGGTGGCAGGAGATCAGAAATGTGGTAAGAACTTAACTGTGAGAAAGAGCTACACGTCTAGGATTAGTTCTAGGAGACAGGACTTCAATTCTTGCAATTCTTCTTCAACAGATACTTAAAAAGACCCAATTCTTGAACTCTTTCCACCCTCTTCAAAAGGATGGTTGAAGAGACCAAATTTCACTAAACACTAACAGCTGAGTGTCATCAGTACCAGCTCACCTGAACAAGAGTGGAAAGCTGGCAATACCACAAATGGCTCAAGCTGCAGTCCCCCTAATCAGCGTGAGCTACAGCCCATAAAACACTGACTAATTCCCAAGTAGTCACATGTGTGCACATTCCCCCACAGCTCATCTAAACAGACTTCTGCAGTTTGGCAAATGGTCAGATTAAGCAGAGAATATATCAAGTTAAGCAGAGAACGTTTTCGGTATATAGCAGTCTCTCTAGGTCATAGATCATAAAAATCTTTACAATTTCTAGGATCAAAGCAGCTATAGCCATGAAAGACCTATTAGTTTGTTAAGTCCATCACCCAGCCAAAGCAGGTTACCCAGAAAAGACATGAAAAAGTTAAGGTAATGGTGTGCAAACAAGCAGAGTATGTTTTTCTTTGAAAAGAGATGCTAAGCAAAGTCAGATATGTGAACTAGATCCAAAAGTTAAAGTTAAGTTTTGTTTTTAAGAAATAAGCAAGCATATTTCTACAAGGCAGCTATAAAATGCTAACCTATATCTAATGACGTGGCTTGGCTATGAAGCCAAGCTCCAGCCCCTCTTTCTCACTCTCAATTGCAAATTTCCATCTCCAAACACAAATGCCTTTTACCACACAGTTCAGTAAGAAAATTACTTTGGAGCCCTGGTGCTGAAAATGCATCAAAGCACAATCTTCAAATTCTCAACTCCCCACCCCCTCCAGCCCCCAAAAAAGAGAAAGAAATCAAAGCATAAAAAGGAAAGACACAGTTTGGCTCCCACTGGCTTACAATAACAGTAATAATCATAATCTAGAGATCGCAGGAGGTTCATCTACCCTCCATGCCAACTCAATTCGCTCCATTCACAACTGTGCATAATTATCCCTGGGACTGCAAAAATTACTGTCTTTTCACTAGCAATAGAATTGTAAAAATGCTTTCAACCTCAAGCCCTTATTTATTAAAAGAAAACTATTTGCTCTTTAACGGTTCATGTTAGGTCTGGCATTTCTGTGCAGAGGGTCAATAATCCAGTCGTTCAAAAAATAGTCACGAAAGACGTATTAATATAAGCTGTGCATTAAGACACAATTATTTATATGCCTGACAGTAATGGCTCTGCGCTGTGCACTGTATCAACTCACAGATACTTTAGCAGGAAAGTAACAACACTTTGGGAGAATTTCTGCTCTCCCAAGGACAATTAGCATAACGCTAACGCTGAAACGAGAGAGCAATAATGACTGACTGAGTAACGCTTCATCCCAGAGTCTCCAGAACAGCGGTACCTGTCCCCAAAGTTTGTACCCATCACAGCACGCTTCCCTCTGCTAAGCACACACAGCCCGTGCCTAATGCTTCCCCAATCCTTAGATTAACAAAATACGAGTAAAGCAGTTTCAAGATGCATTATCCTCTGCCACTAGACCTCCCCGGCGCGGGCGCCCCGCAGGACCGGCCGCGCTGCCCGCAGCCAGCCGCTGACTGCCCCCCGAGCCGCGGGAGCGGCCCCGGCCGCCGGACACCGCCGAAAGGCTCCTCTCGGTGCGGGCACAGCCGCGACAGCAGGCGGTACCCGGGGCAGCGCACACCGCCGGGAACTCAGCCACGCGCAGGTCACAGCAGGGCGGAGCAGCACCGCGAGTTAACCGGACGGCGCCGCGTCCCATCTGGCCCGGGAGTTTGGAAACTCTCGGCAAATCCGCAGCCACCGCAACTTGGCCGAGGCTCGAGCGCGAGTGCCACCGGAGAGACATCGCCGGTCCGGGCTGTGCGGAGCCGCGGCACAGCCCCGCAGCGCCGAGAGCGGGAGCGGACTGTGTGCCGGGCTGTGCCGCCGCCTCCCGCCCGAGGGAGCCCCCGACCCGCGGGCAAACAGCCCCGGGCGACGCCGCGATGCTGCGCTGACAGGGTCACGACAAGGCGACAGCGGCGGGTCCCACCGCCCTCCGTTCCCTGCCCCGGGGGAGCGAAGGACACACCGCGCCGGCGCCCCTGCCCGCGGCGCAGCGGAGCGCGGGGCTGCCGCGGGGCGCCCCGGCTCGTCCCTCAGCCCTGGCCCGCCAGGATGCCCACCCTTCACCCCTCCGCCGGACCGGGCGGGCGAGTGCCGCGCCGCAGCCACCAGTTGCGCTTCCCGCTGCGGTACCTCAGCCAGGACAGGATGAGAAGTCCGCCCGCTGCCGAAGCCCTCTCGCAATGCAACAAGTGCCCGCCCGGGCGCGGCAGGAGGAGGCGGCGCGGGGGCGGTCGCGGTGCCGCCGCTCAGCGCTCGGGGCGCCCCGGCTGCCACTCACCGCGCCGCGCGCCCAACGCTGCCGCGAGCCCGCCCCCCCCGCACGCGCGCGCTCTCTTGGGCCGCCGAGGACGCCGTACCCCGAGCCGCTACCATCAAGTACCACAGGGGAGACTCGGGCCGTTCAACCCGCCCCCCTGCGTGTCGCGCCGGCGGCGGCGGCGTGGTTTCCCCCGGCCAGGCACGGTGGTAGCGGCCGGCGGCCATCGTTAGCGGAGGAGCCGCACAGTGGGAGCCGCTCGCGGGGCCGCGGAGGTGCCGGGTGGGAGAGGGGGGCTGAGGGCGGGACCGGGATCGGGACCGACCGCTCGCCTCCAAGGAGCCTTCAGGACTCGGCTTCTGTGTCCCACAGCCGCCGCCAGGCCGGTGCGGGGCAGCGCAGCCCTGAGCGCGCTGTGGCTGAGCGTGGTGCCTGGTCGCTTCGCATGGGTTTGACGCGGTGTTTGTGTCGTTGCAGCCACAGCGCAGAAATGATCATCCCGGTCAGGTGCTTCACGTGCGGCAAAATAGTGGGGAACAAGTGGGAAGCCTACCTTGGCCTTCTGCAGGCGGAGTACACGGAAGGGTGGGTTTTATTTCTGTGTTCTTCGCCTCGCCTTAGGTGAGATTACACAGTGCATAAGATCCCAGACCTGTTGGGGTTGGAAGGGAGCTCTGGAGATCATGTCGTCCAACCTCCCTGCTAAGGTAGGGCCAGAGGCACAAGTGCAGGGTCGTGGCGTCACGAAAGAGCCGTAGAGGGGCTAAAAACCACAGGTACATCCTGAGGCTATTTAACCAAAGGTTAGAAATTGTAATAGGCCACAAAGTACTTGTTTCCCCACTGAATCTTTCAGGGCAGCAGTATGGAAGTTGCCAAGTCACAGCCCTTGTACCCAAAACATTCCCCAAATATGTAACTCTCTACTGCTGGTTTCTTCCCTTCCCCTTCTGTACGCCCAACTTTGACACCAACACGATGAGTTTTTTAAAGGGAGACAAGGAAAAAAAGTTACAAGTGTAAGAAGTGTTTAGCGGTTTTTCTTAAAGCATTTTAACCCAGGATCGCTAACCTTATTTGTAAATACTGGTTTGCTGGAGAAAGGAGAAGTTTTAACTGTTTTAGATACCCCGCTGATAGTCCTAACAATTCTGTGTTAGAAGTCTGTGCATCCTTTGCATGGCCAGAGTTTCTTTTAATAGTCCGAGGAGAGTCTAACTATGGTGACACTACCTCAAAAGTTTTGAGAAGGAAACCTGAGAAATGCTTACATTTTCATCAATTTAAGTATGAAATAAAAAAAATTCATGGCTGTTTGCAGTTCAAAGGAGTGAAAAAGAAGTTAGAAATGTAAGCGATGTTGAAACGGTTAAGTAGAAAGAAAATAATTTGGTTTGCATTCAAGTGGTTGGGGATCCTAATAGTTCTTACAGCTAAGTCCATTTCTTTCATGTATGGAGTTAAAAGCATTACAATACAATGGGTTGCTAATTATTTTTCACTCATACTACAGTTCACCAGGACTGTTTTGATAGTGCTTCTGACTTATATTCTAGGCATTAAATTTTAATATTTTCCCCATCGTCATTATTCCTCTGCTTTTGTATAGGGAGTTTTGTGTTGTCATTGACAAATGCTCACTTGAAAACAATTGTTGTGGTTACTGGCTTGATTCTGGGGTTCTTGTTCAAACTAATGCAAATATGGTATTGTAAGAAGTCGAGTTTATGGATATCAAACAGCTAAACTCTTACACTGCAGTACTGGAATCACTGTTAATGGTGGCTTAAGAAATGGATGGACAAAATGGAAAAACTTGTCTAAAGAATTACCAGTTAAAAAGACACCCACACCCTTCTGTTTGTCCCTTAAAAGTGCTCTTTTTCCACAAGTCCTTGGAAGCTGGAGGAAAAGGCAAATACAACTAAAGTTGTCTTAAAGTATATAGTATGACTGGAAATGGTGATTAACGTTAGTATTTTGCATCTCTGATAACTGCATTTGAGAGTTCAGAACTCTCCAGATAGCTCTTAAAATTTACCTATCAACAGACATCAGATGCTTTTGTTCTCAAGTGTTTTGGAAAATTTAGGCATCATGTGATGTTATTTATAAACGTTCTTTAAAAAACCCCACAGTGTTGTTACACTTCTCTAAAACAAGTTTTGCAGGTGCTGTCCTAGAATGAGCAGCCCTGCTGGACTATCAACAGTTGCAAGGACTGAGTGACATCAGAGAAGCTGCTGAAAGTTGGTTCCTGCAGTTAGACTGTACTGCTTGAAGCCAAACAACCTTTTACCATGGTCCAGCTTAGACAGAAGCTTCCTTTCAGTCCTTTGTATTTTAGAAAAGTATCCATTGGCTTCTTCCTGCAAGAGAATTACAAGGTCTAGGAAATTAAGTGAACGCTTTATTGTTGCACTGCATTATATCAATCTAAAGACCTGAGATCAGTCATGTCTCATGAATGTCACATTCTGAAGGAGTATCAGACTGGCTTCATGGCTAATAGGTTGGAGTTAAAGATCTTGGTAGTATCATTATCTTTAAGAGGTCTGATAGCCATAGCCATGGAAGACACATGCACTGGTTCAGGCTAGGATGACTCAACATCCCTCTACCCAAACATAAGAATCTGGAGCAGTCACTCGGAAGGAATTCAGTGAAAAGACTGTAAAACACTGATTTCTGACCAGTCTGCACGTACTTACTTGTGTTTTGGGGGGGGGGGGGGGGGGGGGCAGGTTGTATAACTGAGTGCCTTCTCTGATGGGAGCTGGGAAGGATTTTAGCCGTCCTCAGAATTAGCATCCCTGTGTGGGGGAGGTTGCGTTCTCAGTTATTTTAGTTTCTGTATATCTCACCTTTTTAGCGTGGCTCAGATCTTAAATTTATCTTGTGAAATAGGCAAGAATCATCCTCAGTTTACAGAAACATGTTAA
Source organism: Corvus hawaiiensis (assembly GCF_020740725.1). Lineage (NCBI taxonomy): Eukaryota > Metazoa > Chordata > Aves > Passeriformes > Corvidae > Corvus > Corvus hawaiiensis. Next base: position 46,479,005 of record NC_063218.1, on the reverse strand, counting down.
AACAGTGCCCTCTGAAAGCTGTGGCAGGCGGGGACCCTTTGCAGCAGCACGTCCTGTGCTCTGGCCAGCCCAAGAACGGGCAAACACCCTGTCAACAGCACTAAGTGGAAAAGGGCATTAACAGCACATGCTGAGTTTCTGTCTTTGAACTGCAAACAACTTTTCCTCTATGACTGAGCTCAAAGTAATCATTGTGTTGCTCAGGAAACGCCTACAAGTGATTCACTTCATCCGTTACGTTTTTTAATTGTTGTTCGTTAATAGAGATGCCCTGGATGCCCTTGGCTTGAAGAGATACTGCTGCCGCAGAATGCTCCTCGCCCATGTGGATCTGATCGAGAAGCTTTTGAATTATGCACCCCTGGAGAAATGAGATGGAAAAAGCACTGTGCTGCAAGCCATGTGGAACGTATCTCTAATTTAAACTTGAAACTGGACTTCAGGCAGTAAAGGATGGAAGCCAACTGTAGTGCAACCATCAAGAGATGTTTATCTTCTGGATAAAATACAGCCCCAAGCCACTAACCTCTTTCAAGGAAACAAAGGAATGGTGAAGTCCACTTAACCAAGATTTAGAGATTACAAGTTTGGATGCTTCTTCTTAAATCTGTTTTTGGAGTTGTGAACTTCTAGATGCTTCTGCCAGTAAAAACAAATGTTTGTTCATGTAGAAAAACTATTACATTTCATTAAAATGTTGAAATAAAGGAAGCTTTTCCCTTGTAGCCTTCCTACAGTTTCTGGATAAAGTTAAGTGTATGCTCGGATCTTGCTGCTTAACCCTGAGGTTAGGGGTACTGCTGAGTACCCAGTTCAGTGTCCTGCACTAGGCAGGCAAGGGTTAGAAACACAGGACTGAATTGTGGTTCCAGTGACATGGAAGTGGGTACGTTTGTGAGGCATTACTCCAGAAAGCAGCTGCAGCCCGTAGAGAACACTTTCCACTGCAGTTAAAGTCAACTTGTGGTCTCTACCCCAATCCTTACCAAACACTGGGGCTGCTGTATCATAAAAACAGTGATTCAGATGGTGCAGTGCCTTCATTTAAGCAAAACATGTCTGAGTGTCTCTGCGGAGAGCACTGGATGTGAGAATTGAGGCGTGCTGGTGTGAACAGGATCAAAGTGCAGATGCTGCCAAGCACCTGCACCCCTCTGTGGCTGCTACAGACGCTTTCCACCGTTCATCATTCAGTGACTTCACGTTGCACTGCACGTGTGCTGCGGTGCTGCCCGGCCCAGCAGAGAGGGGCTGAAACAGAGAGGGCAGCTGGAGCTGCAGGGCTGGGGAAGGTCACCTACACCCAGACAGGCACCGACCCTGCCCAGGGCTCTCACTTTCCCCTTGCACAATCAGCTTGTAAGTTGGGTCACATTTTCACTCTGTTCTCTGCCATCCAGAAAATGCATCGTTGTGCATGGTATGTGCACAGGCAGACACACTCATCTTACCTGAAAGTGAAGGAGGCCCATTCCTACACCTGTGTGGGTTTAGGATTCTGTGCAAATGCATTAGTTGATCATTACAGCAGCTCAGTAGAGAATGGGCTGGAAAAGCTGGTAATTCCTCAGGATACAGTCTGTTGCTCCTTGGTGCAGTTAAACTAGTGTATGAGCTGCAGGGTAAGAAATATCTCTGTGGATTCTTTTCTGTAGTACGAAGAATCTGGTTTGAACAAACCCTGAGTTTACAGAAATAGTAATTATTTAATGTGCTTACTGGGTCAAACTTCAACCACAAAGCTTAAAACTAGATTGTCTCACTAAACAAGAGGCAGGACTGCTGCTTGGCTTTGGCTATCACCCCACCAATCTTTACACTAGGAACTTGCTTTTCAATTTACAAGGCAGTAGTAGATGTTCCTCATATTCAGCAATTCTTCACTGAAGAATTCTTCATCTTAAAACCTATGCTTTACCCTAATGCAAAGAGAATTAAGCAGTTAATTCTACCATTTCTTTCATAGCTGGTTGGGTAGCTTGCATTCTGCATGCCTGCTGTATTAGCAAGCTGAATGCACTTTAGAAAAACAAACCAAAAAAAGCCCTTCACTTCTCTTTCAGGCTATTTTGTAAAAGTGACACTGAACCAGAGGATGAGCTTTCCCAAGTGAACTCGTGTAGGATGCTTTTCCCTGTCAGAGTGGGGTGTGACACAGCCCTGTGTGCCAGCCTGTTCACAGATCCATCGGCAGGCCCCGCGCTCGCTCCATGAGCCGCGCTGGGAGCGCAGCAGTCCAGACAGGAACGTCTGGCAGAGGCAGCCGTGCAGGAATGCCGTGAAGAAAGCTGGCCTGCATCACTGCCAAGGAACTGGATTAGATGAGCTGACAGGACTTGCTTTCTATCTGCAAAAGCAAATTTCTAATCTCGTTTTCTGCTTTCGAATAACATGTTTCTTTTCAAAGTGGGTGCCAAGTTGTCTGATATGAAATGTTATGGCTGTTAGATACTTAATAATGGAAATGCAATTTGCAAAAACCACAGCAGGCCTCATTCAAAAATGCGAAGGAAAAAGAAAAACCCACCTTGGTTGCTCTCGTTGCTATTCTCAAAAACAGGGTGCAGTGGGAGCCAGTAGCAGTCTGGTCTCACTCCATCAAACAGCTGTTACCCAAGGAGCTGCAAAAACACCTGAGTAGCAAGACTAAGTCACAGCCGGCATTAATATTAGCTCATGCAGCCCTTGACACCGTGTGTGCATCACAGCTTTTCCTCAGGAGTTTGCAAATGCAGCATTAACCAAAAAAAGCCATTTCTGTAACGTGGCAAAGCAAACAGTTTATTGTGATTATGTGAAAGGTTGTCTCAAGAGTTTTGTCCTTGGGAGGGTTAGGGGCAGAACAAAGCTTAAATCCTGTTGTAGAGAGAGTCTGAAATTTTCAATGGATTTCTATAAATCCCATCTTTCACCCCTGCTCATTGGTAACTAGTAAAGTAATTCCCTTTTTGCTGTCACTTCCCCTGTGCTACCTTCTGCAACAGTTAATAACATAAGAGTATTGAATCTGCTTTCTAACCTGCCAAATGTCTTTGGGAAGAGCCATTAAATATGCTCACAATAACCACACTTTTTCAAGACAATGTAAAAGACGTGTATACACAGAAGAAATAAAAAAGCCTCCATTTTCCTTCAACCAGAAAAAGAAGCCCTTAACAAAATCAACAGATAGGCAGCAGTGGAAAAAAAAATAAGAGAAATGGTACTGAATATGCAGTCCTTAATTACATGAAGAATTCTTCAGTTGGAAGGTTTTTGAAAAATACAAAAATCCCACCACTCCTCTGCAGTCACTTACTCACTTTACATATAAAACATTTTGGAAATTTTTCAAGTCTGTCTTGAAAAACTGTTGCAGGGCTCCCACTAACCCACGTTGTGGTTTAACCCCAGCCAGCAACCAAGCCCCACACAGCCTCCCTCATTTCCCACCAGCAGGAACGATTCTCTCTGGGGAGAGAATCAGAAGGGTAAAAGCTGGAAACTCGTGGGTGGAGATAAAGGCAGTTCAATAGGGAAAGCAAAAGCAGAACACGCAAGCAAAGCAAAACAAGGAATTCATTCACTGCTCCCCATGGGCAGGCAGGTGCTCAGCCATCTCCATGAGAGCAGGGCCCCATCACAGCGGAAGACTTGCCTTCTTGGGAAGACAAGTGGCATCACTCCAAATATTTTCCCGTTCCTCCTTCCCCCTCACTTTATATAATGATACAATTTGGACTGGAATATCCCTTTGGTCCATTGGGGTCACCTGTCCTGACTGTCTCTTCCCAACCTCCCATGCACCCCCAGCCTCCTCACCAGCATGGCAGTACCAAAAGCAGAAAAGGCCTTGGCTCTGTGTGAGCCCTGCTCAGCAATAACAAAAACATCTCTGTATTACCAACCCTGTGTTCAGCACAAATCCAAAACAGCCCCTGTGAAGAGAATCAGCTCTAGCCCAGCCAAAGCCAGCACACCTGACATTGGAAAAGCAAGCAGTCACAGTCAGAAGTGTGACAGAAGACCCTCTGTCACCCAGGCCACAGCCTCCCTTCACACATCACTATCATACCGAAATAACGAAGTGGTGCCTGTGACACACGGTGGGAGCTGAGGTCATGAAAGTACAGAGGAACCTGCTTATGGAGCTCAGCATCCTGCTGCTACCTGGAGCATCAGCACGAAGCTGTGTGCGCTTGGAAAACTTTATGTTTCTTGAAATGACAATTTTAAACAAAAAAACTCTCTTGATCATAATTCTGAGTCCATCTGCAGGAAGGAAGTGAAGTGCTTTTGTGCCAATCTGTAAAGAGCCTCAGGTTTTATATTTCAAAAGGAATTTTGCTCTGAAAAACCGCCTCTTGTGAGGGTCTCACCCCAGGGTGATTTACTGAGAGATGTGTGCTGGGCTTTTGTTCTTCCCATGACTTTTCCCTAAATGCAGTCTAGAATTAGATACTAAAGTCTGACTTCTTGTATATGTTTCTTGTCTATATAAAGAAATATGAAAACTCTCAAAATCCTGATTAAAACCATCACACAAACCCCCACAGCTGTGTATTTCCATCAAGATGTCTAACTAGCCCTGTGGCTACAAAGCTACATTTTACTGATAATAATCTGTGAGAATCCAGAACAGGAGCTACCTCTTCCACTGCAAATGGTCTTACAAGAAAAATCAATCCTTGCCCTGACAAAAAAACCTAACAAAACCAAAACCAAACAGCCTATTTGCCTCTAAAATCAGTTTAATTCCAAATAGTTTTTAACTTCAGTATGGATCCTAGTAAGAAAATAGCATCTCTACTTTGACCCCTCTCAGAGCAGACCCATGTACATCCAGTTGAGCTCAATTAGCCAGAAAGATTTTATTACTGCAACTTCTCAATTGAGACATCTCCAAGATAATGTTGCTTCCACCTGGCTCTGACTGCCCAGAATATGAACATAGATTTGCTTTCCCCTTCAGTGCATTTGCACCATGATTTACATTGTGTTTTTTTCTTTCAGCTCCAATTTTTATTCAGTTCCTCCAGCCAGTGAGGAAGCATTTTTAATTGTTCAGTGGAGACAGCACAATTTGAAAACCCAGGACAGGGAGCATGTGGCCAAGCCTTTGGCTCTGCCATGCTGGACAGTTTGATGTGTCACCCACTGAAGTCTGTGGGAGTCTTTTCATTAACTTCAGTGTGACTTAAAACGACCTGGTAGCCTGTGGTGCCCTACACCACTCAGGTGTCCAGGATTAATTCATTTTGTTAAGTTCTGCTAAGAAAAGCTGTTTGAGGTGCCCAAGCATTAGGCACTCAAAGAACTTTCAGATCTTGCTGCAGACTTCAACCTCCACCACATAAGGCCATAGAAGAAAATAAAAGGTAAAAAGTTACCCTTGGCTGCAGTGACTCCTCAGGGGCAGCTGCAAGGCTTTTCTTCGGGCTGGTGTTTGGAAGCAGCACAATACTTACATGGGAGTAGTTCTTGTTTAAACCCTCATTGCTTTCTCCTTCACACTCCCTTCCAGAAATATATAGGGAATGTAGAGCCAAGTCATGCAGAAAATGTTAGGGTTTGCACCCCTCATCTAATTTCTCCTTCTCCACAAAGACACATCTTCCAGACTCTGTCAGTCATCCATTGTGGTGAGCCACACCTTGTCTTGTGCTGTAGGTCACAGGTAGCTGGAGTGAAGCCACCGAGATCCCAAGCACCACAGGAGTTTCCCCACAATTACTTTCAGGATACATCTGCTCCTGTGTTCAACACTGAGTCTGGTAACAGCCAAGCCAGAAAATTCGTGCAGGAAAGCCCTTCATTTATCCCTCCCAAATACAATGCAAGTGTTTTAATAAAACGGGTTCATTATTTCCTGCTCTTTAGGAGATGAACAACTAATGATCAAAGAAAGGCATGGAACAGCTGGCAAAAAGCTAAAAGCCCACAGACTTTAGGGGGCTCAAGAACCCTGGCAGTTAACAAAGCAAGTGGCAAAGGCTGTGGTCAAGCCTTTCTGTAGGCACTGATGATTTTGAATTAACACACTCCCCATCCCACAAGCTGGATGTAGAGCTAGGAAGAATAAATACTGAATGCTCTCTCTTTGGGAATCAGATCTCCTTCTTTTAAAAGCAAGTCTACTTGGAGAACTCCAAGAAATGAACTACTTCTGAAAAAACTTTAAATAAATCAGTGCCAGGAGTAGGACAGCTGCGCTCAGCACCCACTTTTACATACTGACCTTTCGTGAGCTGCTGCTTTCCACATTTTCTAGTGGTTCACCACAGCTGTATCTACAAGCTTTGAATTTCTTCAGAGATTACCTAAATGTCACTTTCCTTGCCAACATCGCTCCAGAAACCTGATCCAAGTGCATGAAGCTCAACAGGAATCTTTCCTGAAGCACTTTGGGTCCATCCTATTCCATGCTCTCTTTGCATTCTCCAGGCTGGTCCACAGCAGCAGCAGAGACTCCCTTTGCCCATCTCCATTGCTCGTGTCTTTCAAGAACAGAAAAAGGCTTCAGCTCACGGTGTCTGTTTAAGGACAGGCCTTGACAAGAACATACAGGCTCGTTAATGTGAGCCTAGGGCAATCAGTGCAATGCCCCAGTTGCCCTTTCTGTACCTCTGGGATGGCACTCATTCCACTCTTCAGAAATCATCAGAGATGGGCAACAAGGAGCAGCCTAACCTCACCCAACCCCTGGTGTCTTCTTCTTGCATACTTCTTATCAACGACCCCTATCATACACCCTCAAATCCTAATGGAGTATTTTTAACTCGATTTTAAAAATCACTTTTTGACACTAAGCAGAACCCAGTGTGGGAAGTACTGATGGAAAGCTACTGCCCTGAGCTTTTGCAGCAATTTAGAGATCAGCAGCATCACTGCCCCCAGCAATCCAGAAGGTATAAGAACACAGCTAAAGCCCAATTATCCCCAGCTATTTACTGAAAGCTGCCTTAAAGGGCCTCTCCCCTTCTTTTTTTCCTTTTTAACGAAGTCTTCCTTCCAGCAGTGTGTGTGAAAGTGTGCTCCTTCCCAGGCAGTGATAGGAGGGAGAAGGAAGAAACATCCACTTTATGGAACAAGGAGGTAAAGAGTAATCAGAGCAGTGGCCCCTACTCAGGGCTACAGGCTGCCCTGATGAAACGGGATGTGCTCCTCCCAGCACTGATCAGCCCCTACCCACCAGCTGATGGGCTCTGTCCAGCTCCTCACCAATACCTTAACAGGTACAGCCAAGCCCTCGAGCCTCCCATTTCCAAAGAGAGTGGGAATTCAGAACTTTTATAGTTAAGTTTATAAATTCATAGGCAGCAATGCCATGGCTAACACTTGGGCTGGAGGTATAACAAGAGGTTTTGCTGAAATTCCCCCCAAAAATTTAACAACAAAAATCAGATGAGTGCTGCTCTAGGCTGTAGGCCTTTCCTTGTAATGAGATGTGCAGCTGAAGCAATTACTAACTTTAGGTTCTTTTTAAAAAGCAGTAGCAGTTTGACTAGGAGGTCTTCCTCCAGGAATGAGCTAGTAAATGAAAGCATTAAGTTAATAAGGGCTTGAATGCTTCAGATCATTACAGAGATGGCCTACAGCTCCACACTTCACCAACTTGATTTTTTTTTTTTAATATCATTGTCAAAACAGCTCAAAGAAAACCCTCTTTGGATCCACTCAGCATTAAATGCAGCCTAGAAAAATGGCTGATTTCTTCCATTAAGCAACATTTTTAAAAGCAAAAGACTAATAATTAAATTCCACTGATGAAAAATTGCTTCTAATAAATAAAGAGAAACAGATGCCATTGGTCTCAGCTCAGTCAGTGACCTGAGCTGCTACTGAACCAAATGAATGCGTGCTGCAGGAGCTGGGAGCAGCACCATGGAGAAACTCCCATTTCAGCTACAGCCAGAGACATCTTGGGACACCATTTCTGGTGTTTTGAGCAACAGCCAGGGCCGCTGGTGGTTCCTGCCAGCCTGGCATCCCCACAGCTAAACTGCTGTTATCCTGCCTTTGTCTCAAACCATGATGGGCAACCTTGCTTCGGGACAGGTCCCAAGCAGGACTGGGATCTGTGTTGTCCAGAACAAAGCTGGAGCCTCCACCCAGGATCAACGTGGTCATGCACTGCCTGACTGAAGGTCCTTCATGGGGGCTGGGGCCAAACTGGCCCAGACCCACCACAACAGCGGGGTTTGCCCTCACCCCCTGCCCCCAGCCAGGGCAGCATGCCCAGGAGGCTAACAAACTCCTCTGCTTCCACATCTCAACCAGGGCACATTTCCACAAAAGAAGGAAATTCTCCAGGGGATACCTGGACAGCAGAGTTCTTCCTTCTATTGGAGACTCCTTATAAATTATCAGCCTTTTTCCCTCCCATCCCACCTCCCTCAGGCACATTCCTAACTCAAAATACCTGAAACTTATCATAAACTCTGAATGTGATCAACTAAACATAACCAGAGAGAGCTTCAGGCCTTCACTCCCTTCTACACATCCAGTTCCAGGGGGGCTCACAGAATCAGTTAAGTCGGAAAAGACCTGTGAGAGGATCAAGCCCAACCTGTGACTGAACACCCCATGCCAACTAGACCATGGCACTGAGTGCCACATCCAGTCTTTCCTTAAACACCTCCAGCGACAGTGACTCCCCCACCTCCCTGGGCAGCCCATTCCCATGTGTAATCACCTTCTGTGAAGAAATTCCTCTCTACGTCCAACCTGAACCTCCCCTGGCACAGCTTAAGACTGTATCCTCTTGTCCTGTCACTGGTTGCCTGGGAGAAGAGACCAACCCCCACCCGGTTACAGCCTCCTTTCAGACAGTTGTGGAGAGTAATAAGGTCACCCCTGAGCCTCCTTTCCTCCAGGCTAAACAACCCCAGCTCCCTCAGCCAAGTTCCAGAAGCAGGGAAGTCATATTGCATATGAGGTTACTGCAATATCACAAACTTAAGCTGGTTATTTCTTTCTTCTTTATTTTAAAAGCTACAATATTCAGGTAGCTCAAGGAAAAACAACTTTTGGATTTTGTCTGCTCATAAATCCATCACAACAGCTTGGGGGAAAACAGTAAATAAGATATTGGAAGAATAGCACAAGAGGCCAAAAGAAGAGCATCTGCCTCTGGATGTGCTATTTGCAACCAAAGTCAGGTAGCAGGCTGTGATATTAGTGTGTGGTATTGATTTGTTCTTAATCCAGAGAAATGCCCCTGTAATGAACTCTGCTGTGCCCTTAATGATTTCATATTGAAGGATGTTAGGTGCCTTGCTCATAACAGAGTAACAGCAACTCCAAAAATAGCAATCCTCATAATAAAATGTTATTGAGAATCCTGAATTTCAATATAAAAGGGACTCTGCTGTACTCAAGGGCTTACTAGGTACAAATGCATACTTTAAGAAGTTGTATTAAAGTCATGTTGGTACCTGAGTTACAGAGACACTGCGAGATGCTACTCCAGGGAGCAGCTGAGCCCCGGTCCCCAGGAAACTTTTAGGCAGATGTAATACAGGCAGGATTTAATCCCACCAGATGACTGGGGCTGGATGTCTAGAAAGAGCTGAGATGCTTTGGCAAGCTGCCTGCGAGGGCAGGAGAGTGTGGCTGCGGTGCTCCTCAGCAACAAACAGGGGCAGCACAGGAACAGGGTGCTGGGCCAGGTGCCACGTGCCTGGTCCTGGCTCTGCTGCTCATCCCCAGCCCTCAGCAGAAGCCCCTTCCAGAGGGCCACCACCAAGCTGCCACTCCAACTGGTGCAAGGGGGCTTGCAGGAGAGGGCGGCTGCCACCAGGCTCCCAGCGGGAAGAAGTATTCCTACCAAGATCTGGGCCACCACAAAGAACTCGAGCTGGGAGCACCAGGCCTAAGGTTGGCCTCACTTGCAGGTGATGCCTCAGCTTTGTCAGTGCTGCAAACAGCAGCCCCAAATTAAGCCTGCTGGGCTTCCCAGCCTCTCTCAGCACAGACCTTATCCTGCAGGCTGGCCCAGGGGGCAAGACCCCAGTGGCTGGGAAGGATGGTGGTTCCCCATCTCCCACCATATGGTTGGTGCCAGAGACCCTCACTTGGACTAGAGGAGCAGAAGGGAAGACCCAGCCCTGCAAAGAGATGCTGGGGAGCAGCTTCAAGCCTTCAAATAACTCTCAGGCACCAACCAACTTCATTAAGAGCAAGCAGAGGCATCTCCTGCCCCATCTAGCAGAACTGGGAACAGGATTAATTAGCTGGAGGAACAAGGGGTGAACATTTGCCTCCTACAACCCCCAAAAGTAACCTCAGAGCTTGGCTTTTAGGTTATCCAGGATATAGACTGGAAAAAAAGCCATTAGTTCAACTGTGCCTGATTCAAACCATAACTGCCTTAATTACAGCCCATTGTTTCTGACCCCTGCCCAGAAGGTGATGTCAGCCAGGCTGCCCTACCTGCAGGGTCTGTGTGTGGGGCAGGTGGGAACACCTGAGGGGGCTGTGGCTTGCTGCCTCCCCCAGGACCCTTTCCTGGGGAAAAATGGTATTAAAAACTGGACCAGAATGGTGAACTTGTTCCCCTGAACTGGCTGTAAGCAGGTGAAGCAGGAACTGTCTCCCTCTGCCCAAACCCCAAACTGCCTCTCTGCTCCAGCCTAGTTCCTGCTAACAGCTAACCCACAGGCTGGCAGTGCCTGGTCCCCCTCAGGGAGACAAGCAGCATCCTTGGACCCTGTCTCTGAGAAGGACTCTGAATCCTAGAGCAGTGAAACAAGAGTAGCAGTGCATGGAGAGCAGAAGCTATTTGCATTCACATTCCAGAAACCTCTGCCTGCAAGAGCAGAATCAAGTTTACTCAAAGCTCCAGGCTATGAGAAACCAGAAAAAATGACTGATTCTAAACCAGAAGCTGCAGTTGACACCAGTGATGTGCATTTCCTATTGCTGGTTTTAGAAGTGCCACCAGAGTTCAGCAGTTTTGTGGGGTCGTAACTCCTTTGGAGCAGTATTTTTATTGTTACGTACATTACAGGCGGAGCTGAAGAGGTGCAGCTGCGACTGACGCTCCGCAGAGCTTGGCACAGCTTCAACCGGCACTGAAAGGAAGTTTCAATCAAAGAGGACAAGGAAAAGGAAACACTGTTAGTAATTAATTTGTCCATTGTGCTGAGCAGGCCCTGGTGGGGGGCTCAAGGGTGAGAAGGAGCTCAGCTCTCACTCAGGAAGTGCAGGAGGGACTTTTCCTGCACTGCTGTCTGCTCCTCCACTCCCATCCAGCACCAGTAACATCTGAGTAGCTGCTCACTTCCCCAAAGGGGTCATGAGCTCTGCCAAAAAACCCTGGTACAAGAGGTCTCCTCAAACCTCCAGGCAAACTGGGGACACAACTCCTGTATTCCAGTCAGAGCCTTAACCACATCCCCGCCAACCCATCGCTCTGCTTGTGAAATGCTGCCTCTTCTCACCCACATTTGTTTAAATTCAGTTTGCTCCCTGAAGGCAGAGTTGGTTTTTTGGTATAAAAGAGGCCAAGAGCCCACGTTTGCTGGAACTGTGATTTTAATAGCCTGATCCCATGACATTACCTGTGGTAAGTGAACTGTAAAATACACGTGAAAAATGTATTTAATACAAATGCAACTTTCTTTGCTGTTCCATGATTTAGGGCTCCCTCTTTTGGGGTTCAGGATTTGTCAATCTGGAACTGTAGACAAACCTCAAATGTTTCTTTTGAGTAATCCTGCCACAACTGCCAGCTAGAGCCTAAACAACTGAATCATTCATGAGCCCATCCACAGAGCACGAGGCATTCAGCAGAGGAAAGAGCACGTCAGCCTTTAACTGGCTGCTATTAAAAATCTGAAAAAGGGCAGTGGGAGAAGGAGGGAGGAGGAAAAGGAAATAAATTATAATATTGATCATGTTTGTGGAACGATGATGGAAGAGGGATGGAAAACACAAGCACAATATGTGAATTAGCTTGGGATATCTTAGAGAATTGGGCACATTTAAATGGGACAAGATTTAATTTAGGTAAATATAAAATAGGTCCTGATGATGCTCAGTATATAACAGAGGAATAACACACAAGAGAAGAACCACAAGAGCTGGCTGTGGAGGAACATGCCTTCAGATGTCATTTTGTAGTACTATTAGCTGTTATTTCAGTCTGGGGGGAACTCAGCTGACATCCTCCAGGAGTGAAGATAGCAGCGAAGTCCCAAAACCTGAGCCTGGTGCCTCACATTTCAGGTCATCATTGCTCAATTCTGCATCCCAAAATGGGCAGCAAGGAATCAAAGCATGTAAAACAACATGGGAAAGCAATTAGTCACTAAAGACTGCTTGGGGGAGGGTAAAAAGGTCATTAAACAGGAAGCTTGCCCAGGAACTGGAGAGAAGGGAGAGGGGAACCATGACTCTGGAAGGATCAAGCACATTTTTGTGGTGTCAGACTTCTGGGGTAAAGAGGTTCCAGCCTTTCTGAGCAAAGTAAGAAATATAAACCTCACCTGTAAAGGCTCCTGCAGGCAGTGGAAATCCTCCAGCATGGCAGGAGATCTACAGATGTACATACACACACATATGGTCAAAGCTGCAAAGCATCCCCCCACACGTCTGCACGCCGGTGTAGTGCCTGCTTTGGTTGTCTCTGACCCCAGGGGTGCAAGGGGCTCGGTGTGGCCCTCATGCTCCCCCCATGGCTGCCAGGGACACGTGTGACAGTCAAAGTCACATCTGGGACCGCAGGGGGGCAGGGTTGGCTGTTTCTGTCCCAATGCGGGGAGACAGCAGCCCGTGGCAGGATCAGGCCCTGCCAGGGCACGGGGCTCTCCCTACACTCCATGTGGGTACAAAGTGCTCTTCTCTTGTCAGCAAGATAGTTCACTACCCAGAAGAATGAAGCCTGGAAAAGCGTTATGCTCAGCAGCTCCCTTTCTGCAGAGAGGAGCCGCAATCAGGAGAGGAAAAGCTGCTGATCCTGATGGGCTTGGCACGTGCAGCTTCCTTTCTGTTAATGCAGGCAGCCGGAACGCAGGAGGAGCAGCCTCCTTTGCAGGGCGTAAGAGCACTTCAGAACCCCAGAACGGGGAACTTGGAGCGATGCTGGAATGAGTCACTGAATGCATTTGGGGGGCATCAGCATCCTTGCTGCTCATGGGATTACAGCTCGTTTGAGAGCATTATGCTCCCTCCCCACAAGGAATTTGTCATCTTTGAAGGCACCACATGAATCTGCTCCCCGTCGCCTCTGTGGCCTGCTGGGCGGTGCCACTGGCAGGAAAGGAGAGAGCATTCCCCTTGCCATTTCCCAAGCAGGCGGTATTTGTCCTATCTCACCAGGGAGGAGAGTATCACTGCCTGAGCCTCGACTTTCTCTCCACTGCTGCAGCAGTGCTCAGTCCCAGCCCATCAGGAAAACATTACAGCTGCCACTGAAGGCAAAAGAAAGGGACACCAAAGCCTCCCTAGGGGGAAAATTCCCCCCAGTTAAACAGCAGAAGAAAGGGCATGTCTGTACTGGTTTGGGGTTAGAAGCAGCCTTGCAGGGGAGCATAAAATTCTTGTCTTGTTTGAAACTGCAGGAACAGAGTGACTGCCCAAAGCTGGACCCTTGCAGAAACTGCTTCCACTACAGCTGTTTTCCCCTTTATTCCTAAGCAAATTGTGCTGACCACATGGCCACCCCAGGAGAGCAGACCCCGGGCTGTGCTAACTGCTGCAAAGGGCTATGCACAGCTGAAATCTCCATGTTCAAAGGGAGACAAGCCTGTGCTCCTGTCTCGAGAGAGAGGGATGAGACCTGAGGCTGCGGGATGCTGTAAGATGGCAATTGCACCTTGATCATGAATACTGCAGAAGCCCTTCCAAAGAGAAAGAGAAATCGCTTTTAAGCAGTATCTTCAAGCTCAGAGACTCTGCGCTCAGACTTCAGACACCACGCCATGACAGTCTGGCAGAAGGGGTGCTAATTTCCCTCTGGGGTTGGGAAAGAGTGGCTGTGGCCACACTGCACTCCTAAGGACAGAGAGGGGAACAGGACAGCCCTTCCTTCTCGGTTTGTATTCCACCTTCAACTCACTTCTCTTGCAAACGGGGCTTGGGAGGAGGTCTCATAAATGTACACAGTCACATTCCTGTCTTACCCAATGCATCCCAGGAATGAACAGCAGTCCAGCAGCGGGGCACCAGCTCACCACTCCCGAGCCAGCCGGGCCTGTCTGCCCTGCGCAGGCAAACACGCTTGCGGGTGTTTTTGGCAGAAATCCCTGCTCAGAGCCGGGTGCAGGCCCGGTCACGCTGTCAGCCTGTCTTGCGGTGCTGCAGCCTGAGAACCAGGCCCGTTTCTGGGGCTGGAAGGAGCGGCGTTCCCTTCCCGTGCGGGATTCCCCGGGGCTGGGACACCGCGTGTTCCCATCGCCACCGCGCGGCCGCGCTCCGCACTGCGGGCGGGGACACCGCCGGCGCGGAACGCGTCACGGGGCATTCCCACCCCTGCATCCCGAAGGGTGGGGATGGAAGACTTCCAGCGCCTTCGGTAAGTGGGAACAGCAGAGCCCTGAGCCAGTTCCAGCCCCAGCTGGTCTGCTGAAGCAGACCTGACCGATGCTCACGGACGGCAGCTGGGCAGCACGGAGAAGGGAAGGTAAAGGCCCTGTGCTGCCTGCCTGGGCACTCGGCCTGTGACAAAGAAGAGTAGCCCATGTGACAAAGAATCTTAGAATGAACTAGGCTGGAAAAGACCTTTGAGATCATCAAGTCCAACCTATGACCTAACACCTCCACAGACCCTGGAGCAGTGCTGGGTGCCCACACCTGCGTGCACAGACTGCGGCTGCATGGGATGCAGAAGGTGGGACAAGTATTCCATAATCCCATGGAGGTTCCAACAGGACACATTTATACCCCTGTGACAGCTAATAATACACTAATAACTACCAATACTAATAAATCTACTATTTATTCTAATAAATAATCATAGTTTTAGGTTGCAATAGGTGATTCTACTATTGGATCCTAAAAGGTAATACTGTAAATAGAATTTAAGAGATCCCAGCAGTACAACTTTTGATAATTGTGTTAATAGCTAATACCAATACTATAGATGCTAATTCTTGCAGGAGATTGTAATAAACACTAATAAAATAAACTAATAATGCTAATTAATAATAAATATCAATAGAGCTAATAAGCACACCTATCACAACCCTGACAGGACAGAGAGCAAATGATGGGTGACACTGCAGGCCACTGGGTGACACTGAGGCCTTGGGCTCCCCTGGACTGCACTGGCAGTGTTTGACCCATTACACCAAAGTGCCCCTTCTCATTTGGCCCCAGCTCATAATAATTAACCCCTGTGTTCTCATTTGACACCTTGATCAATCATCAGAGCCTCAATTGACCTCAAGTAACCCCTGTGCCCTCATTTGATCCTGCGATCAATTAAAAGAGACTTAAGCAACCCCTGTGACCTCAAGTAACCCCTCTCAGGGACTACAATGACCTCAAGTAACCCCTACCAGGGTCTCCAGTGACCTCAAGTAACCCCAAATGACCTCAGGTAACCCTTCCCAGGTACTCCAATGACCTCAAGTAACCCCTGTGACCTCAAGCAACCCCTGAGGTTCTGCACCCTCAGCTCTCAGGGGGAGCAGCCTGCAGCACCCCACAGTAGCACACCACAACCAGGCTGGCACGGGCAGGGATGCGAAGCAGACTCTGCCACAGCTTCCCTCCCTCCATTCATCTTCTTCTTGAGGAGTCGGCTCCTCAGCAGCAGGATCTGAGCAAGCCAGAGAACTCACCTGGCTCATGGTAGCCCTTCAATTTTGCTGCACACAGTCAGTACAGAGTCTTAAGCTTTATTTTTCTATTGGCCAGCAACTTAAACTGGGTTAAAAAAAAACAAAAGCAATGAATATTGTTACACAGAGAAAAAATATAAAACAACTCAGTGGGCACAAGCCAACTTACTGTTCATGTCTCATTCTTCCTGGCCTCTCCCAACCCTGTACAATGTGTTTGAAGGGAATGGGCAAAGGCAGCTATGAAGATATGCTTAAGAAATCAGAAATATTGCTTCAAGCAACATGCTCAATATTTTCCTCTTAGCTAGTAGTCAATACTTGTTAAGGAACTTTACTATAAAACAAGAAATAATTTAGAGGTTTCTCCTTTAGATCATTACAGAATCATTTAGATTTCTTTCCTCTCTTTCCTACTGCTGTGGAACCAAGGATACACCTCAGTTCCTCCACCTCTCTTTCTGCATTAGTTGAGGATTATTTCATAGGACTGATAATGGAGGAGTTTCAGATTGACCTGCTCTGAATTTTAACATGTTGCCCTTTAGCTCCAGTCCATGATTTCTGCTTTGTGAACCAAAACCCCCACGATTGGTCTGGATGATTCTGCTTATGTTGGCTGTCTGCTGCGAGGGACAGAGCTCAGCCAGCACTACTAAAAGGCCAGAAGAGGGAAGAAATTTATTTATGAAGGTCTGAGCTTGTCTTCACTGCTCAGAAACACCAAACTCCCTTTTCTGCTGCTTCATGAGTGTAACAGGCATACCAGGAAGGAGGGAACAAGACAAGAGGAACGCAAGATCCCATGAACTCAGGCTAAGATCCTGCTGGCACCAAGTCCATGGCAATGTCTGTGTCCCATATGTATCCAGCACCCCAGTGCAGAGACAAGATTTAATTAAAACCTATTCCTCAGCAGCAAACAGCTTACCCAGCACTATCAATTTACCAAGTACACTGGGGAAACTGGTTGAAACTGACTCTCCTGACCTTCTCGGCAGTAACCAGTAAAGTGAGCTTCCAGACAAAGCCAGAAAACCCTCAGCTGACTAACAAGCTCTTTGCAGGCTGATAAAACATTGGTATATATTCATTTCCTGCCCAAGGGAGGCAAACCTGGAGGTTTTAGTTAGAAAAATCAAACCAGGGGAACCTCTCAACATGTAACAGATGAAAAAGGTATTTCCACTAACTGAACAGGCCAAAGGGTAGCAAGATATGGCAGCCCCACAAAAAGACCAGTTCTTCACCAAACCTCATCAGGGGACAGGGAGGTGGAAGTAAGAGTTCTCACTCATGCTGGGAACCACTCAATAAAACAGACTAGACCCAAAAAGGCAGTCCGTCATCTTTGCTCCAGAACTGCAGGGCAGCAGAAGGCCTCTTGTGGCTCCTAATGGCACTGTGTTGGAGAAGGCTTCAAGGAAGAGGAAGAAGAATTGCTGAGAAATCCTAAGGCACCCACAACATCTTGGCAACATGAGTGTCACGACTGCATTTCAGCTGCACCAAGTTGTGCTCCCCATCAGCAGGGCAAGGAGCTCCTGGCCCAAGTAACCAGACAGGCATCCTCTCTGGTGGACAACAGCTGTGTTAGGACATTGGCGCACACTCGGGAGGAGGGAGGGAAATCTTCCATGTATGAGAAACTCAGCTCTGGCTCCAGCTCAGAACCATCATCTGTCCTCACAGTCAATGCCTGGTACTGCAGAGCCACTTCTCTGGAGAGCAAACCATGATTCTTGTATCCTGAGCATCCTGAGAGCTTCATGTTGGCTCGGGAAAAGCCTCAAGGGAAAGGGCCTTGGATAAATCTTGCTTTGTAGTTATATCAAGGGACTGTTGTGCTAAAGCTTCGAGCAGAAGATCCACAGCTCTTTTGCTTCTTGACACTGAAGAGGACCCGCTGAACTCCCGGCTGCCTCGTACACAACAAGGAGGATGACTTTCCCCAGAGGGGCAGGTAAGGCAGTGCATGGTTCTAAAGGCATTCAATTACAGAGCCAAGTCCTCAGGTTACAGACACTTTGGTGGTGGTGGCGGAGAGTGGTCAGGTTGGCGGGTGCTAAGGGAAGTGGCAGAGGGGGAGCGACAGAGCTCTCACAGCTATTAATATGGTTCTGACTTTAAACTCTTGTACAAGCAGCAGGTGAAAATCATCCCAAAGATCTACAGTGTAAAGGGAAGAAAGAAATACATTAAAACCACAGAATGGATGCAGTGGAGCCAGCAACTTGCAAACTGACAGTTCAGACCCACTGGAGTGTCAGCCAGCTCCTGCCTGGGGATAACACGCTCCAGCTTGCAATAGGCAGCAGGAAAAAAACAATCTGTGCTAATCCTCATAATTAACCACAGTAGCTTCCTGGGGTGTAATGTGGCTGCTTGCCAGAACAAAGGGGAAGATGAGGAAGTCCCAGACATGTCTGCATTGGGAAAAAAGAATATCCTGTGCCTTCCCCTTTTAAAATGGGAATGCAAGACATTCACATTCTACACCTTTTTTCATCACTCTCTTGCAAATCATCGCAGACCCACGGGGCTGTTCTTCAACATAGCACAGCCGAAGGAAAAATTCTGGATGGCCCGAGCTAATCCTTAGGATCCCAGGTGGGAAGGTCCTGGCTGCGGGGCGGGCAGTTACGGGACACGGCCACAGGAGGGCTTCCTCGGGCTGCCGAGCCGTGGCCTCCCATGGCCCCGGAGCACAACTTCCCCGGTCCCGCAGGGTAAGCACCGTCACCTGCAGCGAATTCACCACACTGGCACAAAGACTTTTGCTTTGCAGCTGGTGAATCCTCGAGTCCCCGAAGTACCTGGCAACTTCCCCTTGCCAGGCAGGGAAGAGCAATAAAACATCTTTTTTCCATCCCTCAGCTCAGGGGTTCCTTCAACTTCTGCCCAGCACCCCAAAAAGTCCCCGGAGCCCTTTTTACCTGCACACAAGCAATGCTGATGCCCACTGCCCCGATAATTTTCAGATGCTCTTGAATGAAGTTTTCCAGCTTCGTAATGCAACCACTCTGCAGGGTGAAAGGAGGGACATGGAAAATCAGCTTCATTTTAACTTCTTGTTCACTTTAATCCAATGTTTGCGACCCTTGAAAGCAGCACTTCAAAAAGTGGTGTCTGTCAGCAATCTCTTCCCCTGATATCTCTGGAAAAGCTACGCAGATGATGTGAACTGCATCATGGCTGGTATTGCTCAGGACCAACTGGCCCAGGAACCTCTGAACAAACCCAAGGTGGCTGCTGGTAGAGCAGGAGAAATGCAGAAGAACCAGCCACATCACAGAGTGTCATTCTTCTCTCAGGTATGTGGAGAAACATTCCCTCACCCACTGCCTAGCTCCTGCCTGGAGGGGACGTTTGCTCCTGTGAGGCCAAAAGGCTAAGGAAATACTGCTGAGTGCATCCAGTACCAAGAACTCTTAACATAACTGAAGCCTTTGAAGAGTAAAAAAATTCTTCCCACTGCTATTTATTACATCAGTGAGTTTTGGTGTGAACCTGGAAAGCCAGGCTCTATCTGCCTCTGCCTTGCAACTGTCAGTCAAGGACCAGAAGTATCTCCATTTGCACCTCACAGAGTAGTTCCAACCACAGGAAGCTGTGTCAAATGCAGGACTTGCATCCAAGTCTCTTGCCAGAACCAACAACCTCTCCTGCTTCCCCCCATCATTAACGTACCCAGTGGTAACAAACATAATTTATTTTCCTCTACATCTACCTGTTAAGTAACAGTCTACAGAGCTGAACACTCAGCTAAAGAAGTGAATTCTACATTCCAAGGAATGCTACTGACTTTGAAGCCTACTGACAGTTGGCAGTAATAACACAATACCCTCATCACTCCCTGCCCACCTCCTTTACACACTTTGTGACAGGTGGCTCTGAAGCCTTTCTGCTCTTTACCTCCTTGTAGATGTTGGAAGGATGGTCTCTTCGGCCACACAGGTCAGTGATCGTCTTACAGCAGCTGTCTGGGACTTTCCTCCCACTGGCCTCTGGAGATTTGATCCACAGGCTGTCGGCCCAGTCCGTGTAGTTGTTGCTCCCACAGCACTTGAACTGTACACACACGGAGAGCCAAATCTGAGCCTGCAGGCACTGCAACCTTCTTCTCCCTCCAGCCTCCCACACCGAGCCCTGGGCTTCACCCGCCTTTGCAGACACTACAGCTATCTCATGGGTTTGGTTTTTTTATAATTATTAGCGACTTTCGTGTTAAGAGCTCCCCAAACTGCCATTAAATATCAAGTTCATCCATCCTTCAGCAGCTGTGACTTTTGTTTACTGCTGGGACGAACTGTAACCAGAGTGCACCTGCAGCTGCCTCAGCTCATAACTGCGTGTTAATGATGGCAACAGGCTAAGTTTAATTACCAGTTACCATCACAAAAGCACCTGCTATGGCACTATGCATAGAGTAGTCCCTGTGCTTTGAAAGTGCCTGTGCACAAGGGCTGTTTCTGTGGAAAAACCTGTCAGAACTGTGGCAGCCCTAACCTGAACCACCCCTGAGCCAGGCGCAGCAAGCAACAGTGGCAGGAGAGATCTTCTTTCATTACATCTTGCTCTCTAGAGTACTGAGAAGCTTAATGAAAAATGTCAGCAATTTCTCCAAAGCTTTGAACAGGGAAAGTAGAAGCAGCTGTCAGAGTGACTTGGCAGCTCCAGTTCACTGGGAGCAGTTCAGATATTGTTTCCCCAGTGCTACTGGTCATGCAATTCAGTGATCACACCATGCAATTCTGCCAGTTGCATGGCTCAGGCCCTGCACCTCACCCAACTCTGTCTTGAATGAGAACAAGCGGAACATACACTCAGCATACTGGAGAAATATCTCTAGGTTGGATGTCAAGAGATGCCTTTTCAGCCCTGCAGTTGCATTAATTCTCTTTGCCTCCAGAGACACCCACCTCCTGCTGCAGTTTGTCCACTGCGCTGGTAACACTCTCTTCTCCCTCCCTCCGGTACTTCTGGGTCATGGTGTTCTTCAAATTTTGCTTCAGCTCCAGGCTCAGCTGAATGGAAGAGACAAGTGGGATAAAATCACAAGGCAAACTCATTCCTCAGAACGACCCAAAGTCCTGCATACATTCCACTGCCTTTGCTCCAAGAGGAGGATGGAGAACCTAGTGGAAGCTACAGCTTCCTTCAAGATCATCCTCCAAGGCTGGACAGGCTTATTTCCAAATGATTACAGACCAGGCTTCTATTTTAACAACTGCAGGGAGGTGCTTTGGGACCAAATTTCAGCCTGTGTTACACAACTCCACGTGGCTTCTCACCTTGAATATGCCAGATTGCCAAGACATGACTGCAATGAAAGGGAATATGAAAGTGTGCCTGCTTAAACATGAATATGCCTGTGAGACCATGTGCAGTCTTCTCCCTCTAAAACCTGTAACAAAATACTAAGAACTCTGTTTTTGTAAAAAATACAAATCACTCTGTCCAGAAACAGGAAGAAATTGGAGTCTGTGGCATGGTGGACTGAAGCCACGTAGACCAAACAGCTCTTGTATCATCTTCAAAAAGGATGCCACAGGAGGGAATTAAAAGCGTGTAATTGCAAAAATCACTGCAAGGCCTTTCTTAATAATAGAGAGACAAAGTCTGATTTTGCAAGAGCAGAATTTCTGAAAGCATCATCATAAACCACTGGCATGTTCAGGTGATTGGATTCAAACACGTATTCCTATGAAGACTCTTTTAATCTAGCTGAATTTTTCTCACCCTTTGGTGACAGCCAAAAAGTGCCAAAGAGCTCCATCTTTTTTTTTTTTTCCATACTGGTTCATGCAGAAACACTGCTTCAGTCCAACTAAATTGAAATTCCAAGTTTCCTATACCAATAAACAACATCAAGATGCATTTTAGATGGGGTCAATGGATGAAACAACTGAGCAACCTCTTCATATACCTTCTATTCTACACAGTAAGTAGTAAATGAGAGGTCAAACATCTGGTTACGCTAAACTTTGCAAAATACAGTCTGGAGTTTATTCTCACTTTGAAACCCTGTTTTCTCCAATCCCATGTGTCAGATGGGGACAACACCTACCTCACAGAGATGATATGAGGCGTCATTCATTAATATTTGCAAAATGCTTTGAGATCCTGGGCTGGGAAGCTCTATGGAAATGCAAAGGACTTAGCATAATAGAAAGAAAGGAAAAGGTTCAGCAACTGGAAGGCGGAGGGAAATAAAGAGGAGAGTCCATTAGCAGAATTATTACTTGAGGGAAAAGCAGTTACCTGCAGGCTCACGGGGAAGAACTGCAGCATGGAACAGAGATAACAAAAGAACCAGTTTAGACACACATGCAAGCCTTAGACACCAAAGCAAGGGCTGAAATAAAAACAATGGCAAACAGAGCAAGCAGCCTGCAACCAAGAGAGAAGGGGGATTTATCAGCCAGAGGGCAAAGGGATATGCAGCTGTTGATCAGAGATGCACTCAAGGGTACAGTTCTGAATATGCTGTCCCTTATTTCAACCCAGGGATCAGCTCCTCTTCATCCACTGTCACATATGAACCTCATGCCTTTGCACAGATGGATGGACAGATCCTGGCTTCCTGCCATGCCTGCCAGGATTGATCTTTTCCTGTTAAATATGCACACTCATATCCCAGATCCCTCCTGGCAGGAGCCAGTACAGTTCTTTGGCTTCTTGCAAACCACCAGTGCCCATCCACGGCAAAGCACAGAAGGTCCAAGAGAAAATGGAATGGCAAGGAGTCCTGGCAGTGAAGTCAACAAGATGGGATGTTCAGCTGCTTTTCAGACAGTCATTTGATAACAATCCTAATTTGCCACTTCCAGTCAATTTCCAGACATGAGAGCAACTTTGCAGGCTGTTTGTGCCTTGGCAGTTAAACTCCCTTTGAAAACAAAGCGATGACTTAAGCTCTGCTCTCAGCAACTGCAAGAAGTGCCAAGCCAGACCTGCAGCTGTTGGGAGACTGTCCTTTTTCTCCAGCCCCTCAGCTGGGCTGCTTAAGTAAAGCTCTCAAAAACTTGTTGACCTGAAAGGACCTCCCAGCTGCACCGTCCATCACCTTTGCTAGATGCAGCAGGAACTGTTCCTGTGTCCTTAACCTGCTAAGTGGCACTAAGGTGATTTCAGCTGTTTGCACTACGCCTTCAAGGCTGTTAGGAGAGTCCCTAGATCTACACAGCCTCAAAAATTGTCTTCTACAAGGGTCTGTAGAAAAACATGGCACAAAGTGCACCACAGGAAGGAGCAGAGCAGCAGGGCTGAGCAGCCCCCTGGAGTAATGACCACCACTTTGTCAAAACCAGTAAATAATCCAAGGTCTTTTGTATATGGAGGGGAGCGAGTAGGTGAACCACAACCAGACCTATGTCCCAAGCATCCAAGCCAAATTCTGGCTGGAGAGATGGGATGATAATGAGCTGCTCTCTCTCCCTTATTTGAGTCTCCAAGGTCTAATGTCCACTCACCTGCTGGTAGTAGATATAGGCCAGGATTCCTGCAATGATCTCCAGGAGAAAGATGCATAGCAACAATATGAAGTACTGTAAAATAATGGGAAAAAGAGCACATTAGAACAGAACATAAGGAGATGCTGCGAGGCAGCTTTTCTTTACCTGGTAAAATGCCTGACTGTCTTCACCAATGCTTTTCTGCAGCAGTGTTCAAATGCAGGGGCTGGAATAAAGACTTCAACAGGGTAGGAAAGGAACAATCCCACAGATTAACAAAAAAACATCAAACCACAGAATAACTGAAGACAAGCAGCAGCAAGTGTGTGTTTAACTCTCAGAGCCAGAGGGATATAGAGAATGGGAAAGTGCAGGCAACCAAGATAAGATCACCGTACAAAAGAAAGTGGTTGCTAGATAACCTAATGACTACACTCAGTATCATACAAAATATCTGATTCTGACATCAATACCAAAAAAATTTAAACTTTTGCTTGTTTTGACATTGTTTAGGGCATTTCACCAAGTTACTAAGGAGCAATGTATGTTATAAAGATGATTCAGTAAAGCCACAGAGAGCCCATTTCACCAAATATACAGCACAGCAGCTAAGCATAAAGCATCATTTGTGCTGCCAGTGACTTCTGCGGAGCTCAGCCACAGGCTGAGTGGATGGATTTTAGCACTGAGTCACACTCAGCACTGGGACTGTACATGCTCCTGAACTGGGACCTAGGTGGAAAAGCTCAGCATCTCAAAACCAAAGTGAGAAGAACTCTTAGAAGATGAATAGGTGACCGTGACTATTTCTTAAAAGAGCTTGGTGGCACTGAAGTGAAAAGAGTAAGCCCTGCTTACCACAAGGAGATTCAAATGGACAGTACAGAAAACTGTTTGGAAGCCCTGATCTATACACAAACAAGTAGGGAAGCCAAACCCATGAGGAATATGTGCAATAGATTAAAAGGACTAGGTAGGCCTGAAGAGCCAGGGTGATGCGTCCACTTCCTTCTTAGGGTCAAAGACAGCTTTTCAGGGAGAACCCCTCTCCTGACAAACAGCCCCTGCCTTGCTCATGGTCAGCAATGAACAGCTTCTTTACAGATTCAGGCTGTTCTGTGACTGCTATTAAATTAATCTTTCTGTAGATAAAGCTGAAGAGACACCAATTCCAGCCACAAGGAACAAGGACCTCAAGTCCCTGTAAGAGCTGGCTTCCCCAGGACAGAACAAACAAAATATCTCCCTTTTTCTGTTTTACCCTCAACCTTAAGAAAGGTCTCTTACCAAGAGACAAAGCAAATGGCTCCCGACAAATGTAACTGGACATCAAACCTGCACAAAGAAGGACAGTGAAGATGCAGACACAGCAAGGATGCCTTCTTTTGCACGAGGGTTACACCCCCACTGTGCGCTCTTTTCACTAGGTATTTCCAAGCCCCTTCTGCAGGAGTAAAATGACGCACTCAGGCTTCCTCTTGCACCCCTGTGGGGCTTCAGCAGCTGCGAAGGAAGGACAGCTGGGTTTTATCTGCAGACCGGGCTTTAATCTGAGCACACAATCTCAGCCTTTCACTCCCCTGCCCCAGGCTCTCCCCCGCAGTGATCCCGACCATCTCTGCAGCCGCCTGTACAAGGTACCCATTCATCCCAGGGCAGTGAGTCACCCACTGGAGTGCAGGATAGCTAAAAGCTGCTCCCAACACTCCCAGGAGGTTGAAAAGCAGCAAGAAAGGGTTGGCAGGCCTTGACACAACGGCTGTCTCTCTTTTGCTGGGACCTTGTTATGCCTTAACTGGCCTGACTTCACCTCTCTGCCAAGGAGGGGCAGGAGGATGGTAGGATGCTGACAACCAATGGACTGGAAAGCTTATTTATTTTTCCTTGCTCTGTGTAAGGTCAGATGCATTCAGGTAGAGCTAAAGTTATGTCACCATAAGCTCTCTGCTCATTGTGCTGGCTTACAGTGGATACAAACAAACATGTATCCAGCAGACCTTAACAAATCTGAGTCACAAGTAAAACCTTGTGAGGGAGGTTAGTGCAGCTACCACCCATGAACCCAACCCATCTCTGCTGATACACTCCACCATTATCTTACTCTCATCATTCCCTGAGGGCCACTTCTAAGCATCATGCTGGGGGATGTATCATATAGGGGAACAGCAGCTTTCACTCTGGACACACACAGAGCACAGGGCAGCTCTCCCTGCTCTTCAGCCGTAGCTGCAGGGCTTTCTTAGAGGTCTGCTACGGGAGGAGTAGGCCAAGCTCTGGCATGGAACTGTAGGGACATGCCCTACTTGGTTCCCAAGTCAGAAATGAGTGATCACCAGAAGCCCTCTAGCAAACACATGCCTGGACCTGGGTGGGCTCTAAGCAAAATTTACCCTGGCTCTGGCTCCACAACAGAGTCAGGGCTCTTGAGTGTCTCCTCAAGATCTACAGAGTCCAAATTGCTTCCATCCAGTTTTGAGTGAAGTACCAATTGGTAAGTGTGTTTTCTCTGAATAACACAAAAAATGGTTTAACCCACCTACAAGCCAAATAACTATCTGGAGACATCTTTCTACTACCTGAAAAAGAGACAGATAGCAACAATACTCCTAAACCAGCAATCTCACTTCAGTGGGAGGGTTCCAGGCTGAAATGCAGCAGGAACAGAAATCCTAATCCACGTGTGTTCCCTTCTCCCTGTTCAAGGTAGCTGACTAGAAGCGGCAATGTGAGGGGCCAAGCCTATAGAAAGTCATTTTCTCTCCTTATAAGCAAGGTCTTCTATTTGACAGGTCTTTCCCTGGGACTACTGCTGCATTTTGACTGAAGTATGATATAACAGTCGTCTGTCATTGTAAAGAGCTGGACTGCAGCATCACAGCCAGCCAGGCTGCAGATCCACTGCCTTGCCTATTCAGGGAGCCAGAGAAACTCCACCCCTGCTGCCCAAGCCTCAGCACAGCACATGCTTAAGGAAGGCCAATAAGAAATGACAAAAAAGTAGCACAGCTGTGAGTGATGAGTGAAATACTATGAACGAGCCTAGAAGTGGGCCTATAAAACTCACAGTTACATACAAGGCAGCAAAATAATTCACAGCTTCCCAACTCTTAAAGAGATAAACAAACTAAAAACCAGATATGCATTTTACAAACAGCACCCAAAGCCGTCAGTAATCGATTTTTAAAAGCACCAAGGCATCACTAAGGAGAGCAGAGAGTGCTGCTTATACTGCTGCCTCCCATACTTACATGGGTCTCTTGTACAGAGAGATAGTGGGACCGGCTGGCACAGCCCCTGGGGTGACTGTGAAGCTGTCAGGATTACTGTCTGAGCTCAGAGCTGGCAGAGGCCCCCAGCCAGGCTCACCCAGCCCTGGCAAGCACAGCCCTGTCTCAGATTACTCAGGGCAACCAAAGCAGAGCACAAGCAAGAAGAGACAATAGGCCTGTCACAAGCAGCCACTCCAAAAGGACGAGTGGTGTAAGGAGACAGAGTGACCTTTTGTTCCCTAGAGACAATTATTAGTTTTCTATGGCAGAATAACAAAGAAAACCCCCCTGGATTTTCATATGTAGCTTCTGGATGAGGGAAAAAGACAAAGGGAGATCTCTTTGGCATGGAGAGTCAGTGAAGCAAGGCCAAAACCAACTGCTACAGATCAGGAGCCTACTGAACAAGCATCAGCAATGCACTCACTGTGTCTCCCTCTGTATTTTATTCTCCCTTCCTGGCCCTGCTCTGCCTCTCACAGGGATTATCAGGTCTGCACAGCAGTGAAGCATCAGGCTTGCTCACAGCTCCTGTTTCTGCTCCTCTATCCAAACTAAAGGGGAGAAATGGGGCCGGTCAGGTCAACGAGGATTTGCAAAGGGAGGAGCTGGCGGCTGAAGTATCTTTTTCTGTACCTGTGAAAGCCAAAAGCTGCTGATAGTTATTTCAGTCACTGCACTCACCACTGCAGCCCAGACACTAAAACAGACTGCTGCCACACTCCAGACTAAAAGGGAGATTTGAGAGAGAGCAAGCAAAATAGAAACCCCAAGTAAGAAAACTTCAGTGTAGGTGGGTGAGCAGGGAGCTCAGGAAGTAATATAGAGAACGGTGCAAAAGCAGCAGCAGATTATCAAAACAGTACGGCTCTTTTTTTGTGGAAGCAAGACTAAAGTAATTTTTTTGCAACTGAAGAAAATATTGGAAATGTTCTGATCTTTTACAACCAAGTGAAAAAGTGTGTTAATCTGGCTTGAACCTAATGTCATTAAAAGCTGGTTTTGTTACAGGTCTCTCATATTTTCCTCCTTCTTCCCATTTTCCAAAACCGAATATAGAATGGGCAAGGAAGAAGGAAGAGACAAAAGCCACAAGCTTTTGCTTTGAATAGTTTCAAATAGATGTTCTTACACAAAGCATAGGTACTACAACTACACTTTTTACTCTTGGACCATGCAGCACATTCTTTGCGTGGATGAGAGGAAATGCTCTGCAGTAAAACCTGTCCTCTGGAACATGGACAGCACTGCTGCCAGGAGCTGGAGACCCTAGTGATATTTGCTCTAGGACAAACAAATAAGGCTGCACACAACACAACCAAGATATTTCCCTCAAACAAAACAACCAAGCAAAACTCACCACTCTTAGCAAATTCCGCCGCTCTTTGAAGGTGGCACAGCACCCGAGGATGCCAGTGACCATGACCACCACCCCAGCCACCACCAGGATGTAAGCAGTAGCAGAGTATGTGCTGGAGGAGAGCAGGCTGATGTAGTCACTCTTCTCAGCCAGGGTCCAGGTACCCACTGCCATCACAGCCCCACCAGCCAGCTGGGGAGACAAAAAAGCAAGAAAATGAAGGGTGTCTGAGGCATGAATTTCCTCACCTCTCAGAGCAACTGGACAGGGACAGCAGGATGTGCCACAGCCCTATCAGCTGAGCCAAAGATGATCTACATTAAGGGATGGATTCACTGGGACTGGAACAAATCCCAGTGCAGTGGCAAAGACTGAGCTTCAAGGCACCCAGTTCAGCACCCCAGGCAGCCTGACATGGAAGCTTTCTAAACCATCTACCTGTGCACAGCAGTTCATACTCAGACCAGAGTCTTCCCAAATGTAGCCACATTGGGTTTGGGGCAAATAAAACATGTCAAATCTGTACGACCAGCCTGGCTGGCTAAACTCTTACCCTGGTAGCAAATGAACACAGAGAACCCAACCACACCCCTAGCAGTCCACTTTATCTTTGTAAGCCTTCCATTTCCAGAGGGTTTTAGGCAGCTTCTGATAAACTCAGACAGTTCTCCTTAAAGGTCTGACCTGGACACTCCATTGTTCTGTCCCATGCACCAAAGTAAAACACAATCCTTTGGCATCAGTAACTTTTCTAGTGGAAAGCACAACTCTGGGAAGTTCTAGTGTGGACCAGCTGCAAGAGGGTGCGCGTTATCTAGCTGTCCCATTTCACTGCCAGCACTCCCTCTTGCTATTTCAAGAGGAGGAATGGCAACACAGTAGAGCCTTTATGCTCCCTGAAAAAGTAAACCACGTGAAAAAACCAAAGTTTATTTTCAGGGTTCCTGTAATTTTCTATACTTGGTAACATGACCTAGAAACAGCCACATGCTACAGTGTCAAACCATAACTTCTGCCTGGGCAGGCAAGCCCAAGGGGTGGCATTTCACCCAACAGGACAAGACTTGTGTCCTACTGACATCAGCACTTCTTCCCAAAGACTTCATCACACCCATTTTTGCATCCCTGACACCAAAACTGCAGTGCCATCTCATTGCCTCTGACACAGACTGAATTTCCTTACCCAGAAAAAGAAGTTGAAGATGAAGAGCAGGTACTTGAGACAGATGGTCCCACATGTTTCCTTCTTTTCTGTATACTCACGCATCTTTCTGGTTCACCAAGTTCCTAAAAAAAAAATAAATAAACCAGGAGAGCTTGAGTGAGTCAGTCATCACACCACTTCTCCCAGAAGGTCAGCATTACTGCTCTCCTCCTGCAAGATCTAACACCTCCAATCTTTTGCTGAAGTAAGCCAGTGAACAAGCCATTCAACTGACTTCAGGGACACAGGACAGTGCTCAGATAAAGAGCTCTCGTATCCATCTGGGTGACCTACACAAAAGAGTTCACACAATCCCAGAGCTGTTCTCCAGAAAATCCCAGTCTGGCTCCTGACTACAGCCTGTAGTGGCTGTTCTGAAGGCAGCAACAGAAACCTCGGTCTCTGATATTTATGGAATAAACTGTCTTCAAAGAATATTATTTTCTCACTGGCATTAGTTACAACTGCCTTAAACAGAACCTTCTCTAAGTTTGGGCTATTTTTAATCTTTACAACTGGAACTGGGAATATACTTGTTATATGTTCAGATCTCCTATCTTTTTTGAATGCCAGCAGTCTGTTGGAGTAATTAATTCTCTTCTTCACCGCTTACTTTTCATGGCCCTTCTCACTGGCTAGCTGTCCTCCTGGGCACTAAAGAGACTCTCCTAGCTACTAAGAGGGAGAAATACAACCATCAGCTTCAGATGATCTGACAGCATAAAATGCCCCTGCAGATATGTAAGGAATGGGAGTTTGTTGTGAGTCAGTCCCAGTGCAGTGTTACAGATCTGCTACAGCCCGGGGAAGGTTCCTCAGAAGAAGGTCTGCAGCAAGCACAGCTCCATGTCACTTCACTGCCTGTTGTTCAGACCTCAAAGTCTGAACCTCTCAAAAAAACATTCTCATCACTGCCTGATAGGCAGACAAGACAAAGGCACTGCCCAGAGTATCACTGCCGGCATAACCTGTGTGAGGCAGGATGCAGAAGTGCAACCAAGTCCTCACCACTTGCATTCAATTAAAAAATCATCCCTTTCGTCCCCCACCAGGCAGCAAGGAATGATGCAAGCACTGTGCACTCATGTCAGAGTGCAACGTTTTCCTAAACCAGCAATTTCCCTGGAAGCAGGCAGGCAAACAGCCTCTACATTTTCCCAGAGGCATGGAGTTCATGCTTAGTTAAATTACAAAACTTCTTCACACAAGTGATGCAAGCTCCCTCCAGGGACCCACTGCAGCTGCACCCAGCTACAGTAAAGACACTCAACTACCTTGGCAAAACACCTGACAGCAAAGGAAGTTGAGAAACAGGTACACACAGCCAGGCTGCACATCAGGTGACTATCAGCATTATCTTTGTCACCACACTTCTAATGTCTGGCTTCAGAGCCAGATGAACCAAGGCTGGGAACAGCAGCTGCCCATTCTGCAGCATAATTGTATTTTATCTGCAGGAAACTATTTCCTTGTGCTTCATGCCAGCTCACTCAACAACCCCAGCCAGGCCTGTGCTTTAGAAATTAACAAATGAAGCCAACAAGGAAAGCAAGAGTGTGAACAAGCCAACAGTCCCACCCATGCCTATCCCCATCACCATTTCACAAGAAAACATTTTTCTCCAGAATTAACATCTGGCAACAGCAGTTGGCAGCAGAATGCTGCTTCACTGGCAAAGTGAGCAGCTCTGAGATGGTGGCACAGATCAAGGAGAACAACTCTTCAGAGTTATCTTCAGAAGAGATCAGAACCTCCAGCAATGCTCAGATTAATTACCATGTTGCAGCACAAAAGGGCCCCAGGCTTTGGGAAGGAATGAATGCCGCTGGTACTGTATGCACTGATCAGGCTTGCAAGTTCTCCATGAGAAGACGCCCCAAGAACACAACATTCATGAAAGGTGACAGATTTACAGCTGCCAGAGGCTTCATTTAGCCACAGACCAAGAACAGCAGCAGCAAGGCAGCCACACACGCCTGCACAACTCCTAACAGGTACCTCAGCCCTGACGTGAGAGATGCCTTCCAGTAGAAGGTCTTCTCCACACCCCTTCTAACATCAGGGCTGTATGTAGAGGAACATGCACTGCAGGTTTGCAGACACTGACCAGGGGATGATAACAATGCTTTCTGTCCTTAAGACTCCTTGGCCCAGTTTCCCTCTTGCTCCCGAGGATTTTAGGAACCTTCCCTCCTTCCCTCACATATTGCCACAGAGCAGGTGCTGGGCCCCAGAAATGGATACTAACATGTCCTTCCTTCTGATCCAAGAGCTCAGAAATCCCAGTCACAGCTCCATCTCGTCCTGGGTGAGGACTGGGCAGACGCACGGCTGAGGCTGCACTTGCACCAGGTAACAGTCTGAAATCCCCCTCAAGACTGCGGGTCCTGCTCCACGCAGCACTGGGTACAGGCCTTTCAGGCAGCCTGGCTTCACTGCTGGCAGGAGAGGATACGCCTGTTTCCAGAGAGCTGGCAGGGAACAGCTGCAGGTTTATAAAGCAGGGTGAATCACCAGGGATGGCAGACCATGAATCAGAAAGCAATCAGGGCTGTCTCCTGTTTGATCTATCCTTCCTAGCCAGGAGCAGAGCCGATGGCACTGGCTGCTTCTGCATGCTTAATGACTCACCCAGCCAACTATTCAGGGAAAGGCAGCTCTCTAGACCCTCTTTTTGGAAGTCGTGTTTGTGCTCCTTGCCTCACACAGGGCGATCTGCTGCCTCCCATCACCTGCAAAGACAGGGTCAGGCTTCAGGGAGCTATCCTGGTCTTCAGGGAAAGCAAGTGAGGGCAGGAGACTACAGTGAAACACTTTTCCCAAGGAGCCCGGCAGTGGAAGCAGGGAGCCACAATCTGCTTCACAAGCTTAGGGCCACTTCAGGCTCTGAGCCTCATGGTCCCAAAAAGCACAGAGGTGTTGGTTAGCGTCACAGCACCAGGATGAATATGGGAGCGTCATCCTGAATTCACTGACATAACCAGGGTTTCTTGCCATCAGTCATCCTTATAACAAACCCTCAGAACTGATATGAATCATTCTTGAAACTGGACAAGAAGCAGCAACAGTACTTAACACACATAATTCTGTTCTATTTTAAACACTGAGGTAAAGACCTGTTCTGAATCATTATCAGTAATTACAAATGAGCTCTCTGATGAACAGGAAATGGCAAGCTCTGCCACAGGGGTGTATTTACAAATACATAAAAACATATTAATTAAACATGAGCTTCATAATGGGAAGTATTTTGCTAAATGAAAAAGTGGTTAGAAGAGTAAAAGTACTTCCATAATGAAGCTCACTTGGTCCAGTCCAACAGACAGCAGTTTCATCAGCAAGTTAAATTTCAGTAAGCAATCACAGAATACAGGCTGTGAAATTTAGTCACACAATGGAAAGAAGTATTTTTATGGAATTCACAAGAATCAACAAGAATCAAGGGTTCCTACTATGCCCACACACACTGCAAGAGAAGAGACAGAGACAAATAATTCTCTAGGGAAACAAAATGCATTAAGCTGAGAGGAAAACACAAGTGACAGAACCTGTAGATAAAAAGGAAGGGGTAACAGCTTGAAGATTAATTCAAGAAACTGGGAGTTGAACAGCCTGAATCCAACTTTCCACTGTGACACAGACTTTGTGCATGGACTTGAGCAAGTCCCTCAGTATGACCCTTGCCTCCCTCTTCCTCCCCAGTGCAAGACCCTCACCTTTCTCTAAACCCAGTGATTTTATGAGGATCTGCACCGAGAAGCCCTGCTGATGGAGGAATGCCAGCTGAGGGGCACGACAGGCTCTAGGTGACTGGCAAATTGGCAAAAGCCTGACAGCAACACGATTTCACAGACTCAAAAGTGTTTTTGCCAGCAAAGACTACTTTGTCCAGTGAACTGGAACAACCTCTTTCGTGATTAATAAAATACATACTTAAAATAAGAGGACTGCCTGGCAAAGCAATTTTGGCAATAATTTATGAGCCTTGCTGGTTCAAATGCATCAGAGATTGAGATGCTAATAATGAAGTACAAGAATAACAGTGAATAACAGTGGAATAACAGTGAAGCAAGGAGGAACCTATGCAAACATCTCGAAAAGATAAAAAAGATTAAGCGTGAGCTCACTCCTAGGAGGGTAAGAATACACAGGGCATGACTGCCAGGCAAGGCTGGGATCACTTCACAAATGAAACCATACCATGGTCTGATTTTCTTGGGCTCTCATCCTACTGCGACTGAACCCTTAGGACAAACTGCACCACAAGAACTCACCAGAAGCTGAGTGGTATGACTCCAGTTCTGGGTGCTGAGCATCTAGGAACACAAGCACTGCACAAGCAGCTGTGAAACCTAAAGTTTCAATGGCAGGACTTGCTCTGGGTGTTCCACATTACACCACTGTACTTTTCTTTGCAGATCCAAAGGCACACGTAGGGATGCACACACAGCCCAGCTCAGAAAGCATGTGACATGCACACACACACTCCTGCTGGCTAGACATTCATTTAGTCACCCCAGACACTGCTTGGTACATCTGCCTCAACTTGCACAGTAACAGCACTTAATTAAACAGCAAAGAAAGCCAGGCCTGCAGGCTTTTTCTGCACAACCTGCCCTAAAGCAGCATCTGACAGATCGGGAAGAAACAATGCCAAAGCAAATTAAATAGCTCCTAGGCCAGAAAAATCATCATTATTTAAAAGTATTGATTTTTGAGTGATAGCAAACAAATTGGTATCCAACACATCAGCGACAACTATTTCACAGATAACTCATACACCACAACTTAGATAACTTCTAACATCTTCGCCAAAGCACACAAGAAAGACTTGCTGCAGGAAATCCCACTGCACCTATGCTGCAACAAAAGTAGACCCCTAATGCAACCACGTGGCACTCTGCTGGCCTGGAGGGAAATGTTCCACTGAGGACTATCTGAGCTGGGCCAGATAACCCTGGTAGTCATTAGCAAACAAAGCAGATGTCCTCCCCTTGGTATGTGCAGTGCAGGTGTGGGCCAATAACTTTAATCTTCAGCAAACTCACTGACATTCTCCAGCAAGGCTAAACTCCAACCTTTGAAAGCATGACCTCTCTTGAGTTCCCTCTCTGTAAGATAAAAACATTACCACTGACACTTTACCTACTCCACTGAACATCCTCAGAAAGGGCCTCCAGCTGCTTATCACCTTCCAGAAAGCAGCTAAAAGTAATTTAAGTAAAGCCTTCCCAGGAGAGGAATTCTAAAGCTTGCAGGTGAAGAGCTCAAATTCACACCATGTGCCATTATCCACCCCCAAACTGATAGCCAACATGGAACAGCAGCCTTGACACTGACCTTTTACCACCAACGCAGCTCACAGCACCAGTGCAAACGTTCAGTCCTCTTCAAAGGCTATTTTTCACCCCCTCTCTTCTTGCTGGCTCTAGTCTGCTGCTGGATTTAGGAAAGCAGAAAGCTGAAGGAAAAAAGAAGAGAGATGCAGAGAATCATGAACTATGTCAAAGGCCATTCTAAAATCAATATATGATTATATGCTTTGCCATCAAGTCCTTTAAGTAGAGAGCACATGATTTCAGAATACACCTTGTGAATGCATTTGATTAAACTGCAAAGCATGCACTGGATAACAGGGAAGAGCCAAACTGCAGCATGAACATCTTCTGCTGGCAGAAAGCTGTCAGAACAGGTTTGTATTTACTGCTGCATCCTGTAAATGCTGCTACCAATTCTGTCAAGGTTGTGTATACAAAATGACAGCTGATCCTGCTGCAAAAGGCCTGAAAGCATCTCCATGAGAAAGCTCAGGAAAATCCTTCTGTGCAGTGTGAAGCCCTAGCTGGTGTTAGTGCCTTGAAGTGATCAAGTTCTCAACCTGGTCATGGGCAATCCCACCCTCTCTCCTTCCTCAGCTCTCCCTTCTGAACAGCCTGTAGCCATTGACAGAATAACAAGTCTTCCTCCTTAGCCTGTTTGGATGCTGAATTAATGATCCTTTTATCTACACCATGACACTAACTTACTTCACAGTCTAAGGCTTAAGCTCCTATCTACTGCCCATACAGAGATACAAAAGCAGTAATACTTCCTGACTTGCCTGGGTGGGATAATGGAGCATTTGAAAACCACCTGGGAAGAGAAAAAGGGTACTTTTTATTAGCAGATCTAATTTCACAATTCCTAGCCATTTTAACTTTCTATTATATTCAAGTAGTGGTTCCTGCAGGCCTTTACCCAGCACAGTATGGACAACACACCTTCATTTATAACCAGCTTGGATTACCCCTGCTTCCATTCCCTATGAAAAATGTGCCAATAAGAGCCAGAAACTTGTTGATTCACATTACTACACAGCCTCTACACCACAAAAACATCTCTTCAGAGAAACAAGTGAAAATTCTGGTATTTCAAACACTGGGAAGCAGGCCAAAAAAATTTCACTGGGTTCATTAATTAAAGATCATATAAGGGAACTTTCTGAGGAACCAGGGAGAAGAGGGAAGGCACAGTCATGTATAAGGCAAGCAGTAGTTCTGAAGCATCCTGCTGAGGCTGGGCCCAAACTCTCCAAGATCAGCCCTAGTGCCCTGTCCTTTATTCATCTGCTTCATGCAGCTCCCACACTCCTGGCTTTTCAGAAGGGAAAGCTGACCCGGAACACAAAGCTCAGTGCTTTGCTTTCCATCTCAGCATGTTGGAACATGCTGCAAAGTCAAAGTACTTGTGCCTAAGGCTGGGGAGAATGCAAAACAAAGTCAGACATCCACTGAGAAGGTAAAGCTCCTTCTAAGGAATTGTCATTTAAATTGGGGGGGGGGGGGGGGGAAGCAGGCACACAGAACAGATCTTGGTCAAAACCCCTCCTCCCTGACATCTTTGGCAGACCCTGCTTGACCCCACCTCTTGACTGGGAGAGCACTCTTCCAAAGAAGTGAGAGAGGGTAAGTTCCCATTCTGGGACTCCGGGAGGATGTCATATCAACACTGTGTCTAGGCAACATCTCCATGGGCACATGAGAGCCCTGATGTCACTCCTCAGGATGCTTGCCAAATCCCTCCTTTCTTCTGCCCTGGCTAAAGGTGCTGTGTTTTGAATAGACCCCTCAAAAGAGACCCTTAAGTCCTGCTAATTTGGATGAGAGCCAGGTATCCAGAGAGGATCTGCATGCCTAATACACCTGAGGAGTCGCCTGCTCTTTGAGACAAGAGCTGTCTCACCGGAGAAGAGCACTCACCCCTTCCACTCACATTTTCAATACTGTTTACTCCCCAGGGGAGGGGCTCACTGAAGCATAAATAACAATAACCATAAATTTCAAACTCAGTAAGGATTTACACATTCAGCACCACCCACATACCTGCAAATTAAGTGTTTTATGAGGGGGTTAGCCAAACTGGGCGAGGCAATGCCTGGCTGCAGGATCCTTGAGGATAACAAGGACCTTGGCACAAAACCAATTTTACAACCATTAAGAAAAGAAAGCATAAGAGAGAAAGGTAAGAGTGACTGAGCATGCCTGGGACTGTGTGTTCATACTCTAGCACTGTTTCACTACAAAGCAAACAAAAAACCCTTCCCTGGCAAAACATATGCAGTCAGCCACAACGTGAGAGCAGAAAGCCCACATCTCCTGCTCCCAGAAGTGGATAAGCAGGGAAGCAAGCAGCCCCTCCAAGTCCCCATTGGGAGCTGGAAGGCGGGCCAGAGACCAGCACCCACTGTGCAACCAAGGGAAACTCCTTCTGCGTCAAACAACATCCTCTTGTATTCCATAAGGCCTCCTTTATCCTGAAGGATCCCAGAGCACTTTACACTATTTATACACAGGAACCACTTCACTAGTCATTGAACTGAGGAGAGGAACAATAACCCACTCTTTTCTCTCACTCGAAGCACCAGAAATCAGTGCCTGGCTGTGTTTGCAGAGAGCTCATAGCAATGAGGGTTTGACACAACAAGGAGCAATAGTTCAGATAGGTCAGGGTCAGCCAACAGACAAGGCAAACTCTTCACTGCAGCCTACTATTGGTATTTTAAATTCTATTTTCCCAACTCTGCTCATGGGCATTGTGGGGTTCTTTTTGTTTGGGTTTTTTTTTTTCTTTTTTTTCTTTTTTTTTTTTTTTTTGTAAGCAGGGCTTTGTCTGTGCTGGAGAATTTACCAGTAGCATTAAACCACATTTCTAAACAAAACATTTTGTGCCAAATCAGCATGCTGCTTGATCCCTTCCTATTCATTATCTTCCTATTCATCACATTCATTTTCATCCCAGCTCTCAGAAGCGTAGCCACTGGGTTCTCAGTGTTTTCAGAGAGCACTCACAAAACCTCCCTGACCTGTAGTCATGCCAGTACTAGGACCAAGTCAACAAGCACTAAAAGTCCTGGGAAGATAGAAATCCTCCCAGACTCCACAAAGCCTATTCAGGCAATTCTGTACACAAATTCAAAGTGCTCTCCAAATAATGCAGCAGTGACAATCATTTTTTCACACTCTACAAAGAGCTGGGTTTTTACACAGTGGTTTGAACTGAGGGCAAACACTAACCAAAGAACACGTGCTACATTGTAGCTGCTACACAGTCACTCAAAATTTGGCTGCAGTCTCAGTGCACTTTTGTTCCCTACAAATCTCTACATTGAAAAGGTGCTCAGCTAAAAGCCAGTAGATTTTCTGCCTCCCCACCGTATCAGGTGCATATCCCATGGCAGGCCGTCATCTTCACTGCACCAAACTCACAAACAAATCATGGGACTTTAAATCCCACTGTCAAAAACATGCAGCAGTTTTTGGAAGAGAGGGCAGGCAACTGGTGTTATCACCACAAGGTACATTTCCAGCCTCTCAATCACACAGTGTTCTATAATCTCACTGCCTAAAAGATCCTCTGCCTCCTCAAAGCACCCCAATAAAGAAAAAAGGGAGCAGGTTATAATAGGAGCACAGAGAGATTAAGTGCCTCTCCCAGCACAGAGAAGGGGTGAATTTGCCCTCCTCAACATTCATCCTCCAGCGGCTAAGCTGTCCTGTCAACACAGAACACAAAGCTATAAAACACAAAGTTTTCAAGTTACTTGTTAGCACTGCCTTGCCTGTGCCCAAGACACCTGACTGCAAACAGCACAAAGCAAGAGGTGCACAAAATACCACATCAGCTTTAACTTTTCTACAAAACTTGTTTTGAGCAGGTTGTTCCTGTTCTCACTTTCTGTGGTGCAAACAAGCAAAGCCAAAGTCTCTGGAGTCATCCCACACATCCTCCCCAGGCAGCCTGCCTCAATTTGAACTCCACTAAGATCATATTTTAAAAGCAGCTGACAAAGGGATTTGGAAGTGGAAACCAAGGTTAACGTTCTTACTGCTTCAGACCTGTTGCTGATTAGCTCAGGACTGGTGCCAGCCATGCCAGAGAAAGTGGAGCAGGTACCTGCAGTACCAGGAATGGGGTGATGCACTTTGCAGTGCCCTAGCACACCAAGAGATAAAGGGAACATCATGCAGACAAAGAATGGGGCAACAGCAACTCTCACCTCACTATGGCAGCCACAGATGCCAGTGACAACTTCAGGAGGCTCCCTTTCTACTCAGAACATCCTCATGTAGGAACACTCACACCTGGAAATACCCACTTTGCTAACAGCAGTGCCAGGAAAGGCCAAGAAATCTCTTCTGACCATCAGTCCTTATATATCCCCAGTATCCTTGTCTCCGGAGGGGTTCTGAAGCAGTCACTGAACGATTTGAGGAGTTATATTCCTCTCCACAGCTAAAATCACTTTATTAGAGTCAGATCAAATATCAAGCACAGTCAAGGGCAATTAAATGACATTTCATTTCCCAGAGCTGTAAGTCGAAGTTCATAGGAGCTGTCTCTCTCCTGTTGCTATAGGAGCAGTGCTGGAAACAATGCTCAATCCATGCTGCGTAAGGCTGCCTTGAAAAAGATCGTTCTTCCAGTAAAATTAAACAACTCCTGGCCAAAAACAAAACATTCCTCCCCCTTCCGCCTTGCCCTTGTGTAGCACATTTTAGTGACTCCACCAAAACCATCTACACAGCTGTTTGTGGAGCAGCCTGCAAACTTGACAGGGAGGCACCAGCATGTGAATAAACAACCGGGAGGCAAGGGCTGCCTCCAGGCAATTACTTGCTGGCCCTTCACCAAGGCTGGCGACAGGGGACAAGATACAAAGAAGTCTCTGGCTCCAGAGCACGCACCACGAAGCTCCAAAGAAATCCCCCAGCCCCGTGCCAACAACCACTTCCCCAAAACACCTTACTTTGCCGGCTGCATGGGGAGCTGCGCTTGCTCTGGTCCTCTCCACAGCTTCAAGCTGGCACAGGCAAAGGGCAGCTCTCCATGAAGGGTACAAAGCCATAACCAGGACAGCAACTTTGGCAAGGCTGTGTCAGTGTACGTCCTGGTTTTGGCTGAGATAGAGTCAGTGTTCTCCTCGGTAGCTGGTACAGTGCTGTGGTTTGGATTTAGTATGAGAACAGTGTCGGTAACAAACATGTTTTGGTTGTTGCTAAGTAGTGCTTACTCTAGATCAAGGACGTGTCAGTTTCCCACGCTCTGGCAGTGAGGAGGTGCACAAGAAGGGAAGGAGCATAGCCAGGACAGCTGATCCAAACTGGCCAAAGGGATGTTCCCTACTACAGAATGTCATGCTCAGGATATGAACCGGGGGGAGTTGGCCTGGAGCCACTGATCACCACTGGGGGACGAGCTACCGAGTTGTGTTGTGCATCATTCGCGTTTCTTGATGTTTATTCCTCTCTTGCTCTCCTTTGCATTACTATTACTGTTACTATTAAAATTATTATTACTGTTATTTTATTTTACATTGTTTCAATTGATAAATTGCTCTTATCTCAATCCATAACTTACACTATTTTACTGATTCTCCTCCCCATCCCCCATGAGCAGGGGGATGAAGGAGGGGTGGTACATAATTGCTGGCTGGGGTTAAACCATGACAGTGTAATCATCCACTGCATTTAGAGCTGGCAAGGAAAAGAACCTGGAAACAGGTTCCTCTAACAGACGCCAGCACAAAACAGCTGGACTTCAAACGAAGCAGGAAAATCCTGCAGGGGATTTCTCCACCAACCCACCCTCCTGTTACCTCAGCACTCTATGAAGAAGCTTCAATAAAGGAAAGCCTAAAATTACTTTGAAACTTAATCCTCCCCACAACCACCCCTCCACCTTGGAGGTCAATTTTCAAG
Organism: Corvus hawaiiensis; assembly: GCF_020740725.1. Taxonomy (NCBI): domain Eukaryota; kingdom Metazoa; phylum Chordata; class Aves; order Passeriformes; family Corvidae; genus Corvus; species Corvus hawaiiensis. The sequence goes on along the minus strand of NC_063218.1, from coordinate 46,438,711 downwards.
TCAAGAGGAACCATTACCATCTCATCTGATCTCCTGTTATTTTAAAGGTTAAAATTTAAAGGCTACAAGTAGTCCAGTCTACATTCTACAGTAGCACATTCTACCCTGGATTAACCCTCAAATCCCAAGAAGACCCAAGAACACTTCAGGAGATGGGAGAAATCACATATTTTGCTCCCTCAGGAGCCTCTAAAAACGTAACTGGCACATCCCCAGCATTCAGACTTCTTTGAGCTCAGCAGAAAGCAGCAGAGCACTTTGCTCTCAGTCTCTGGGCAGACTCATTATCCATCTTTCAATTCATCCAATGCCATTAGTGAGCAGGAGAGGAAAAGCAGTCCATAGCATGGCGCACTTGTAGGTTAAGACTCTCAGGACATCCTGAAGTATTAAAAGCAAAACACACCCAAGAGAAAATCCAGGAACAACACAGTCACAAGTTTCTGAAGAAACTGAGTAACTACCTTCAGTACTCAATGCCCACTGTGAAAATGAGGTTCCTCCTGGATATAAAGGCATAGAGGAACCCAGAAAACAAAACGCCCCCCTTGCTTTTGAAGCATTTAGAAAAAAAATCTAAAATTCATGCTGGAAGTAACCAAGTTAATTCTGGCACAGAAAATAATCTTCCTATTACTCAACTCAGCCAAAAGGGTGTTCCAGCTCTGACTGCCCAGGGCAGGATAATGCAAAGAGAGGGAACCAGAGCTGGCCACACATGGTTATCAGTGTTAAAAATCATGAGGATACTGCTGATCCACAGCAGTTGTGCCCTCGTACACAGGGAAATCAGCTTCCCACTTACACACTTGTAAATGCAATGTTGTAAGAATCATATTGATTTAACTGCAATAATTGATTTTGGATACTCTCACTGCTCTCACCTAAGCTGGCTTACCCCCTCCTTTTTTCTTAAAAGACTGTTAAAATTCCTGATGAAGTAACAAACAATAAAACCCTTTTTTCTACAAGGGGGTCCTCTTTCACATGGAGACAGATGCAGCCAAAGTAAAGCTCATGACATCAGTGAAAGCAGAGGTTTCCCTCTGCAACTATCTGCTTTTCCCTCCGCCCAGGCTTCTTGCAGCACACCTGTGAGTTAGGATCCACACTTCCCCAGTGCCTGAGGGCAAACAGCCCAGTGAAGTCAGCAACCAGGATTTCATCCTGGCCTAAGCACAGCGGTTTAAGTTCCCTTTTTTTTCTGTCTTGGACACACTGCATACATCAGAGGTAAGCTCTGGGGAGTGCACAATGGACAGAGCAGGCTTTTGTTTGGCTCTCCAGAGCCCATCTCTGGGCCGAGCACAGCCTCATTCCCCACACATGAGCTCAGCTGGACACCTGCACTCTTTCCCTGCTCAGGAGGAGGAAAAACCCCAGACAGCTGAGACTCAGAGGTGCAGGAACTAGCCTGACAGTTCTTCCTCCCCAAACACAGAAACAGGTCCTCCCAATAACAAGAAATATGTCCTTTTAAAAAACCCTCCAAGTGGACAAGGTACATTGGAGACCACACCAAATGTCTCCTCACCGCCGGCAGACCTCTCGCCTTAGCCAAGTCTCTCAGCAAAGATGGAAGAAGCTATTCCACACTGCAAGGGGAACCTGCAACCAGCCACAGGTCAATTCCTCACCAAGTGGTATTTCCACACAGGACTGGACTCACCCGTTCTATGCTTCAACAGCCAAAACCACAAGCACGAAGCCCAACACCTTCCAATATGCACATTTCTTGCACACAGCACTCAACACGCACACCCAAGACTCTTTCCTGCTCCCACGTGCCTGGCTTCTACACTCACTGTACACCCCTGGGATGGCACACACAGCTCCCCACCACTTCCCTGGGAGCTCTGCATGGAGCTTACAGTGACCATGGAGAAAAAGAGCCAACCATCTCTGTTCCCAGGGCAGTGTGGGGGTGAGATGTGGGACATGAATTCCTCCCTTCTGGATTCCACCAAAGCTAAGAAGAAATACTGACATTCACAAGCCATGACTCACGCCTGCCTTGTCAGGCACTACAGAAGTCCTGCTCACTGGCTGGCATGCCAAAACTGTCAGCGTGGCTGGCATCTGCCAGTTGGCTCTGACAGCAGATAAATTTGACCAAAACCATCCTTCCCCCTTATTTTCTTTATTGTTGCAGTGCAGTGGACACTGAGGATCAGAGTACTCCCTAAAAACCCCACAGGCATTGTGGCTCCTACTCCAGCAGATAACAAGTCAGCGATGCACTCCAGACAAAAGAGAAACCTCTCCCACAGTAATTCCTACCTCAAACCACTCCTGGTCCCACTTTTAACTGAATTTCACTAGTGAAGGAGCCAATGAATCCATTGTTCGTCCTCCAGCTATGCTGGTAAGTCATACATTTGTACTGAAAGAGCTGCCAAGGACTACTTTCAGTCTGTGTTGAGCTGATTCCACTCCTGCCTGAGATGCACCTACCAAAGTGTACAGCGCTTTTCTGGCTGGGGACTGGAGAGTCATAACCACCCAACCAGCAAGACCCAAATGCAGCCCAGACTCCAAAACACACCTCCCATTCCACCATGCAATGCCAATAGTGCAAAATAGCAATCATCTGCTCGATCTTTCTCCTGTCCACTTCTTCCCCATAGGAGCAGAAGTGTTCCAGGGTGAGGTATCAGACAAGTTTTCACCTTGTCCATTTGTACAGCACAGCAGATCTTCCTTCCATAGTATCTCCAAAAGGTGTTTCTTCCTTTAAACCTATCCCTCTCCGACAATGGCAAAGACATCTGGGAAACATGCTGCAAATTTCAGACCAACTCCACTGTTTCTTAGGAGCATCTGTCTTCCACATCACAGCTACAAGGACAAGTTTCACCAAAGCAGAGGCACTTACCCTTACAACTCTTCCCACTGCCCCAGCTCCCCACTGCTGCTGTCTTTCTTACAAAAGTAAAGAAAACCTGGCTTGAATAAGTGAACTTTGCTCCTTTTGTATTCAGATCTGGCACCAGCCACAGATAAGAAACAATGGTCAATGCCAAACATTTTTTGTCACTGACTTCTGCCTCAGCTTTTCTTTATGAAGCCTCATTACCACTGCCAGGAACAACCTGTGGGTCTGAGCAACATCCTCTCTTGCACCTCCCACATGTCTCATTTCCACCTCTCTTAAGAGACCATGTCACACCCCACATCCTCCACACTCCCTCTCTGGGATGCACTCAGGTAGGAGAGGCGGCTCCAGAGCAGCCTACAGGGATGCAGGCAATGCAATGTTAATCAAGAGTTGCACAGTGTGTATTTGCTTGGCTGCACCCTCAAGACAGTGCCTGTGGGTCAGTACCCAAATGAATTTAAACAGCTGCCAAGGACCTTCCCTCAACTGTTGCAGAATATAATTCCTGATGTCCTTCCTTATCCCACTAAACCAGTATCCTGCCTCCAATAATGCCCACCACTACTGGCATCAAAAGCATGCATGAAATACACACACACACACATATATATATATGTGTGTGTGTGTAACTCCATGAAAAGCCCAGCTGGCATGTCATGGCATCAATTCATGCTTGTATCCTTCCAAGGAGCTGGACACACTTTCAGTCCCATGTTGAGCTTATTGCACTCCTGCCCTACAGAGCTGCACAGCAGTTTTCCAGCATGGGCTGGAGTCAAAACCACCCAACCAGCACAAGAAACTCAGGCTAGAAACGTGGACCAAGTTGGTCATATACAAATGACCAGACCCCAAAACACACCTCTTACTCAGCCATGCAATTCCAGGAGTGCAAAATAGTCATCACCCTCCTGCTCATTTTGCCAAGAATTTTATTACTGTCAGCAGCCAGGACACAGGACTTAATAGGATTCCCTGAATCCATTCCCCAGGATCCCAGGCTGTTGAGATCACAAGCAGAGGAGTCTGGCAGGCAGGACAGACGAAACACTGAAGAAAGATGCCCATCAGCAGTGCTGCTATTACAGGGCAGATCCTTGCCAAGAGGGCCCGGCAGACAACAATTTCTGTGCCGTGGGGAGGGATGGAATGAGGCACTCTCCACAGAACTGACAGAACACCTCATCTCCATTCCACATGCCTGCCATTCCTCATTTCTCCCTCCACACCTTGGCTTCAGACACAGGGTAGCCAGGAAAAGCACATTTCTCACAGACTGGGAAGATGGGCACCATCCTGGGGAAAGCTCTGTCAAAATGCAAGTACAAAAAAGGATGGGAAAACGGGATGACTTTACAGTGACACTGTTCATTTCATTTCAGCTTTGCTGTGACAAAAGAAAAATCACATCAGAGTCTGAAAGGCAGGACGAGTGAGTGAGACAGAAGGAGACCTTCACCCTTAGGATCTGAAGATTTTTAAACAACCAGGGAGACTTAGGCTTCTGTTCCTCCCAGCCAAGGAAGCTGAGATGAGCTGTCATTTCTAGGAGTCCCCCTTCCTCAGGCTTTTCATGACCTCAGCTGTCAGTGCACACAGGGAGAGCTGGAGATAACCCACTGTTGAGCTCAGGAGCAGAAAGTAGAGTGAGGAGTAGAACATCCTCTCAGGAGGCCTAAGGAACAACGCTGATGAGGCCACTGGGGACAGTAATGGTAAACTGTGACATGAAAAAGCACAGCTACCCTTTCTGTTTTTCAGAGTCTGTCAATTTTTTCTTTCTAAGCTTCTGTCTTAAACAGAAGGCACAAAAAGAACAGAGGGACAGTATGATTGCTTTACAAATGACCAAATTACCTAGAAATGCCAGACAGGACAGTCTGCCACAAACAGGGACACATGGTGACAGAGATGTTACACAAACAAGCACATGCAAGTACACTTTTTCCTTCCATGCATAACCAATAGTCCAATGCACTCTTGAGAGCAGAAGCCAAACTACGTAGAAGGAACAAGTGAATTTGCCAGTGGGATGGCCTGGCTAGAAGAGACACAGCTCTCTAATCAACCCCCTCAGGCTGTCTCAAGAGCAAGGGGAGCTGTTGCCTTCTGTGCACGTCTAATGGAAACAGCCAGAATCGAGATACAACTTTTATTTACTGGAAATTATAGTCCTGCTGGAAAGTCCCTAAAGGGAGAGAGAGCCCTTCATCAGCCACTCCCACCTAGCATTTTTGCTTGACAAGGGAGTACAAGCAGCTTTCTTCCACCCCTTACTGAAGAATCTCTCACACCCAAAGACAAACTTTCAGAGGCTGCACTGAAAGTAGCAAATAAACCCCATTTAACACACTTGCCTTGAATTAGGAGAAAGAAAACGTGTTAAACTCTCACAAAATGTACCACAGGAGGGACTAACCACCTCAGACTCCAGAGTAAAATGAAGTGTTATACATGGGACATTATTTCAAGCACTCAGAAAAGGTGTTTTCTTATTGATTCCTGAAGCCAGCATACAGCAGGCAGTGCCAGGACTTTTACCAGGCAACAGGGGAAGTCATTCTCCTCCACTGCAGAAGCCACATGCAACAGTTTGGAATAAAACATGCTTTTTGCAGAAATACAGCACATGGCCAGAAGGAAATACAGGCCAGGAACTCAAAATACATCATCAGCACACTACAGAGCAAGGATGTGATCTGAGGAGAATTACACAGAGGAGCTCAAAAGCTGCCACCTCCTTCAGCTCACAGCTCAAGCTTCCAGCAAGGACATCTGACTCAGAAGTACTGGCAGCCCAGAGCAGCTGTGGCAAACCAGAGCCCAGGCCCACCTGTGCAAGCCAGTGTTGTGCCTTTGACAGGGACCTGTCACCAGACACGCCACATAAAGCGTAAGTGATGCTACCCCAGCTTCCAACAATCCAATTCCCCACTGGCCAGCTTCCAGCAATCCACAGATTGGGAACTGCCTGTCCTAGGCACGCAAAATGCTTCAGAGAATATAAATACACTGAAACTTCTGCACTGACTTTTCTAGTTACCATGAGCTCAGCAACAGCTCAACGGAGCCAGGCGTTCCGCTCCCTCCACAACAGGCAGCCCTTTGGCAGCAACAACAGTCAGCCAGGAGGACTGGGATGGACTTTGTCTGACTGGTGGCATGCTAAGAGGCTCTTCGGCCTCCACAGTATCAGGTAGTAAGACCATCCACCAAACCAAAAGCTTCCCTTAGAACCTTGCCAATGGCCTTTAGGTGGCAAAGGAAATGCATTTTTGCAAAAGGACCATCTTTCAAAACTGTTTGAACTAAATGGCCTCTGATGGGTGATGCTATTTCAATCAACCCTTGTTCTACGAGGCACCACATGAACCCTCAGGGAAAGCCAGGAAGCGCTGTAGGAGGACAAAGGAAGTGAAGCAGCACAATTTAAGGGATGCTACACAGTAGCCTGAAATAAAGACATGTCATTGCTAAAATTCAACAGGATACTGCAACAAGTTGATTACAAAAGCTCTCAGGAAAAGTCAGATTTAAAAAATTACAGCAGTTTATGTTCTTCATGAGAGGACAAGAAGAAGCAGCTACTTGTAAAGATTCCTCATGCCAAGCAGCACAACGGTGCAGCAATAACCCATCGTCATCAGCTCCCCATTTGATGCAGCTTCCAGAAAATGAAGGGAACAGAACACCGCCTGGACTGCGTGGTAAACAAGGGCTCACTCTCTCCCTCCTCCTCCTCCTCGGGTCCTGCAAGCCCAGCATAAAGGCCAAGTCTTTATTTGTACAACAGGGAAATTTAACTGAACAAAAGACAGAGGGGGATAATAATCGTTTCACAAGATTTATGGCAATATTCAGAACACCTTCACTAATTCCGCGGGCTGTGCAAAGTTTATGACACCACCTGCAACAGGTTAAAACACTTTTCTAATGAAAAAAAAAAAAAAAAAAAGAAGAACCACAACAAAGCGTACACGGGCCAAGCCCCTGCGAAGCTGTGCAATGCCACAGGGCAGTGCAGGGGAAGCAAAGCAGGGCTGCGGCAGGGCCGGGGTTGGGTGGCCGCGGCCAGGTCCCCACGGGTGCGGGCTGCCGGCAGGGACGGCGGGAGGGAGGGAGCGCCGGGCCCCGCTGCCGCACACGGGGCCCAGGGGCCGCGCTCGGCCCCGCTCTCCGGTGCTGCCGCCCCAGCCCCTTCCCCGGCCTCGCTTCCCCGGGGCCGCCGCGCCCCCCGCCTCCCGCCGTCCCCCCGGCGCCGCCATTTCGGGCGCTCCGCCTCACCGTCGGCCGCCGCTCCGCGCCGCCGCACGCCCCGACCTGCCGCGCTGCGCGGGAGGGAGGCAGGCCGGGACGGGAGGCACTCTCAGGAGGGCGGGAGGGAGGCGCGGCCGGCCCTGCCCGGCCCGCCCCAGCCCGGGCCACCTCCCCCGCTCCCGGCCGGCCCGGCTCGCCCCCTGCGGCCGGGGCTGCTCGTGCTCTGCGGCGCTATCCGCAGCCCCGGCTCGGCTCCCGCGCCTCACGTTGCCATTTCCATTGCCGCAGGCAACACCTTACAGCGAACTACTGCTGCTGGAGCGGCTTTTTTTTTTTTTCCTTTAAGGCGTCAGACCTGCTTGTTAAAAGAGTTTTCCATGGAACACCCTGTAAATTAAAATCAAGCCCTGACTGGCACATTGTCTCATCCTCCCATTACCTCACTTGAGCCGCAGCCCACATACTTCTGTGCTAAGCAGCAGCCCTGTGCGGGGGATGCTCCCAGGAAAAGACCCACGCCCTCTCCGCTCCACGGCTGAGTGGCCGCACATGCTTTTTCAGGGGCGGGATGAAGAGAGGAGATCTGGGCAGGGAAGGAAAAGGCCAGTTTAGAACCTCCTGCTTGCCCTAAGCTCTCCATGTGCCCAACTCAAAAATCACTTCATCCTTCCCAAGGAGTAGGCTCACTTCTCTCTCTCAGCCCATGAGAATCCTGCCTAAGCTTTAGTTCAGAGCTGCTGGAGAACCAAGTGGTCAAATAGAGCCTTGGAGGATCAGCTTGCTTACACACTGAAAGGTTTGTTGCAGGGAATATGCGGTAGAACCTGGAAGCCACAAGAGATGCCAGCCCCTGTCCAGGTCCTGGCCCTCCTTGGTGGAGCCCTGGGTAGCCGCCACACTGGGCCACTGCCTTCTTGCCATGTCCAGGGATTTCATGCACAAACAGGAAAGCACGGAACCCTCCCACCGTGGCAGATTTGGGTCAGCAAATGGGCATGACCGGGCACAAGTGCTTCCTGCACTTGGGAGAGCCTGCAGGTAAAGGCGAGATACACCACAGGACCCCCCCACCTCCACATCCTCAGCTTATTGCTGGAGTAATAGATACTTACTGCAGATACTTGTTTACCTTGAGAAGACTAATTGTACCTGGTCAGGTCTCCTGTGGACTAGTATATTCAGAAGTAGCACACAGCTACACTTGTGTTTGCAGCATCGTATATACGTATATAAACATGCCCCGCAGGCTGCAGAGGCTGGAGTCGGGTTATTGTAGCCTCGCCAGCCGAAATTTCCGTGTAACTCATCAACAGCCAGATAAGTAATGAGTGCCTTCTAGCAAAGCTCTGAACTGCAGCGCCGCGGGTCTCTTGGCACTGAGAGGGAGGATCGCCAAACAGAGCATGTGACGATGTATAATGGGCTGTGAGGTACATTTATAATTGGAGATGAAGTACTTGGTCTATATATATTTATAGTCTAAGCAATCAACAAGTAAAAAGATCATGAAAAGACACAAACAGAAGGTGACAGGACAGAAAATAATGTGTGAGTGGTTGCATGATCCCCATAGCAGGAACTCATTAATTGTGTGTATATGGAAAGTGTCCCTTGGAGTTCAGGCTGCTGGAATAAAGAAGGTAGTGGAAAACAACATCTCAAACCTTTGCAATTCCTGCATTTGTCCTGTGGAAAAGCTTTAAACTTTACACTGTGGCTTAATGCTCTCTTTTCAGCCCTGTTTTGGCTTTTCAAAGAGATGCTGTCAGCCTAATCCTCTTATGCTTACCCTTAGCATATTAACATGAAAGAGACAAGTGGAAGCAAAGCAGAGTGAGGTCCCTTTGCCGGCCTGCAGAGATTTGTGGGACCATGGCTGCTTATCAGAGCAGCTGGGTTTTTTTGCTTTTGCCCTTCAACCTGATTGTGTACACAGCTGCACTGTTGCATGTGCCAGGATAAGGCTTCCCAGGCTATAAGAAGAGTACTTTCTTGTGATATGATTCCAAAATACCTTACAGATTATGTGCAAAAAGTCACTTGTTCACTAAGAGGCTGGAGCCAATGTGGTGAAGGAATAAGCCCCCAGGCAGTCATATTTTGCATCCTCCCTCAACTCATGCCCCCTCAGGATATCCCATTATTCGCATTTATGCTGCAGTTTCCAGCAGTCACTTACAAAGGGTGGCTGCTCACAGAGCTTCCATTTAGAGGCAGGAGAGATTCTGGTAAAAAAGAGGGATGTAGTAAAATGAATTTCTTGGAAATTCTGGTCTAGTTTGGGTCTGATATCAGACAGGTTTAAAAACTAGCAGCATGCCCCTTTAGACCGCATCTTGGCCTTCTAACAGGATATTTAATTATTGTCCTGAGAGACAACAAAAGACCTTCCAGTAATAAACCCCACCCTGCTGTTTATCGTTGTCCAAGCTCAGCCTGCTCAAATTCTGTGCCATTTTGTCATCCTTGAAACAAAAATCCACCCTTCCTGCTTTAAAAAAATATATGTTACAATGAACTACTTGTGCTGTCAGTTTATAGCAGGGGAAATGAGTAATAATTTGTTTGGTCAAAACTGCAGTGTGATTAGTTCTGTAAGGCATGAACATCCAAGCTGGAGCCATGCCAGGGCACAAGGATTAAAAGCAACCAAATTCCTAACTCTAGTGAAAAGGATGCATGGGATATTAACAAAATAAAGATTTAGTTCTATGAATATAGGTAACAAGGTGAGAACCTGCCCTCTCTGAAAGCACTACCCCCCCGACACTGGGGAAGTATCTCGCCTTTTTCTCCCCCATGCTCTGCCTTCCCTGAACAGCTGGACTCTGGCTGCTTGAAAAACAGCCTCTGCCTCCAAAACATGGGGTCCTGGTCAACTCTCTCCCTATTTGTAAGAACCCCTGTGTACCACCATGGGGGACAGGCCACTTCCTGAGCAGTGAAAAGGGAAGGTCACACTACAATCAGTGATTGAAGATGGGAGGCTGAATCTCCTGCGGTGCCTGGAAAAAAATCTCTCAACACAACCGCTTCTAAGACAGCATTTCTTTATTGTCTGTACTGTTTGCACACTAAGAAAACCACTCAAGGTTGTACATTAAAAGAACCTGATGGTTCTTGCCTTTGCAGTATGACAGCACTGATAAAGGTAACACACACACTGGCCCGTATTTGCGTGTCAGCTGTATTTCACGCCTTTGTCTCGGGTGTGCTGTGTACAGAGTGTGGGAGGTGCATGTTCAGAACACCTTAGCACGGATTTCCCTTCCCAAACATCGCTCCTTGCAAACACGAGCAGTTCCCTGGCAGCACTGTTGGTCTTACTCCAGGCTCCACACCAGGTACCCTGCTTCCTTCTGGACCTCTTGTAGCTTTCTGATTCCCAGTCTCTAGAAGGTGCTGGTGCAGTTAAACAGTGTGAGTCACAGCCAGCCAACAGTAAGGACTGAGCAGGATCTTACTACTTTCAGCTCTTCCTTTTACTCAGAAATCCTGCTCTTCCAGAGAAAAACTTCCTCTTTCCTATCAGAAGTAAAAGGCACCAGGAGGAACCATGGAAATTCTTTGTAATACTGATGGGCTGTAAATGACTCAGAGCACTTTACTTGCATGGGATACTCCCAGTGAAATTTGTGCAATAAGCAGACATTCAGAGTGGCCGCCTTATCCCAAGAGAGGAAAGACCATGGCAAAGTACGGGCTTTCCCTATGCCGCAAGGCTGGGGGGCTGCTTCACAGCTGCAGTATCACATCTTGTGCCTAAAATGTCAGTCACACACAGAAACAGCCTCGAAAACAAAAGGGAAAAGGGCACTACCAAAAATCTCACTTAGTCCCAATAAGGCTTTGAGAGCCACTGAGCTGCAAACCCGAAAGCATCGCACCCCAGAAGCTCCACGGCCAGGCACAGTGGCAGCTATGCCGACAGGAGCACCTCTGGGGACAGTTTCTACCTCTGCCCGTGCCTCTCCTCCCCCTGCTTTGCCCCACCCCTTAGCGACAAGAAGGCCTCTTCCCAATGGGAACAGGTTCAATCCAGCTCTTTCTCAGGCCCTTCACCAGTAAAGTGAGGCTGTTGCTCAACGTCACTGCAAGAGAAAAAGGTACATTTCCCACAGGCAGCTGCCCTGTGCTTCCAGCCCAGGTGCACTTGAAAGCACTGCGGTGGGATCTTTCAGGACTGCGGGTGAGGCAGTTCCGAGTTGCTGGAGATTCTTCAGGAAAGGATAAGAGAATGGGAGGAAACAGGCAGCATTCAGCCTTAAAACAGGCTATATATGGCTCCCCTGGTTTGTATAGCACAGCTCCTGCAATTGGCTATGAATCAGCAGCACATGCCAGTGCCTGCGGGTCCCAGGGCAACTGCTCTGTGTTCCGTAAACATACAGCAGGACAGCGAAAATGTCCATTAGGGTGACAAAGCCATGAAAGCCATTGAGATGACTAGTCCTATCAGTCCATACTATAATCACACATGGAATCTGTTAACTACAATATTGACAAGCCCAACCAAATCCTGCAGTAAATACAGGGCCTGATCCAGATCTTGCCAGAAGTGGTGGAAGTGTTCTCACTCACCACAGCGGGCTCTCAGCTGAGCACTGCTGTTGCAGAACTAAGAGATGATGCTACTCTCTGGGACCTGGATCACTACTTAGAGCTAGCCCAAACTTAAAATAATTTCTTTATCTCTTACATGGAAATTCTATTTAATACAGACCCACTGTGTCCTCTGCTCACTGCTACTAGGCCACTTCTTTGCCAAAAAGAACAGGAACAAGACTTCATCCCTTTACAGGGAATCAACCTCTCCAGACAGAAGGCCCAATCTGTGCTACTAGCTAAGACCAGTCAAATTCCCCCAAAGAAGCAGAGGCCTCCAGAGACCAGGGCTGCATGCAGAGTTAGGAAGTAGAACAGTGCAGATAATATGCACATTTTGGCCTGATTTGTGCCTCAAAATTCACAGACTGGGAAAAGCTGCACCTTCCCCAAGTCTCTAGAGAGCTGATACCATCAAATTCAGCTTGCTTGAAAGGAATCCCCAGCTTCATGATATACCATTGGCACATGTCTCTTGCTGGCACATCAGTGTGCTTTATGCGCAGCACCCTTTCCTTCTGCTGATATCCTCCAGCTGCAGGGCATTCTCCCTCTGCCTGTCTTCTTGTGCTGTCAGCAACCTGGAAAGAGCAGCACAGAGCAAGAACACAACCTGGTTACTGAGATCTTCCTTCCAAGACGTTTGCCTCTGCTCTTTGCTCTCCACCAGCCATTTAGGATTTACATTTAGGATTGCAAGAAGTAACAGGCCCAAAGACTTGACTTCTCTGGAAGTCAGGCTAGATGAATAACACACAGAGAATGAGCATGAATTTCCAGGGAATGGGGAAAGCAACTGGACACATACAAGAGGGGGCACCATGGCGTAGTAATCAGAGCACCCATGTGAGTGGCCTGTGCCTTATTCCCAAGCTCCCCCATTGATGTCAGAATCCCAGGTTGTTTGTTCCACCTGTGTGGGCCATCTTGGGCAGCAGCGTGGTAATAAAGCATGCTGAAGGCACATGCTATGGGAGATGTGATTCACCTAGCTGATAAGTAAATCCTCCCAGTTAATGAACAGCTATGTCCTGCTGTGGCTATAACAGAGATGATGCAGGAGGTGGTGAAGGGATAAAAGAAAACAAAATGATAGCTTTCATGCAAGATTTAAAATACCTTTTTTTCCCCAAAATTACCTGTTTTTTAAAAAACTAAAAATCTTAGGGCAAACTTCTTTCAGCCGAACAGTATCTTATCTCCTTTTTAAACTATTGCCACTGAAATAGCTAGTCTGTACAATGCTTATTAAGATAGGGAAGAAAGAACCCTTAGAGCTGCATGCAGACTTCAAACTGAAAACACCAGCTTAAAATCTGGGGGAGTATGCAAGGATTTTGTGATGAAATATTCAAATTAAACTACTAATCTTGCAACAGCCAGATCTACCAGGTGAAGCTTTGTATGCAAAAACATCCAGTCTACACTTGGTGCTCTCCAGGCACAAAAGACAAGGACCTGAAGTCAGAGGAGTCAGGTCTTTTTTGGGATGTGACAAAGTCCATCTCTGACACCCCTCTCTTCTTGGGCCCATTCCCCAGGAGAGCCCACACCAGTCACCTCCAGCTGGGGAAGTATCCCAGGGTGACTGTTCATGTTCACTGACCTGGCCATGTGCAGCATGGGCTCCATGATGTTGTAGCCAGTCATCGCACTGCACTCGTAGAACACAGCCTTGTACTCCTGCCAGAGAGCACAGCAAGCACCCACGGTGACTGCCAGCTCTCTACCAGCACCATTCACCCACAGCCTTGGGAGCTGGCCCACCCTCATCCCCAGGAACCCCGCCAAGAGCCATTGGAGCCAGGAGGGTGGCTGCTACCCTGCTGGGGTGCACACCCTGCTCACCAACCCAGGAAAAGGAGATGCTTTTTCAGCATTTGGAGCCAAGCCAGAGTGTCCAAAAGGGAGCACTGGGGGAGTTGTTTGGGAAGAGAAAGCATCCATCCAGGGTACTTTGATTCCCTTACCTTTCTGTTGTGAGTCCAGAAGGCAGGAAACACCTTTGAAACCCTGTCTCCCCCCACCCAGGGGCCAAGGTGCCAGCAGGCAGGCAGACAAGGGAGTGAGGAAAGAGGCAGGATAATGTTGCATTAAGGAGCCCACAAATGGGAAATCAGCCATGCATGTTGCTCTCAGAAAGACTGTAATGGGACATCAAGCCCCAAGAGAAATACATGAGCCTCCCTCAAGGGCCATTGTCTGCCACATACAGGCCACCACCTCATCCTCCCTGGTACCAGAGGGACCTTGGTACATGTTCACATTGGAGAAACAGGGGGTGGGACGGAGAGGGAAGGTACCATACTGGAAGATGGCTCCAAGAAGGGCTATCTGCCAGCTGGAGGGTGGCTGCAGAGCAGGTCAAGCAGCAGAGCACTGAGTCACACCTTTGCCAGCCTTTCCCCCTCCACCTTGGGCACATTCCGGGTCTCCCTCTGCACAGCATCCAATTTGTTTCCAAGCAGAAAGACCACAGCTCCGTCCTCGATACCTTCCTGCAAGAGAAATAAAGACCCCTAGAGACCCAGAAACTCAGAGCAGATCCTTCCAGCTCAAGCAAACAAGACCTTCAGTGGCAGCAGGATCAGGCCCATTAGATCATTAAAGGGCCATTCCTTCAATAGCCCCAGGGATTTGTGGAAGGAAGCTTGAACTAGGGAAACATACTCCAAATGTTTGGTATGTTCAGCTGGGATGGTGACAGAGGGGAGGCAGGACATAAGTGCCTCTCAGGAAAATAACAAAATGCCTAAAAAAAAGCAGCTTGCCCCATAGGCTATTCAGAATTTGGGATCAGGCAGACCTTCTTAATAAGCACAGTAATTTTTGTATGTGCATTACTGTGTCTAATGTGCTGTCCTAAACTCAATGATCCCATGCTGAAAATCCACTGGCCAAGCAAGTTAAGCAACCTTGAACCTTTGTAAATTGTCTCTGCAGGAACTGTTATTCCTAGGCAATTCCTGGAGCCCCCGTACCTCTGGTCAAATTCTCTACAGTTCCACTGGCTCACTAAAACATGGGCAGAAGAACAGGGCTCAAACATATTTCCACACTCTAGTGCCCTGGATGACATACAGAACCTGAAAACAAAATAAATACACAGATGGGGAGAGGAAAAGAAGAGAGAGATTAAAATTTACAGATTTCATGTGGTTTGATTTTCTGTGGGCTCGGTTTAACCTTCCTCCTGAAAGGAACCCAATTTTCAGAGCCTGGTTAGTTTTAAAGATCTTAACCATTGATCTTTCAGAGTCCAAAGGCATAAGTGGTTGTTTGTTTCGGTTTTTTCCCCAACAGGCTTGTGGAAATTAATCATATTAGAAACCTCCAACCTATACTTACTCATTTCACTAAGATCTTGGTTTTTTGAGACTCAGCACAATCAAAACAAAACCACCCTTGAAAATTTCCCTTCATCTCTTGATCATCTACACACAACTAATTTAAATTATAAAGAAAGGTATTTTTGTCTCCCCAAGAAGATATAAGCCACAGATAAATGCTTTAAGGAATGTTTGGTGGAAAACCAAGAGTATTAACACATTGTTACCAAATTTTAAGATTAAAAAGGAAATAAAAAGGGCCACCTCCCTTTCCTGTGCATAGGCCAGACACAAGGAGATCTCCCTGCCTGAGCACAGGTGGGATGTGACCATGTATAGGAGATGTAGCCAGGGCACATGAGCTGCTTACAAACCCACACTACTGTTTTGGCAGGTCCCACCACATTCTGCCACAGAAACAGCTCTCCCTGATTTAATGGGCCACCACTGGCTTTGTTACCTTCAACACAAAGCCCCTGGTCCCAAGCTGACCACCACAGGCATGTGCTTTGATAATTCAGCTTCACAAGGTCAATAGGACTTCCCGGGGCACTGAAAAATGTCACTTCCAGACAGACTGTTGGAGCTGGTCTGGAGCAAGGGAGCAGCAGCAGCAGCATTGGAGCAGCCCAGGTCCCACTCTCACCTGGATGCTGCTCATCCAGTTGCGCACCGCCACGAAGGAGCACTCGGCCGTGATGTCGTACATCACCAGGATCCCGTCTGCCTTCCGGAAGTACTGCTTGGTAATGCTCCGAAACCTGAGCCCAGACAAAACCAAAGGCACTCTCAGCACCACTTGTGCAATGACAAGACACAGAATGGTATTATCTGTTAGTGCAGGCTCTCTGCAAGGCCTGGCAGCCCCCGTGCATGGTGTGTCCCTCAGGGCCGGTGCCTACACACAGGTGACAGGTCAGACCCCTCCACCTTTGAGACAGGCCAGGCAGCCATAGGTGAGCAGGAATCTTGCCAAATGCATGGTGCTGAGAAAGCAAGGAGGAAGGCCTTTGTAGGTCCGGAAGAAAGAAGTAGAAGAATCTGTTTAGGTGGGATAGGAAAAGGTAATTTCCTATTAAAAGGGAAACTGAGGGAGAAAACATGATCTTTCTCTATGGTCTGGAAGAATCTGCAGACTAAGCTGTACCACAGTACAAACTAGGCATGCATAATGTCTGCCCCAGTGCTGCCAAAACAGCAATTAAGAATTCAGCATCAGTACAGTCTGTTTCCACTACTGAATCTATAAACCAATCCCATTATACATAACAAATCAGGAGCTAGACACAATTTCCAGGAAAAACTCTTGCCAGACATCTACTTTTTCCTGTCTGTACCACTTAAAACCACAGACTTGTCTTTTGTGAATAAATTCCAACCAAAGCCAACCAAACAAACAAAACCCAAACTAAACAACCAAAACAACAAACCCAAAGCTTATAATCTGTAAGTACTTCGTGACAGAGCCATGATATAACTGCACTGATTGCAAACTGATGGAATAAATTGCAACAAAAGTACTGAGATCTCACTAAAGAGCTATGTACTTCAGCCCTGCACAGGATAACAGACTCTCCTATTAGGAGCCAAGAAAACCTACAGCTGTTACCCTCCTGAACTCTTCAGGTTATTGCCTGAAGCCTGGTCTTTCTCAGTACAATAAGGACACAACTTTCTGGCACCTACCCAACTGAGAAAGCACAGACTGTATCTTTGGCAGTCAAGGTGCACCTCTGGAACTGCCAGCCACGCCAGATGCTCCACAAGAAACATCAAAGGTAGCATGCATCAGTCTCAGGGAAGTCACCAAGGAGTTCTTGCATGCTCCAAGGGTTTCTTCTATCTCTTCCTTAGGATACTTACTGTTGGACACCTCTAGTTAGAAGGAATTAATATTTCTCCAGAAGAAAAGGCTTTTGCTTTTTCCCAGGTCTCCTATTTGGTATCAGCACTGAGTCAAGCTCTCTCTTGTGGATACACATCTAAGACCTGCTAGTGCTGCAGGGGCCTGTACTAAAGGTCCTTCTGCAGAGACAATATCTTGAATTTGGCCTCTGCTGCAATCTGGACTCAATAAAATGTCACATTTTATGTCATAGCAACTCCCCTTAATTGCTCTGTTTCATCATCAAAATAACCACAGAAGTCCCCACAGAAATAATTATTTCTTCAGCATGAAGCTTAATTTTGGAAGAGAGAGTCACTTTTCAATAAATACTCCTACTTAGTACATTCCCACCAGCTCTGCATGGTCTAGCTGACTGAGACAGACAGCATCGTTGGCACAGTTTAGGATTAGAATATTCCCATGACCTTGGCTGCCCCCTGAAGGCCTGCCCCCATAACGTATTTAGCTCAAAATACCCAGTACTTATTTTTGTCAGGCCCTTGAGGTTCATGGTCCCCTTGAAATAGCTTTTCATCTTAAGCTTCAAATTGTATCCCAAATAAAATGTAATTTACATGGAGGCAGTGATGGGCCTTCACCTCTAGTAGCAGATAAGGGTCAAATGTATCCTCTGCTACTCTGATCCTCACCAACAGTGCTGGTAACATCTAGAGATATCCCATGCTTTTGAAACTAGAGGCCTTCAAATGGGGAACCAGTGTTCACTGTCACAAAAAGCTGCACAATCCCTCTACCAAGGATTATCACTTCCACAAGTCTGTCAGCAGAAGGGACAGTGAAAGGGGTTGATAACCTCACTGATAGAGTCCAGCAGGGTAGTTCAAATCACCTTCCCCACGGGTCATGCTAATTCAGCTGGCTTTGACAGCTGAATCAGATCTGCAAAGGTTCACAGTCCTTTCCACCCTTTGAACCCCATGGCATACATCTATGGACAGACTGCTTGGAGCCACAAGCATGCAGGTCAGACACATGGAAAACTACTTTTCTGTCAATCCTCAGAGCGATATCCCCGAGCCCTGCTTCACAGCCACAGCTTCTAGAAATCTCTAAAGCAGACCTTTGCTGCAGGTTCAGCACTAGAATAGCTGTCATGAACCTGTCTGGTCCTTCTGAAGCTGACAGTTTTCCCAGGGACAGAAACCAGCTGCATGTACTCTTTCCCTTTCCTCCACTGAGCCTGGCAGAAATCTTACCTCTCTTGTCCAGCTGTATCCCACAGCTGTAAGGCAACCTGGGTGTTATCCACCATCAAACTCTTCACCTGGTAATCGATACCTGTCGGGAAGGTAACAATGACTGTAAGGTAGTATGGGGCGAGAGCAGCTCACCATTACAATAGCCAGGCCAACTCCGTTTAGTTCAGGGAAATTGCCAGATTGATTCAATATCGGGAGAGGGACCAGCTTTACCTCTATCTGGGCTATAATACAGGCAAAAAACCATTTGCCCAGGCTGACTTTCCCACCTTCCTTATCCAGATGAGCCAGGCACGCTATTACTTACCAATGGTTGCGTTGAGCTCAGCCAGGAACCTGTCATAGCAGAAGCGGTGGATGAAGGAACTCTTCCCAACACCAGAATTCCCTACAAACACCACTTTAAAGATGCGATCTGGGAAACAGCTGGCTCGTTCCAGTGCTGGGAGCTGCAATGGAAAAAAGGGATGAGGTTTTGAAGAGCACAGTTGCAGGTGGTGCTTTGATTTAGGCATTGGACCCCAGCACTATAAACCTATGGAACTGGAGTTAGATGGGAAGACAGTCAAACACCCTCAAGGCCCTAGCACAGGTGTTTAAGGAATAACCCCAGGTAAGTGCACTCACCCTGGTTTCGGTGCCAACAGGCTGTGCTCGAGGAGGCAGCGGAGCAGCATCCAAGCCATCTGCATTTCTTCTGCAGTCAGAGTCACCCTTCCAAGTCATCTTAAACCACTCAGGATCTGCTGCCAAGGGCCATCTCTCCTCATCTCTGCTGCTCTCTCCAAAGTTTGTGCTGCCTCCTTCTCCTGTCTTCGTCCATACCCCATTGCCTGGGAAGTATTTACAGTTCTTTCTGTTGGGTTCTTCCACTGCCACATCCACTGGGAAGGTGAAGGGAGGGTCCGCAGAGGCCAGTTGTCTGTATTAAAGCCCACAGGCAGCACAGGTAGGGTGGGAGGGGGTGAGGAGATAGGGAAAGAAGGAGGTTGCAAATTCCCAAATAACCAACACAATCCAATTAGTGCATATAAAGCTCTTGCAGGAACTCCATATATTCACTCCCCATACTCCCTGTGACTAAGACATGGGTGGCTCCCCTAAGGAAAGAGAGACAGCTCACCAGAGCTGTGCTGTACTCATATGTACTGACAAATATGTCATTAATTTTAATAAAAATTGCCACTTTGGATTTTTCAAGAGTTTTTTGCCTTCCACTTCCCCAGTAGTGAAAAAAATGAAGCAAAGCATATAAAAGTAGCAAAATGAAAACCTTTCTTTTTTAAAAAAAAAAAGTAACAATTACCCCTGTATTTTTGTTACTAAATACAATACAAAAAGAAGTAACAGACTGTGCCCACACAAAAGCAGGCTGATGCACCTTGCTCACTGAGGGTAGAGCTGACATGGTAGGTGGAGGAACAACCTTCAAAAGAACATCTAGAATAACCAATTTAAACTATTGGAATTATTGCTGAGGAACAAGGCAGCATCACTGGTTTTCCACTGTTAAAGAATTAGACAAGGAGTGAGAAGACCTAGAACTCAACCAGAGGGATTTATCCACCACAGATATCTCCATTGATTTCACTGGGCAGCAGATTGCATTTCGAAGCAAATTAGAGTGACCAGAGCTTACTACATTCAGTGTCTTCAGAGGCAGGACATCCCACCCCACCCTGCAACATTTTTCTCTTGCTGTTAGTGCAGGAATCAAGGCTATTCTTTCTCACTCCAGCAAGTACATTTCATCTGGGTTGCAAAATTCACCTGCTGCCATGCCTACACTTTTTTCCATGAAAGGGAGCTCACATTCCTGGTTTCCCTCCCTGCATCTGCCCCAAATGCAAGTCCAGAGCCAGGCCAGCTAGAACTTTTCCCTCTTGAAAATGGACACATAGTCGCAGGGGAATGGTGCCCAGCTCCCAGGGCTGGCAAAGTCACACAATGAGGGCCCTCAAAAGCCTCTTTAGTAGGGGCAAAAGGACAAACACAAAACTCTGAACAGTGACCCCAGATCCAGTGGATTTCTTTTCATGTTTCTCAAGCAATGTGGTGTGACACAGCGCTGGGACAGAGACAGGACCAACAACTACTTCTCCCCTTCTTCTGTGATCACCTTCATTGCCAAACTTCTCCAGCTCTTAAGCCTTTCCAGTGGGTTTATGCCAGTAGCAGTTAGAAGGATCTTTGCAAGAAAGAATTGGGGAGGAAGATGGGAAAACTTGATTATCTGATTTGATGGATATTGAATGGGTGTCAGTCACACAACCATGAAAGAGCTCTGCCTCAGACCTATCCAAGCAACCTCTCACCTGGGCTCAAGAATCAGCCCCTCCTCCACAGTCCGCCTGGTTTTCCATCAGTCCATGAGCCAAGGAGCCTGGAGCTAAATTCTTAAGTGCCACTACCAGAATTGCAAGCATTAAAGGTGAGTTGAAGCTGGAAGAAACTGAGCCTAGACCTGTGTCTCTGGCTGGCACCAGGAGAAACTGGGGAGCAATGGAACTTTCTGCAGAGACCTGGTAAGAAACAGAGGAACGTGCTGCCTTTAAAACTTGTTTGGGGCCAGCAGTTGTGAGATCCAGCTCCAAGCCAGGTCACTGTATATTCTGCACGTAGAGTGGAAAAAAAAAAAAAAAGAAAAGGCCTTGGCCACAAAGACGTGTTGCCTGCCCTGGCTGAAGGGAGGCCTGGTGTACCAGGTGAGCACCTGCATAAGTGTAGAGGGAGATGGGCAAGATGAACCCATCTGGAGCCAGGTCCTCTCCTCGAGGCTTTCAGCTTCCAGAAAGAACCCAACCCTTGTGCAATTCCTGCCCTCTCCCATGCCCCGGGGATATGAACTCTGGCATGAGGCACCAGCGGACAGGATTTCTGCCTGAGGATGAACTGGAACACTTGGGAGTTGATTCAGTCATTTCAAAGAGCTGTCTGACTCAGAGAGAGGCAGTCTTTGTGACTCCCAGCCTGTGAACAGTCCCAAACTTTCTGGTGAGATTTAGATTTGCTCCCCCCCCCTTGCTGCAGGCAGAAGCAGCAGCGAGGCCACCTCCCTGTGGAAATTAGTGAACAGTATCCTCAGCTTCATGCTGAGCCAACACCACCCGATGCCAGGAGACAGCTAGAGCCACAGAAAAACTGCACCCCCCACCATGCTCCCAAAACCAGCCAGCACCAAGGTGGGAGAACCAGACACAGGACACAGCTTGACGACAGGGTACTGCAGTGGGCACGGGCTGACACCATGGACACGACACAACGTCCATCTAACCGTTTGACAGGCTTGTCCTCCAGCAGGGAACTGCCTAGCACTGACTCTTTCTTCAGCAGGGGCTTTTGGTTCTGAGGCACCTGCAAGTTGAAAAGAGAAGGAATGAAGAATGTGATTGCAGCCCCAGTTCAACCACTCCCCACCTCTGTAGAGCACTCGGGAGGCAAGGCTGGAGCCCTGGCAGCCCCACACTGTGCAGTGGTAGTGCCTAACTAGAAGGCTCCAAGAGGTGAGCACAGGGCTTGCTTTTCTTGGTTCAGATAATTTAATTCCTGCAAGAAGCCATCACTGTTGCTGCTTTCTCCTTCAGTTTTAAATCCATCAAAATTGGTGATGCCCCAAACTGAATTCTTCCTCTAGCCAGCCTGAGTTATTTCTATGGCTGGTTCTCCACTTGGTCTCACAGCTGAATCTCTCTTTCCCCACCTGCCTCTTTCTTATACTGATGTTTTGCAGGACAGACCAATTGCCCCTTCCTCAGAAGACACTAGTACCTTTCCTCCACCTGTACTCACCTAGAGCTGCACACAAACCACAGGAAAGGAAGGAGGTAGCTCTGCAAAGGGTGATGCACATGCTCTGCCTTACAGCAACATCTCTCTCCATGCTTTCCTCCTACTTACCTCAGACTGAATACTTCCTACAGCCAGTATTTACCAGCTCCCCAGAGAAAGAGGAAGCGGGACAACTTCTCTCCCAACCCTCTTCCCCCCATACAAGCAGCTTTGCCATTCCCAGCAGAGTCACTGCTCCGGCCACACACACACAAAACACGAAGTGAGAGACAGCATGGAAAGGTGTCCATTGCATTGGCACTGGGGGAAAGGGAGATGCATTCAGTCTGCGAATCTGAAGATTTCTAACACGTCCTTACAAGTTATTTCTGGAGGAAAAGGTGGAGAAATAAGGGTTTGCAGTCTGCCAGATCTGCTTCTCACAGCAGTTTTGAACTGACCAAACACCTGCAGGCAGCTCTGGACAGGCCTTCCTTCATGCTTCCCACAGCCCGGAGGACTACAAAGATTATTTCTTCAATAACCCTTACTGAAGGCTTATTTTAAAAGGCAAAAAAATTAAGAAGCTGTTCTGTTGGTCAGTACTCCCAGAACACCTTTACTGCAATGCAGTCTAACAAAAGGAGACACTGGGCTCCACAAAGGGCCTGACCCACTTAGGAACTTTGCAGGGAAAGAACAAAACATTTTTTACATATAAAACTGATATTCAAGAGAACCTCCAGCCACAGCAACAATCCAGCACTGAGAGGCTCACAAGTGGGGAGCACAAATCTTCCAAGGCAAACGACCCCCAAGTGTATATAACAACACTCCAGTCAACACAGCCAGGCTGTGGTACAGACAACCAGTGGTTCTCCAGCAGGGACAGAAGAGGAAGTTTTCAGTGTTTGAGCAGCTTCACTCGAGGGCACCCTCTAGCCACACAGAAAGAAGGAAATTGTGTCACAGGCCACTGGAGCAGACTCACAACCTTCAAGTCACCTGTGGAGCAAAAGGACTCCCACACAATCTGCTTGGCACCTTACCTGGAGAGGGAACAGCCTGCAGAGCACGTACTCAGGTAAGAAAGGAGGAACAAAGGGGGCATGTTTTGCCATTGGTTCTGCCATGCTTTATTGGCCTGCCAGGTTTGTGTAACATTTGGCTTTTCACTGGGATGATAAAGGGACAGATGCGACATCACAGCTGTGTAACACACAATGACAAGGATTCCACAACAGCACATGTACAAGCATTTTGGATGGGAAAGATTCTGGTTTACCACTGAAATAAAAATACATGTCAAATATAGTCAAAGTACCAAAACCACTCTTCATGATGAGCAGACATGAAATTTGCTCTGTTAACATAAAGCATGCAAGCATAACTCCACAGCCAGATGGGTCATGGGTGTGAAACTGAACCTGGAACCCCTGGGTCTTAAAAATACCCATCAGTGGTTTGCACATAGGCAGAAATAGCCATATATCACTATTTGTGACCCAGCCTCTCATCTGGGACAAGAGAGTGCCACACAGTGCAGCGGGGCCAGGGTCTGCCCACCCTGGAAAGGCCAGAAACTCTTATGAAGAGCAAGGTATTAAGCTGGGAACTGAGAAGAGCAAAGGAGCAGTGACTGGGTGCTATCAGCCACATATAGCCCAACTCCTCCTTCCAACCACTTCAAAATCTTTGCTATGAAAGAACCTCTGTTCACCACACCTTAATTTCATGGAAATAACTCTTCCCAGCACTAAGAGAGGGTATTAAGGCCTTGGGCTTCTTTTTAGCCTGTAAAAGCACTGATAGTGTCTGGCAGAGTGTGTCGCACACTAGGGATCCCCATCAGAAGGCTGGACTCTCCTTTTTGCTTCTGCAGGGAAATACTGCCATTTTCTCTCCCCCTTACTGTGAGACAGGCTGGAGAGCAGATCTTCTGCAGGTGTATGATGATAGCAGCATCTCTGCAAGCCCTTGGAGCCCTGCTTCCCTGCAGGCTGAAATGAGAGTGGCCAAAGGAAAAAACAAAACCTTACTCCAGTACAGGCTTCAACTGCCCAGCAAGACACAGCCTTGGTAGATGAGCAATGGTGGTAGGAGGAGTTCACCCTGCACCTCATTCCCTGCTGCCAGTGCCAGGAGAAGGGAGAAAGCAGCCCCTTCTGTGCTATGACTCTCTCTGCTAGGCTCTCTCTTGGGTCCACCTGCAGCAGCAGGTCTTAGCAAGGGAACGGGAGAAGAGAATAGAGGAGAAGCAGACAAGCTTTGCACACACAGAGGTACATACCTGAGTGGTCTCCACAGGCCACCTGCCCGCCCATAGGAACCCACAAGCTGATGAAGCACAACACGTGGAAAGAGGGGAAGAAACCATTTTCTTTGCCTGCTTGCACTGGACTCTGCTAGAGTGATTGTGTTTATGGCTTTTCCAAGAGGGAGCAGGAAGCTCTGGTGTACACACACATAGTTAGCAGCTTTAAAAATCAAGACTGAAGAAAAAAAAATCCTCCAGATTTCAGAAACACACACACGTCACCTCTATCCAAAATTGTTACTGACATTATTTTATACAGCTCTCCACCTGGAGAACTCCAGCCTCTGGATAGAGCAGGGCATTTTGTCTCCTATCTGGGCACAATCCCTGTGTTTCCTTCCACAGTCCCTTACACACCAGTCAGAAAGGCTCTCACATTCTATCACTGCCTGTCCTTCCTGCAAGTCACCTACTTCCAGATCTGCACATGGGGCATGGTGGCAGAGCAGGCAAAGACATGGTGGCAGGGATGGGTCCAAAAGGACAGAGCAGCTGTGCAAGTGACATTTCGGAATACAAAAACTTTTTAATGAAAAAATAATAAGAAGTAAAAATAGACCACTGTGCTTATCTTGGTGACTGGGAAAGGCCAGATTGACAGTTCCAGATGAGAGAGATCCTGCTTTCTCCTAGTTCTCTGACACAAGGCTCACTGCTGTACCCAGCAGAGTTCATAGGAATGGGGAGCTGCCCCAGAGAAACCTTTGAAAACATCTGCTACAAACTCAGGGGGTCAGAAAAATTTCAAAACCTTCCTGTGCCACTCCATGCCAGTCAGCCAGCAGCACATCTGGGAATCCATCTTCTTCCTCACCACCCAGCTCCAGGATGTATCCAGCTTCTTTCCCTCCCTTGCATGTGCCCAGTACCTGGCACAACACACAGACCCCACATGTGCAGCAGGCAGCACCCACTGCAGCCCTGCACAGGGCTGTGTGACAGTCCCCAGCCAATGCGCCTTGGGTTAAACCCGGGCAGCTGGCAGCAGCAACGAGCAGAGCCTGCCTCCAGCAGGGACACAGAGGTGCTGCAAAGTCTGTATTAAGCACAACACCAGGCCCATGAGCTCTTGTCATTGTCCCCCGTAGAAGTGACAGGCCCCCGAGTGGTGACAGCAACAGCAGCAGATGAAAGGAGGGTGGTTGGGAATTAGGGTTTTCTTTCTTAGACTAACCAGCTTCTTGGCTTCAAAAGCATCTCGCTCGTCTCGAAGTTTCTTGTTCATTTCTCTGCTCAAAAGGAAGATACAGGAAAGACACAATGAGATGCTTATGAAAAATGAAGTAAACCCCAACACTTGAAAGTGAGAACAGAAAGAGAGCTTGGGAACAGAGATAAAAATGTTATTTATGGCCAGACATGTTGGGATTTCCATGTAACCCAGCTGAGGTAAAGGGCTCTACATGGTTGCCTTAGCCAGCAGGAAAGACAAAATTCCTCCAGAGGAGGGATTATCTAATGAAATAACATAGTCTGTAATGTGCCAGAGCTGGCCAAATTGCACAACTCTGTCTGGACCCAGAAAAACAAGCAGAGTTTAAACACTGCTTGAATACAATCCTGTAGCTTTCCGTGGGAGAAACAAGCGCAATACTGAAACCTCAGCCCCTTACAGGCATAAGAGCTTGGCATTTCCCTCCAGCCTTCCCCAGTTCTCACCTGAGGAGCTCCAGCTGCCGAAGGAGGCTTTGTTTCTCCTTCTGCATGTTCTTGGAGACTCTAAACACATCCCTGAGCAAAAGGCATTTTAAAAAGGGGAAATAAATTAATGGGAGAGAAAATAAAAACATCCCTCTCTCAGGGGCACTCAAAGATAAGGGCCTGCTCTATGTTAGGAGAATTCAGAGGAAACAGCACTGCTCTGGGAGCTGGGATGGCTGGGTTGTACCACAGCTCTCCTCCAACATGAGAGCAGGCAATTCATCCTCTCCACTTCCTCAGCTGCTAAAGATGGGGAGCATGCTTACTGCCATCTGGATCTGAAACATTCTGATGTTTTATATATGTATTATTAGATATAACCCAGAAATGAGAACACAAGTGATTAGAAGAGGATCTTTAACAAGAGCATTATAGAGGTGATGGTGAACTGGAAGAAGCCTCCTTTAGGCTGAGGAACATCTGTATTTTTGTACTGATTTTCTAGAACATATTCATTTCCCACAAAAGGTAGGCAAGAGGTAGCAGTATCACTCTCTGTTTAGGCCCATAAGACCATTGGGATGTTTCTCCTTTTTGCCAAAAAGAGACAGGCAATCCTCTAATGACACCAAGGCTCCTAACTAGGGATACTTATTCTTTAACTGCTTGGCCACCTTTCCTTCTCTGTGTCTTTGCCCCAACACCCACCCTTTCCTGCCCTTCCCCACCTGTCCTTTTGCTCTTGCTCAAGCTGAGCCTCCTTCTGGAGCTTCTGTAATTGTCCCTTCACTGCCTCCAGCTCCCATTTGCTTTTCTCCAGCTCTTCCAGCAGGTTTTCATTCAGGTGCCGGAGCCTTTCATTCTGTACACGGGTCTCCAGCTGCTCTGAGTTCAGTGATTGTAGCTGATGTTCCAGCTGCAGTGGGAGAGGAGGAGGATGAGGAGGAGTTAAACACAGAGAGGAAGCGGTTTGTGCTGCAATCACAACTAAAAAACAAGCTGAAAAAGCATATGTAAATATTGAGGTAGAAGGGGGTAAACACAACTTAAGTCTACAGGGCCACCAGCAGCATCAGGAAGATGAACTGGAAGGAATTCTCTCTCATCACACCAGCACTGGGGAACCAAGCAATGCAATTAGGCACAGCTGAAGAAGTGCTTCAGGCAGCATGAGGAGCCTGATGCTGTCAGGTACTGTAGGAATCACAGTGCAAATGAGGGTCAAAGGTGGACTGGAAAAATTTGGATGGAAGCAGGACTGTGTCTGTTGGGACTTATTAAGCACAGCTGCTGAAATGAATCCTCTGGTTTAGGGCTTTCCTGAGCCCGTGGCAGCTGAGAGGAGTATATATTGAGGTACTAGGGGCATCTCACACTACACCTGGAAAGTGAAGTGATTGGGTGGCCTTTACTACTGCTGGAGACAGGACCTTGGGCTAGAGATGTTGTTTAAATGCCACCACGGCACAGCTGCACTCTAGGCAGCACAAGCCCCCAGCACAACTAACAGAGCCTGATTTGGGAAGTTCAAAGCCTGCTGCCGTGTACTCAGCCAGTGACTCAATTCCTTACAGACGGCTGGCATAGGCTGGGAAAGAGTCACAGGGAGCCACCAAAGCTGCCCATCTCAGATGACAAGTAGGGCATTCCAAGGGAGATCATACTGACACTGCAGCATCCAGCCAGCCACACTGGCTAACCAGGGCCCTCTGCTGAAGCTGCTGCTACATAGAAACTGCAGTACCCATCTGAGAACTCAGAGCCCAAAATAAAAGTATGCAATCCATGCTTATAGAAGCACCAGAAATCAGGTCTGATCAGGGTAGCAGGTGGCAGAGTCAGCCTCCACATTTACACCTTCAGCCTGCCTTTTCTCTCAGCCTACTTTCTTTCCCTCTCAAAAGAAAGATAAAGCAGCACACCATGGCAGAAGATTTTTTTTTTTTCTTGCTACCACCCTCCTCTCTGCCAGCACACATGTACAAAAGTCAAGAGCAGGAATGAATGGATCTGACCTTTCCTAGCTTCCTTGAAACACAAGCCCTACCTGTATCTCCCCACTGAGGCTAGAAGAGCAAGCCACACCCAGCTTTATCTGGAGTCCTCCAGGCCTGTGGACACTGGGGAATATTTCAGCAAGACTACATATGCTGAGCAGTGGAGCTGAGACTAAAAACCAGCAACCCCTGCTTACAGCCTTTGGATCTTGCAATAAGCCAAGGAACAGGCTTTAAATAAAGCACACCTGCCCCTCCCTATGAAATCTCCATCACGTACAACTCTCCCGTTTATGTGGTCTGTCCTTGAAAGTGATACTGTGGAATAGCACCATCACAGTACTGGTCTTAGGCCACAAGAGGGACCCGATTATCCACACAGCTCAGTACAAGCCTCAAGAGTTAAGAGCACCAGAAATGACCATTTGAGTAACAGAAAGTGTACATGCAGCCCAAGTGTTCTGCCCTGACCCTCAGCGAGAGGAGATGCTACCTAGGAAGTGCATGCCCAGGCTCCTAACTATGGTCCATTCCCCTCATACAGCCTTCCCATCTAAGGTCCCTGGACTAGGGATGTTAGAGGCCACACCTCTGACTGTTCCTCCTTTCAATGAATATTTACAAGCCTATTGTCCATTTGTTTGTCCAATTCATTTTTGAACTGCTGATATTGCCTGCCTCCTGTGGCCAAAAATCCAGCACTAGTCTCTGTATAAAGAAGTGTGTTCTTCTAAATCAAATTCATACTGGTCTCATTGAGTGTCCCTCACCTTTGCTGTTGCAGGATTTGGGGAATAACAGTTTTGTGTGGACCTTATCCATCACTTTTCTGACTTCATAAATCTCACATGTCTCTTCCCTCAGTTCCCTTCTCTCCAAAACCAAGTCTAAAGTTTCCTGGTTTCTCTTCCTAAGGCAAATTTTCTGTTTGCTCAATCATATTAGCACTCTGTACCTTCATACTTGAGAAGGACACAGTAGAATTAGAGGAGACCAGAACTGCACACACTAAATGAGGCACATCGAAGATGTGGGCAGCAGGAAAAATACATCCTCTATCTTATTCTTGATATCCTTCCTGATGGCACCTCAGTTGTGCTGGCCTTTCCAGCTGCTGCACAATGAGCTGGTGATTTCAAAGAAGTGCTGTTTCATCCACATCACAGCTAGGTATCCAACTGGGATACCCCCAGTCTCCAGCATCTTGCTGGTACCTGCCATGACTTGTTTCTGTGGGGGTCACATCTCAGTTCTTGAGATACCAAGTGAAAAAAGACATCCGGAATGGACCATCCCATACAAATGTCCATGCCCAGGATGGGAGGCTAAAGGAAAGCTTGTGCTTTGATCTTTTATGTGACTGATTAATCAGTATGTCATCAAGTGCCCAAATGCAAGTATACAATATGTACCTCTAAGTGTCACAGAACTGTTCATTCCAGGTCATTTTGGAGCAGCCAGAATACAAAAACTAGAGAAATCTGTCTCTTTTATGTCCATACACATCTTCCCTACACAACGACAAAAGGCTTCAAACTCATAACTTTGAAATTTTTACCCCATCTTCCTTGCCAGTATTGTACAGCTGATAGGAAGATTGTGCCAAGAGAACACAAAGCAGGTAAGAAAATGCATGCACAAAACATTCACAGAAAGGCATTATAGCTGAAGACAAACCAATTATTTGACAAACCATCTCAACACCTTCAGAGGCACGAGAGCACTACACTAGCCAGAGCCAAATTATCTAGTGCCAACCCTCAGCACTGAACACCATTGTCCATCAGAAAACAGGTCAGCAGAAAGACTGAAGAGGGGATGTGCTTTGTTAGAAAAGGTTTGGATCCCATACCTTCTTCTGGCGGTAGAGGATTTTTTCCAGCTCCTGCTCTTTGTTGTGCAATTCCTTCTGGAGCAGGTTACTCCTGTCATGCCTCAGTGCTTCCTGCAGAGGTAAAGACACACAGCTGTGCACAACACCCAGCACAGTAAGAGCTGTTCCTTGGCCAGATGAGCCGCCACCTCTACTTCAGACCAAAGGAACGTTGCCTTCAAGCCGAGAGAGAGAGAAGGTACCTGGCAGACCAGCCTCTCCCTTTCTGCTTTGATCTGTTGCTCCATTTCTTCATAAAGGCACCTGACTTCTCGATCATGATCTGACTCCTTCCTACAAAAGACAGGTGCATGCAGGTCAGGAGAGAAAAAGAGAATACAGAAAGGAAAGAGGAGGGTGGAAACAGATTCCTACTAACAGCTGTGTGGCATTGAGTGGGATTTTAACCAGACTGAAGGTTATGGGGGAGCACGGATGCAGAGCAAACCCATGGCGGTCAGACCAGGATAGAGTCATTCTATTACAGCAAGAAATATCTGTGCATCCTGTAACCCAGTCTCTCCTTGCATTTGAGACAGGATCCAAGCATCAGCTGGCTCCTGGCAGCAGATGGCCATGATATCCTCCTTACCTCTTCAGTGCTTGTTCCATAGACTCCTTCTCATGATTCACCTCCTTTATGTATGACGAAACACGCAACAGAAACTCTTCAAAGTTGGATAAGAGCTCTGGACGCTCCTTTCGTAGCCGAGCCCAGAGCTCCCGAATCTCATGTGGGCTGGAGCAAGCATACAAAAGAGAAGGAAAGCAAAAGAGTTACTGTGTCATCTTATGGACTGTTATTCCAACTCCAGCATGCACTCAGGACAAACTGCCATTCTCCTGTGATGATCTCTGTTACACGATTACAGCAAAGGGGGAAATTGGACGGTGACAGAACATGCATGTGGAGTGGGATCTATTGTGAGGTCAAAATAAAGGAAGTCATCTGAAAGAAGAAAAGAAAAATAATCTAGGAAGCAAACACGGAATGACTGCTTTTCCAAGTATTCATCAATAATACATTCGGTGTCTACATCAAGACTTGAAGAAATGAATATTCAGCAAATTTGCTGTGTTATGGTCAAACTGTTACAGCACACAGAGTTTGGCACACATCACACATCATTGGTGTTTTTCTTACACTCAGACTGTACTGCTGGCTGCTACTGTCCTCATTTTTTTTACAGGTTTGGAAACTGAGGCAAAAAAAAAGATGCAGATTTGCTCAATACAATAACAGTGGAGAAAGCCCTGGAAAACCAAAGACGTCTTTTTCTGACCCTGCAATAATGATTACACTGTTTTGACATTTAATTCATGGCAACTTGAACACAGCACTTACAAACTTATGCATTCCCAAAGTGTCTTGTAAGCCTGCAGACATCACTTCATGTTTCTTTTTAGGGAAGAGTTTTTTTTTTTTTTTAGATCATGAAACACTTTGGAAAAACTGCCTTGAAAGATACAGAATAATTATAGTCAGTATCCAAATAGGTATTTTTTTTTGCCTATGTATTTGTCTCCCTTAGTATTCTTTGGGAAAACACAAAAGCAAAACAAACCAACCAAAAAGCTTTTGATTTCCTCTGCCAGTATTGCATGACAGCCTTCTTTTTCTGTACCAAGTTAAAAAAGTTATAGCACTTCATCAAAACTTCATGTTTTAGATAAAAGAACATATTGAGTCCTGTTAGTAAATTAAACCATTTCTTTCTAGAGAAAGCAGTGAAAATATTTCAGATTCCTGCTGTCACCCCAATTATCTTCTGTTTGATATTACTGCTTTACAACAGCTGGTTTGCACAAAGTTGTGACATGAAGTAGCTACTGAACTCATTGCATAAAACTGCCAGTAAATGGTCAAAATAAAACACAAGATAATTCCACTTTAAGACTTCTGCTTGTCAAAGCAGAGTTATAAACAGTAGACACTGTTTTCCCAGAAAGGTAACATGGCCTTTCACAGTGTCATCCTGTTGTTTAAAACATAACAGCTTCCCAGAATATTTTCCAGACAGAAGTTGTTTAGCACTAAAAACATGCAGGTGCTTTGCATCACAATGAAAATATCGGGAAAAAATGTCTGATTTGTGACAGATGCACCTCTGAAAGCAGCAAACTCCATCACTCTCAGCTTCTGTCTCCAATCCTGTCCACCTCCTTCCCTAACCTGGACTGCTCCCTGCAAACTGGCAACACAGTTGGAGTACAGTGCCTGAAAAGAAGGACAGCCCAGATGCAGTTGGGCACCTCAGGCCCTGCAGGTGTGCCTCAGTAAGAACCAGTTATGCATAATGCTTCATGTTGGAAAGCCTAAAAAAAGGCTGGATGACACTGGTGCCAGTAGACTCTACTGGGGCTACATGCAAGGGCATCTCACTGGAGCACCCCTTTTCCCAGTTTATCCTTTCACACTCTTCAAGATCAGCCCAGCCCCAAGCAGCTCCTTGAACACAGATCCTTCAGAGACTCTTACAAATGATTGTCTGGAAATATGTGAACAGTCACACACCATTTTGCAACAGAGAGCACACTCATCCTCCTTACCTCATCTAACCCTCCCATGCTTCTTTTCATTTGCTGCCTGGGCTGGACTTGTATGCCACCAGCTGTTCCATTTTACAGCTGTGTTATGAACTCAAATTTGGGAAACTGCGAAAAGCACTGAGCTAAATGTAATTGGTAACCGATGAGCAAACCCAGACCACACTGCATTTGCTACCAAGCATCTGGAAATCCAAGGCAGCAGTACAGAAATCCCAAGCAGTGCTTCAGAGAACAAGCAGCTCAGTTCACCTCTTTGGTCTGTTTTGGTACTTTGAAGTTTTGGTACTGCAAGACCAAAACAAGGTAGAAGCAATGCCATGCGACTCCCCTACTTACTCTTCAAACAATTGGGCTGCTCCAAGCTGCTCTATCATGGAACAGAATCGTTTCTCTTCATCATCATCTGCAGGGTCCAAGTCATCTGACCAGCCTGACTCAAAAGTCTCCTCGTGTCTGGAGTGATCCATTCTCCCAGCCACTTGGCACAATTCAATCCCTATTAACTTTCCTGGTGGAAGGTGAAGAGAAGAAGAATAAAGAAAGTCAAATTGGATGTCATTTAATACGCTGCTATTTACATGGCAGCCTGACAGAGCTCCATGAGAAGCCTCCTGCATGCTGCTGGTGTAGGATACAGCTCCAGGTCAGTGAAGAGCCTCTGTTCTGACGTCCTGAGTGATGTCAGTGGCCGTTCCACAGTGCTGGGGCTGAAGCTGGCTCCCAGCCCAGCCACAGGCTGCCGGGCTCTGCTCACATCTGAGCTGCCACCCTCGGCCCGGGGCGCTCAGCATGTGGCGAGCGGTCACTCCACTCCCACAGAGCGGCGCTGTGGGTTCAGGCGCCACCGATCCCACAGGCTCTCTCCGGGACTGCGTGCCGGCTCCGAATAGTACCATGCTGCAGTTCCTCAGCTTAAAAACTGGAGAGGAGGGGCTCATTACCCCTCCCTCCTCATGTGCTACATCCATTCTGAGTCAAGCGCTACACAAGGACAGCCTCTTGTTGGGATTGTGTAGAACAGAATGAACTCGCCCTCTAAGCACCTCCTCCTGCCCCATCCCACGTACGGATAGCTTCCAGCTATCTGGATTTTGTTTCATGCTGAGACGCTAATGCCACAAGAACATCCTGCTATGCAAGGCATGTGACAAATACTGGTGCTGGGAACAAATCCTTCTCAAAGAAACAGATCAAGCAATCCTATCCGAAACACAGGCCCTCATCTTGTATACAGAGTCAGGTCTTCAGCAGCAGCTACTCTTCCTTTCCAAAATACACCTGCTTGGTTCAAAAGGCAGAAATTACTTTTCCCAGCTATAAGACCAGGAGTCAAGGATGTTCACAGAGCACAGATAAGAACAAGACACTACTCTAAGGGGAAATATATCCACCATTATTATACTTCAGAGGACTCAACTCTACCTCTTCTTATCTCCATAAATCCAGAATTTAGCTGCTTCTCTCCCACTCCTAAAATGTGCTGTAAAAAAAACTTGCAGTGTGGAGATAGATACTTAGTTAAAACCTGATAATCAGACAGTTAATTAAGGAGAAGGGTTTAGATCAGGCACTTTTGAGGTCTGCTTTTGAGAAAGAGTCATTATGTCTCATTATCTCTCTTTTGCAGATGGGAAAATTGAGGTGGAGAATGATCTGAAGATTGTTTTGATATCCTAGAAGGAGCAAGGAGCCATCTCAAGAAGCAGACTTGATTGCAGCTTGAACTGCTTCCCTTGATTTCCCCCCTGCACACTCCAGAAAAAAGACAGCCAGGCCAAAGTCTTGAGTTAGGGGAAAAGTCTGAAAAGGATTTCAGTGATGGAACACACGAAGAATAACCGTGAAGAAAAGAAATACAGAAATTAAGTGTTTTGCCTAGACTGGAGCAAGTGCCATGGAGCTAGGCTGCCTACACAAAGAGAAAACTTGCCTACCTCTCCCAGCAATGGCACTGAGGCAGATGCCCTCATGATGTCCATCTGAGGCTGTGCCCATGGGACAAATGCCTCATACAATGAGATTGGGGAATAACCAAGTCATAACATAGAGGGCACTGTGGATGCCAAGGTGCCCAAATGGTGCCCATTCACCTGCTACATAGTGCTGGACTGAAAAGCCCCCACTCCCGACAGAACTCTTGTTTCTGCCAAAAGCAATGGAACCAGCCAACAAGGACAGAAGCACAGGGCAGGAACAGCTGTAGTGAGCAAGCACTCAGTGGGTTAAAACAGTCCCTGAACAGGCTGGCCCAAGACACAGTTTACCGGGTTTTTTTAGAGGAAAACTTTGCAACTTCTCCTCTCACGGTGGCTGTTCCTGAGCATTCAAATTGCAGCACTAAAAAGACCTCACTCCCAGGTTGTGAGAAAGCCAGGAGCAAACACAACCTGAGCAATCAGGACAGCAAAATTCAGGAGCCTCTTCCATCACTTCTGAAAACCCTAGACCACCTGTGTTCACTTGCTTTGACCTGATCCACTTAACACCTCTGCATGTCCAAGGAAAGCACTGACAGGTGCAGATTTTCTGAGAGCTGACAAGGCAGTGAGCACGTGTGCTGCTGGGTGAGGACTCTGGCCAAGGATTAGTATTCTCCTAGTGTTTGGAAAAGACAGCATTAAAAGGAAGATAAAGGCTTATTTGCCAGTGTTAATGTCCTTGAACAGCACTGCTACCAGCTGGAGACTGTTGCCAAGAGGCATATTTCCATGCAGATGAACAACTGTGGATCAGATAGCCAGGCACAGCTCACAGCATGTACCCTCTCCAGCAGGAGATGTTCTGTGGCTGGCTCTACTGGGTAGGCAGGTAACAGCTGTGGGAGAAGGCAGCACAAAGCCTCCAGGAGGAGGATACACACCCACCCTCTCCAGTGATGCTCACATGAGCATGGGGCATTGTCCTGCATAGCTGGTGCAGCTTCAGCAGAACCACTGCACTTTCTTACCAAAAAACATCCTGTCACAGGTGGGCTTTTTCCTTCCTCTACCTCTGTACAGTCCTTACCTAGACCCATGCTGAACTCCACAGGTGTCAGGTATCCCTTATTATTCTGTTCCAAGCTGTCAAAAACTGTCTCCAGCTGCTCAGGGGTTAGGGGGAGTTCACTCTGGAGCTGCTGCAAAGACAAAAGAATGAACAAACTTGAGGCATGGCTCAAGTCTTCCTTGTGACTGTCCCTGCCATCCTCAGCTCTGGCCCACGGCAATGTGCCCTTTCAGCACTGCATCCTGCCCAGGGTGCAACAGTCTGCCAGCACAGCTGAGTGATGACACAAACACCTGTCTGGAGCCATTGATATGTTGACTTTTTCCATTACTGGATGATTCAACCAGGACTTCAGAGAGGGAATTATTTTGTTTGGAGAAAGTTCAGCCTGTTTCCTCCCCCACTACAGAAACACTGCCTCTAGTTCACTGCCTGCCTCCCTCCATTCCTGCTCAAAGGTGGCACTGCCAGCCTCCTGTGACCACTGCTGCTCCCAGGAGAGCTCTCTCTGGGCACATCAGGTACAGCTCCATCTCTTCGGCCAGGGAGGGAGGTCAGACTTGTGGGTATCTGGATTCAGTTCCAAGCTCTTGCAGGAAATCTTGCAGCTCCTAAGGGAAATGTTCAGTCCATAACAGCGAGTTAGCTTTCTTCTGTCACCTTCTGCCTTCTGGGACTGTATCACTACTCCCACAACATGGACAGGGAGCAGAGCAATTCCCCTTGGTAATACATGGGCAGAGCACCCAGTGTGGAGGGACACCCAAAGAAACAAATAACAAAGGGGTGTAGGCTAAAACCTCGTAACTGTCCATTAAATGTGCAATAAAAAATTATTAAAGTAACTATAAAAATTAGGCATCACACAACCCAAAGAAAGTGAGTCAATATTTAAAGCAGCATGAACCTGTCAGGTGTTATTTACAGATGTGGGGAGAGATGGGGCAGGAGAAAAACAATCCACATGTAACCTTCCTGATAATCCTTCAAAACAAAACTCACAAAGAACTACAGGGCTTTTGCTAACAAGTACTTTTTTAAAACAGAATGCACCAAAACACATTATTGTAGAGCAAAATTATAGTTCAGGTCTAAGGTGAGTTTTTGGATCGGGCTTTAGCTATGATTGTATAATTTTTTTGTCTCAACTTTTTTTGTGAGAGGTTGATAGATTGTTCATCGTGCGGTTTTTTGGGGGGGAGTTGTTGTTTGAGGTTTTATTTTTTTAATTAAACCAAAGATTTTTTTTCCCCTCCAGCTTTCCTATCTACTGCATGCTTGATGTTTGTAAGAATTGTCATGACATTTTTTATTTTATGCATTCCTTAAAAATTTGGAATTGCAGTCCCACTTGTCTCAGGAATTCCCTGGAGGTGCAAGGTCCTCCTGGGACTTTTAGCTTCTAACAGCTGGCTGTGCCAGAGTTTGGTCTTAGAAATCTGAGTAAGACAGAGACCACATGCACACCCACACATGCCAAGAGTGAAGGCATGCCACATTGTCCCCTGTTCTGCCACCCACGACTTTACAGATCCTCCCAGGACAGAGGAAGAATTTTTTCCCTCACCTGCATGTCCACCTTGGTGATAAAACCCTTCTCATCCTTGTCACACAGCTGGAAGAGCTCCCTTGCCTTCTCAAGCATCTCCACCTGCACATCTTCCAGTTTGCTCATTTGGCCAGGAGGAGAAAGATGAGGAGCCACCTCATCCTCCTGACCCCCTTCCTCTTTTCCTTCCCAGCGGACGTATCCCAAGAGCACTCCACTCTGGTTCTCCATCTTCTCAAAGTCTTTTCCCCCAGGGCAGGGCCAAACAGAAGAGCTGTGGCGCAGGAAACAGAGAAAACACAGTCAAACATGACCCTCCACTTCCAACCCACACATGATATAGTTAAATGCCTCAGTGGTTGAAAGAACAACATTCAGCATCCATATCTGGACTAGATAACCTTTAAAAGTCCCCTCTGACACAAAATATTCCATGGTTCTATGAAGTGAGCGGAGGGGGGAAAGGAGTTTGTGTCAGACACCACACTGAGGTACACACCACATGTAGGAACACCCTGTACGCAACATGAGTGTACTTAAGCCTTCCACACACCTGTAACCCCCCACCAAGCAAGGAGGCTCTGTTGCCATCTCTCCTCCCCTGCCTCAGACCTACAGGGCAGTCCGAGTTCTTTGCTGGTGAAAGCCAGGTGCCAAGGGAAGGCTTCAGCAGAAACAAGAGGGTGGGAAGGGAATATTAAAGCACACAGGTAAATCTGCGTGAGAGCACAGTGATAGTCCCGTATCAGCTGAGACGGGGCCCAAACACTGCGAGCTGCTCCTCTCTGGTCTTGGTTCCTCTGGCAATAACACATACTTTTCCTCCTCTTGTTGCTTTTCTGCACCACACCTCTGAGCACCAAACCTGCATCAAAACTCCAAAAGCCCAGAGCAGGACGAGAGCAGATAGCAGGATAATCTGTGCAAGTGGTAGAAGAATAATGTCTCTCCCAGCCCCCTCCCAGCCAGGTCCACTGTCTGGCCTTCCACCTCTGACATTTTCTTGTTAACACTTTCCAAATAGTAGCTCCATCTTTATTTAATGCTGTTACAGTAACAAAGAAAGGTCAGACAATTCCTACACTGGGAAAAATTTAATAAGCTGGGCACTCCTGACCCCTTGCCTTCAAGCCTCTGTTTTGAGAACTTATGAGTTGCCAAACAGAATTTTAATCTGAAACGTTCACCTTTATAGGAAGGAAACCACAAAACTATGGAGACATTTCAGAGGCCAAAGAAAATATTTCCCATCACTTACAAGTACCTAAAGCAAAAAGGAATGGGAGCACCCATTTAAGCACAGTACTGTGATTGTAAAAATGCCTACATCCCTACACCAAGTCACCTCCTGACTTACTGATCTCATGGAATCAGACAGCTTCTCCAGACAGCTCCTCTTCAGCAACACCACCACATTTTTGAAGCCTTGTTGCACTGATTGCTTTAGATTTCTCCTTATGCAGACCTGTTTTCTGCATTGCAGGGCAGAAGTGAGCTGTGCAAGCAGGCTAAGAGCAGATTTAAACAGTGCTGGACAAAGAGGGCTTGAGAGTTGGGTTGCTTGGGGTTTTTTAACCTCCAAGACATTAAAAGCCACGTAGAGATGCCACGATAACAAACAAACTAATTCTGTTTGCACTCTTGGTACAATGGGAGGATAAAGAGCATGATGGCCAGGAAGAATGTCACATGTGAGAACGATATGAAGCTGACACAAAAGGAGAAGGCAATTATGCCCCACGCTATTTGACTCCATTTATTACTACTGCTCTGCGAGCCAGCGGGTGGTTCTGCTTCACAGAACAAGCAGAACGCTTCATTCCCCCTTTCAAATCAGTGTATTTCCAGGGCGCCTCTGTTTCAAATAAATATCTGCTCAAGTGACACTAAACTCTGCAGAAGACTACCTATTAATGGGTACTATTATATGTTTCTAGTCAAGTAAACATCCCTGGCAAGCAACGGACACAGAGCTGGACCCAAGCTTTGGGGAATACAGCAGTGGAAAGAAAGGAAGAAAGCATAAAAAATAAGACAGCAGACCACATTTTTCTCTCTTGCTCTTTCTCAAACAAACCCTCCAGCCAAGCATTTTTTGTGTTATGGAGCCAACACAGCAAAATTTGGAGACTAAAGTTAGATTCTATACATTAGCTGGACAGTCAGCTTGCTTCTGATGGCAAGTCTGTGTAAGCAGTAAAGAAGTCAGAAACAACACCAGCTTGCTTTTCATGTTCAAGTAAAAATGGCAAAGCTGGCCTTGAAAGAAAAACAAAAAAGGACCCAAATTTCTTATGCTGACTAGATTTTACAGGTGATTATGGTGAGGAATAACAGCCACACTAGTGAATGATAATTATTGGCTCCTACAGGCCACCTTCCTGGAGGTTTTTTCCAGACCCATTCCTTTTGCAAAGATACAGCCTCAGCACAAGCAACACCCTGTACCAGACAGCAGCAGGGGTGGAAAGCAAAAGGGATTTCAAAGCAAGAGCCATGACAGGATTGTAGAAAATAGCCAGAATAAGAAAAGGCACGAGTAAGCAATGTTTTCTAAAACATCCCTCTAGCTGCCTAAGAGACACCAAGGTCCCCAGAAGTAAAGATGACCTTACTTTTTAATTTTCATCTCCATCAGTTCTAGAGCAGCCCATGCAGTTGACGTCTCCCCATCTTTCCTGCAGCAAATAAAAGGTGGTGCAAGGAGGATGTTGTGTTCTCTCTCTGAGACATTTTTTTGAAGCTGAAATCCAACTCGTTACATCCCTACCTCCAGCATTTCCTCTTTTTATCAAAAGCCCAGCTGCACTGTAGCTCCCAAACACTGGCTGAGTTAAAAGCCTCTTAATTAGAAGAGCTGGGAGCCTGACATGGACAAAAGTCTGAAAGGATTTCACTCGTGTAAAAGACCAAGCCCATTAATTCAATGTTCAGAGCAGGAAGTCTCTTGTCCAAGCTCCTTCAAGTGGCTTCAAGCCAGATATGGCTTTTTCAATGGTGAGACAGCACTTGTAGAGAACAAAGCAGCAAATAAGAGAGAGCCCCAGCAAGCAAAATACATTGCAGCTCTGATGGACTTCTCTCCCAGAAGCCTGTGACTGAGAAGTTCTTCCTCTCTATCCCTGTTTGTAAGGGCACTGAGTGGTGCAGGTGGGGCACAAAGCAGATCTCAGTCTAACAAGTGCTGTCATACCTTCCCAGATCATCACTGCAAAGTACTGAGGCAGCAGCTTCATCAGCACAATGCACAACATCACAGAAGGACCACTTTGAAAGAGGCTGAGGTCAATGGAGTACCAGAAATGTGGGCTGGTATCTAAAAGTGAGGCAAGCAGAGCTGGCTTAAGTGCAGAAAGATCAGCTTGGGAAGAACCATGCTTGCCTAACACAAGGGGCAAAGGCAGAGAAGATATGTACAGGCAGCTAATGCTTTTGGTCAGGCAAACCTGCCAGGCTCTGCCAGAGAGATGAAGTCAAGCCACCTCCAGTGACAAAGCCAGTGGTTTTTACCAAAACTTCTTGTCAGGATTAGTTTTTCCAGGTCTCTTCTGGCAGGAAAAGGTAGTTTTTCAGTCAGCATCAGTAAGAATTAATTTCCACACCCAACCTGGAGTCAGGACAATCTCTGCATCTTGAGCTGTTGATTTCCATCATAAAAAGGTGTGCAATGGGTCACAGCAGAGTTTGTCTAGCCCGACATCCTGCCCTCAACAGTGGCTGTGAATGGCTGGTGAAGGAAGAGTTACAGCAGAGAAAGCAAAGAGAAAACTTCCCTAAAGACATCTGCCAACTACTAGCCACTGTCAGCCTGGGGCAATTCCTGAGCCACATGGTTCCTTCCTTATCTTCCAAGACACTTGTCCAGCCTCCCTTTGAAACTGTATGAAAACATTCACTGTTCTCATGAACATGCTGATAGAAACAGGGTGCCTGCCGCAGCCAGGGAGTGCTGACAAAGCTTCATGGGACTATTTTTGGGGTAGACAGTTTGACCATCATCAACTCCACAAGAGATGAAGTCCCAGCTTCAGTTCAAGCGAGTTCTCAACCACCTTCACCTCTGGGAACTGTGTTGGAGACCAAAAACTCCCTTCTCAGGGCCTGGGAGATCTAATAGGAAGATGGAAATGCCAGGAATCTAGGGGGCTCCAATACAACATGCTCCAATCGCC
This sequence comes from Corvus hawaiiensis, assembly GCF_020740725.1. Taxonomy (NCBI): domain Eukaryota; kingdom Metazoa; phylum Chordata; class Aves; order Passeriformes; family Corvidae; genus Corvus; species Corvus hawaiiensis. The sequence goes on along the minus strand of NC_063218.1, from coordinate 46,397,679 downwards.
CTGGTGTGCAATGTTCTTCTTCAGCCCTGTCTTCCCCCACCCCACGGGTTTGTCTGCCTTTGCTCAAGGTCAGCTCTGATACTGCACAGTCCAGGTTTGGGCAGTGTCCAACACCTGAAAAACCTGATACAGAGCTATGGATTACACAAGTTAACTCCTGCCATAGTATGTGCTGGGGCTTAGCAAGCAAAAATTCACCTGCTCCTGCAAGACAACTTTCCCAGAGCCTGGAAAGCAAACACAGGTATTCTCAGACACAGGAGATCGCCTGCCATAAAGACAGCTAGCACCAGCTCTTGTATTCTACACTGAGGAAACTCAGACCAGTCTTACATGACTATTTTAACTACCTGAAGCATTAACTGAGATTTGTCCTGTGCAAAGCTGTGGCAGAAAGTCAGCTGGATCCCATGGGCTTGGCATTCTTTGGGGAAATCATACTACTTGAATTTTAATCCTGACTCAGCTGGCTATATGGCCTTGGGTAACTCATGTCACCTGCCTATACCTACAGACCGTCAGCTCTTCCAGTTTGGTTCCTAATGCTTGTGACAGCTGGCACTTTAGGACTCAGTATCTGGAGACTGATAATTACATGTGAAACTCAAGCATCAAAACAATTTCAAAGCCTCAAAGCTGAAGAATGAAAAACTTGAACACAGAAACCGCAAATTTCAACAAACAGAAGAACAGACCCAAGTAGCTTTTTCTGGAAAAGGGAGGTCCTTCTTTCAAGGTAGCACCACAGGGTCATCATTTTCAATTTATTGTCTCAGAAAGCTGCTTCTTGTAGCTGTAAGCAGTGTTAAAGAGGTACAGGAAAGTCATGGATAAATTGCTATCAACAGCCAAGCCCTTATCTAGGTGACCCTGACCACCATGTGCACATGACAACTTTGGGGTGCTATTTCTTTTTTGTTTTTTCCACAGCCCAATGACAAGGAGGAAAGGAAAGTGAGGAGTGCAGCCAAATATCCACAGCTGGTCCTTAGATGACCCTAGTCACTGCAGGGCATTGTGCACACACTGAATATGCTGCATTCCTAGCAGTCCTCCCCAGTGCAAGACAATGAACCAACAGTTAATGAAGGAGGGAAAAACTAAACACAACTGGCTAAATGGCTTACCCAGGATTACAGAACAAGGCCAGTGTTTGGGTCCTGTAGAGGGAACCTATAAGGGAAAGCAGGTTTTTGCTTTCCTGTACCACTGAATTTTTGGTGACAGAGTGGCAGAAGGGAATATTAAAGAAGAATCATTACAGGCACAGAGTAGGTGTCCAAGGTGTACCACAAACTAAAGTGTTCAGATACTTGCTGGGAGGTTTCCCAAAAAACATCCTCCTGTATCTCTGCCTAAGACAATATTATTAGAAACAACAAAACCACCCCCATACTAAAGCTAAATATTTAAGCCATTTATTTAAACAAATCAGAAGAACATGCACCCTTTCCTTTCTACTCCTGATGCAGGAAAATAAGTCTTGCAACTTCAAAGGAAGGAATTCACCAGGTGTTTAGGTCACATTAATCACACTCCTGGTGCATATGCTGGACGAGACAGGTTTGATCCCATACATGAGAAGACATGACACAAAGAGGAGATGAAGGGCTGTGTAAGGGATCACTGCAGCAGAAGGCTGTTGCCTCAGCAAATTACAAATGCACAACAAAAGCAGGCCAAGATGCAGTAGGTACAAAGCATTTGTTGCTTGGTCATGGAATGGAAGCATCACTCAAGAGCAGGTGAGCAACTGATAAATTCCACAAGAAAAGGGCAATAAAATCTTCACAGGTCCTTATACCATTTTATATCAAGCATATGCTACCTGCTCTGTTTGCTCTACCTACCTTTTGCTCCCAAGGTTTTGAATGCTAGCAATTGCTATAAAAAGTGCTCATTGTAGGTCACAGTCACATCTACACATGCCAGATTTTATAGTACTGTGAGACTCAGTGATCACATATGGGTATTTACAATTATTATCCTAGTTGTGGGCAAAAAGCACATGTGCACTGACAAAAATCACAGCCATGCCAAACTGACCAGGTGAAGGCAGAGCAGAGATCTTGCCAGGGAAAGACACTGACCCCTGTGGCAAACTGGCTTCCACAGATACTGAATTTCCAAAAGCTGCTCAAAGGAACTGGGTACTCACTCGACGAAAATTATTTTAAAAGGCTCTGCCAAGGCTCAGCCTGAAAAGGGTGGGAGAAGAGCAAAAAGAAAGTACTTATTTCTCTGGTGTACTTTGTTCAAAATTAATTTTGCTCTTTCCCTTCTCTGGGATTTTTGTTTCCGTTGTTTGGAATTTGTTTGGGTGGTTGTTGGGTTCTCCCTTCCCAAAGGGAATGGCAGGAAAAGAAATACACTGAAAAATGAGAAAAACATCATTGTTTTGTGAAAGTCTTTTCTTTAAAAAAACCTAAGAAACCCATACACACCCTGGGCAGAAAGCCTGAAATCAGGTGTTCATATCTAGAGCTACACTTTACTCTCTCTCTTTTAATTGCCTGCACTTGACTGTATTCCTTTAAGGAAACAGGAACAAATCCAGGAACCTTCGTGTTGTTTATTCAGCAGGGGATTAGCCCAGCCTGATAGCCCCGAGCTAACCCGTGCTGCAATATCTTGGATGACTTCATCATGGGATATGCCAATAGGATAAGAGGTATATCCCAGAAACACTGACAGGTTCAAGAGCCTTCATCATTCTGAAGAGCTACTTAAAAAGAGGCTCTGCTGCAATTCACCATTTCCCTCACCAAAGATCATCAAAGAGGAATTTACCATTATCAACTTCTTGATCTTTGCTAAAAAACTTGCCATGGGGAAAGTTGCTTGATTCAGACTCTATGCTCTATCACCAAGCAACCTGAGAGTGGTAATGGCTCTCTTTTTCCATTTCAAGAGGCGAACAAATAAACTTCTTAAATCTGCACTCACTCATGCTTCCTGATTCAACAGCACAACAGAAACCACCGACTGTGCCAAAAGCTATCAACATATGAAGTCTGCAACACAGATAGGTATCTACAACATCCCAAAAAAAGATCGTTCACCCCAGAAATTGCCACAAATCCTCCATCACCCCCTTATGCTGCTCCCCAGCTTTGGCATCACCAGCCAGTGGAATTTTGCAGCTCTCTCACACTGGCACAGCATTGGCACTGCAAATAGTGAGGGAGAGTGTTTGCACTGGAACCTCTCCTACTAATTGGGGTTTTGGCTTTGTTGGGTTGTTTTGCTTCAGGAATGGAGAGAGAAAGCATCAGTTTTTCCTCTAATAATATTTGGGCCAAGAGTTAATTCTCAGCAATTAAAAACAAAATCCAAACCACATTTTTTCCATAAACAGCTAATGGTCTTGGATCTGTCAGTGTCTAGCACACAGCTGATTTTTCAGAAAATAAAGAGCATGCCTGCAATAAGACATGACAAATAACAGCTAGTTTGAAAACAAGTAATGTTCATGAATTCCTTTACTTTATAAAGGCTTACAGGTTTTCTGAAACTTTTCTTTAAAGAGACAGAATAGAGCATTACATCACATAAGGATTCACCTTATATACTGCAGCATTAGCTGAACACCACTAACAGTGCTGTGAAGTTGGAGGTAGATGCTGCTTGGAGTTCAGCAATCAGAAATTAGATCATGCCTAACACCAATTATGTTGACCACAGAATATGTGCCCTGCAGGTGATACCTATGGACCAGGCGGGTAGGCAGGAGGCAAAGAAACTTTATTTGCCAGCTCAGATGCGGGAAAAAGAGGATAGAAGAGGACATTGTGCTTGACATCAGATACACTGGATCATTTTTGATTCAAAGCAAAAACTGAACACTGGGAGCCCAGGCTAAAGAGATATCCGCTCTCTTCTACTCCTCTTTTCCAGGGGTTGTTGAGGTAGGTAGGAATGCCCCATAAGGAAGACAAGATCCAAACCTAAGCTGGCATTTAAAGCTCTTCAGGAAAGGACATAAATCCAGGACAGGTCCTGAGCTTGTTTAATGGAACATGAGTGGCAATTCCCTTCTGCCTTACCTGCCCCTTTAGAGAAGGGAGCACTGGCATGCACAGCAGGTTGTACCAGAGAAAAGCAGAAGTCAGCACCCTTCTGCTGGGCTAATGCCACCTGTTACTGAAGAGCTAAGGTGTCATCAAGGAAAAAAGGACCTCAGCTGCTGCGGCTCAGCAGGGACACATCAGGAGAAACGCTGCTGAGGAGACTCCTTTCTCACCCTGCAAGCAACAGAGGCACGGGGTACATGAGGCTCTTCCCCAGCCCTCAGGAAAGCAACCACACTTGGTGTCCTGCAGACAAAGATTCAGGCTGAAAGCAGGCATACCTCAGTCCTGTGCTGGCAGAGGGCCAGACACACTTCAGTGTTCTTGAAGTACTTTAAAGGCAAAATTATGCAGAAACAGCCTTTTGTTTAATAAATGGATAAAAGATTCTAAAGGATACACAAAGCTTCAAATGCTAAAATTTGGGGGTTGTGGAGTTGCCTGTGTAACCAATTCCTGAACGGCAGAGATGGTGAAGAATTGTCCTCAGTCACTGCCTTCTTTAAGAAAAGAATGCAGGAGCCTCAGAATAAGCTGGTGATGGCATTGGCACATCAAACAGAAGGAAGCACTTCTCTACAAAACCCTGAAGTGTGGGACTTACTAACATGAGACGCTGAGGACGTCACAGGCATTCATGAGCTGAAAAAGTGGCTGTTTGATTCTGCTCTGAGTTTGTCTGTGAATGACTATTACACAAAACAGCCTTTTTGGTAAAAATTTGCTGATTCACAAATAGCAAAAAGAGGGTCCTAGGAAAGTATCATCCCATTTTTATGCTGGGAAGATGAGGGTATCTGCCATTAGCTGCTGTAGGAGACATGGGGTTGGTTCAGCCTGGCTGTTCCTCAGCATGAATAGAGGCTGCTGGTCGACCCAAAGGACCACAGCACTTGCTGCATTTTCTCCAGCAACAGTCCTCTGAACGGGACTTGGTACTCCAACAGCCAAAGGCCAGGCTTCTCCCCACAGCTGTCATGGCCATCATGGGTACTGACATTGACTCAGTTCTTCCTTTGAGTCCTCAGATTCTAGCTGCCTATGTCATACCACAACAAAGATTTTCCTTTCCAACAAGAAGTTGAATCTCTCCATGACAGCCTCACACCTTGTCTCACACCCAGGATCCCTCCTGGGCTGCCGTTACCTATGCACACTCACCCAGCAGAGTTACTGTTTAAGTCAGTCACCCTCTCTAGGCTTCTTTTGAGTGGTTGTCACCTTTATTGTAAGAGAGAGAAACAACTGGCATTGCTTCATGGAGGATGAACTTTCTGCCACCCAGCCTCAGGATGCTGAGCAAGAAAAGTGTTCATGACTTCCTGCCAGTGATTCCCAATCTTGTTCTGCCACTTCTTCATTAAATTTCCCAACAGCAACCCACTGACTTGAGCTCAAGCCACTCCTGGCCAGCTGCAAGTTTTCCTCAGCCACTTCAGTGCCCTCTTTGTGCAAAAGCTACAGATCCCATGCCATCTCACCTGGAGTACCACAGGTGTAAGCTCAGAGAAGTGCACCAGAGCCTCACCTTTGTTGATCAAGATCATTTGTCTTGAAATCAGCCTCACACAAACAGGAATTTTAGCCTTATGTTGTCCTCAGATTGCTCCCTCAGCATACACAAGCACAGATAAAATATCAAACCACAACATCAGACTGCCCAATCCTTTTCTCCTCTCCCCTTTCAAGGGAGAAACTTCTTTCTGGTAAAACATTCACATTGTTTACTGAATACATGTGGTAAACAGTGATTTCTCCTCCAGCTGAGCCAGCAAGTTCTCTGCAGCACCTGAAACCTCCTTACCCCGAGGGCTGGATACAACTGCAGGGGGGAATGCAAGAAGTTCAAGCATCTTTCCCTCATCCCAAGAAATTCTCCTCCAATATTTTGAGGACTGGACACCACTATCTCACCCCCATATTTTCTAGGTTACATGTTAGCAATGGGATTAGCGGGAAAAGCTTTACCTCACTATTCTGAACCTGCCAGATGCACTTAAAAAACAGAAAAGGTTTGCAAATATTTATAAGCAGGAATGAGTATGGAAAGGATTCCTAGGCACCACAGCTCCCTGTACAAGCATCTCTCTGGCCGATGCTGTATTGATTTTGCCCAGGAGGGATGCATGGACAGTTTGACCTTTCTGCAAATGTTGTTAAAACAACAAACAGAGCCGAGGCAGGTGGGTGAAACCAATTTATAAGAAGATGGTTAACCCATTCTCCACCTCCCAGAGAGGAAAATTGCCCTGGTCACAGGTGTGTGACACTTGGTTACCTCTTACCCCTTCATCTACTTGCCAAGAGCGGGTATAAAGGTAAAAATTCACTCCTTCCTGTGAGCTAAGGAGGTGTTGGCTGTGCAAAACGCCTTTCCTGAAATACCAGTGTAACCTATGCACTGGAAAAGGGTGAAGTACATGCCCTGAGTTCCTCTTGGCTGTCAGACCACTGAGGGGAACACAGGTAAAGTCTTGAATCCAAATACCACCACTCCCCATCCCAAAAGAAGAAAGGATCAGTCTGAATGTACAAGAATTCCAGGATCTAGTACAAGATATCAGAAATATCCTCTCCTCATTCAGAGGGGACAATCACAACAAAATACTAAAAGCCTCAGACCTCTACAAGACAGAAAACTAGAGAAAGTTTTGAGCAGCCACAAGCCTTGAACTGCTCCTCCACAAAGCAGGATAACACTGGCACCTGAAGGGCACCTTTTCCTGGCACACCAAGCACAGCTGAGTGCAAGGAGCAATCAGAGCAAGGAACAGCATTTGAAGCAAAGTTGGGAGCAGATGCCATTTTTGTTCAACATGTACAACTGTTCTGAGAAAAGCAGAATTACTGGAGCAGGGTTGAGGGGATATTCCTCTCTTTGACAAAAGCTGTCACTGAGTCAGAAGCCCACAGCAGGAACAATGATGTGGGATTACAAAAAGGGGTGGAGGGGAATAGGGGAGTAGCTATGCTTATGAGAGATAGTGGGAAATTTCCTGCCAATGCTTTTAAAGAAAAATTTCTAGTTGCCTTCAGAAAGCACGCAGCAGAAAAACCTTAGTTTTTAAACTGACCAGCTCAAGACATCTATTCCTTAGAAAAAAAAAAAATCACAATCTCCTACATTCTAATATTCAGTTATTACTCCAAACCAGCAGTTTCCCAAATCAGTAAGTCACCAGAATCAGTTAAGCATCTTGCAGAACCACATCAGAACTGAGAGCAAGTTTCTTCAGTTCAACATTTGCTAAGACCTCGAGTGATCCAACCCGAAGCATTAATTAATTAAGCACCCCCAGCTCTTGAAAACCAATTAATAAATTTTCCTTCCTCTGTCACGGGAATAACAACTGGTTTTTGCAGTGATATACAAATGCCACTGCACTCAGTGAGCTCCACTCTGCTGCTTTAGAGCAAAAGCAGGAAGTCGGAACAGAAAATTCCTAGGGAGAAACTCTGCTGAGACACGGCAACTCGCAAACTCATCCAGACTTCCTGCTAAAATAATTCTTTGCTCAAATGACAGAGGCTTTCTTCCCTCCCTTCCACCCCATTTTGTCTCTCTGCAGGTGTCCCCAGGTACCTCGAGCAGCAGGACAGTGTTGCTCCCCTTCCCTGGAAGCAGCAGTATATTCCACAGCAAAAAGCTAGCGGGGAAGGAACACCGCCACTGTAAATAGAGGATCGGAGCCGGTCCAAGCCAGGAGGTGTGGTTTGCACTGCTCCCTACGCATCTCAGCCCCTTTCCAACACAGCCTAGTAGCCCTCAGTTCAGAAAGCAGCACGAGAAAAACCTGCCCTTGAGCTTCCAAGGTAAATTCTTTGTAATCCTGCCTTGCACACAGCTGCAAAGGAGAAGGGCTGGTTTCTGAGCTGCCTTAGGCGAGAGGGGAAGAAGGGGTAGGAAAGCAGATGATCCCTCATCTCACACTGAACTTACCTTCCCTGAGAAACTCTAGCTGTGCTTGTACTTAGCTTGCTGTCTTCTCCCCAACCAACTTCGATCAGGGAAGTCCTGCCTCAAGTTTAACTCCACTTTTTACAAGGCTGGCAACCTGCTTCACACAGAGAAGCACAGAGAACTCAGGAAAAGAGTAAAGCAAAGCATAAGATGACAGGGCAAGGAACATGTTTCCAAAGCACCATAAAACACACACAAACAGGGGTGGGTGCTCATCCCAGGACTGTCTCACTAAAGCAGCCAGAGATGCCATCCTCTCTCCTGCCACTGACCAGAGCACCACTCTGTTCCACAGCATCCCCAAAAGGAAGCAAAGCCATCCCTGCCTGCTAACAGCTGGAAATGCTGATGGGGATTTGTTGTTCAATGGCAGCTCCAGAGTCTCCAGGCAGCATGAAGATGCTCTCAGCTGTGTCAGCTCCCACTAGTTAAGCCTGAGGTCTTCTCAGGAAAGGTGACAAAGGAAAGGAAAAAAAAGAGTGTTGAGACCCTGGCAGCCTGGCTCTTCAGCACCTGGTGTGGTTATGTGCCCTTTTCTCACCCCTACCCCAAATGCCTCTTTTGCCCAGAAAACAAGCTTTGCCATACAAGTCATGAGCAGGAAAGCCCACCCTCCACAGAGAGGAAAACGCCCTCCTCCACCAATTCCCACTGAGAAGACTCCAGTATCTGAACAGCAGAGACCTCATCGACCTGCAGAGAGGAGTTCCAAACAACCCCATTCTCCCAGCAACAAGCAAATGGGACCTGCAGAAGGCAAAGATGGGTCCTTCCGTATTATTTTAAGATGGTTATTTCAAAACCCAGACTAAAAAATGGACATAAAGCCTACTACAATCACAATTGCCTTTACTAGAGTTTTAACAGGGCCAGAGAGCTCCACTGAGCCACCTGGGAGGGCTCTGTGTTAGCAGAGGGCAGCTCTGCTCCACTCAGACCAGAATGACCACTTCTCCATTCCTCATAGGCTCAGCTTTGCCTCAGCTGCAGGACCCCAAATCCCCTGGGGCAGGCTCTAACAGTGCAGCTGTGGCAAAAAACCCAATAAAAGCAAACAAACCCATACCAAGTGAGGCATCTGCCTTCGAGCAGGAGAGTTTACTCACCATTTTGTTCATCATTGCTGCAGAAGTCTTGCTTGACATTGACCCATGATCTTGGCTGGGATGCTGCTAGAACAGCACAAAAAAGGGAAGAAACTGCTTCCCTGCACCTTGCACCCTGTCCTGTTTCTAATCTCCTCCTGGGGTTCTTTATAAAGGTTCTTTTAGTACTGACCACAACAAAAAGGCTTACAAAACACACAAAAAAACCCTAAAACCCCACACTTTGGAGGCACATTAATGAATCCTTAGTGTTACGTGGATAAAGGTCAGGAAATACAAAAAGTTATGGTTCCCATAGTAATGCTAATTCAACCATACTGCACATCCTGTGTATTTAGTGGTCCACATTGAAAAAAGCTTCATCTACCAATGCTTAAAAGGTTTTTGATTTAGTAAAGACACTTGAATACTACCCCCCACACGCAACATTTATTGCTCAGAGCAGTGGATTTTCAGATCGAATTGGATTAAGCCAATCTAAGCATCACTACAGCTCCCCATATCTAGGGCAATAGGAAGAGCTCTCAAGCATGATTACAGACTGAACATTATTTGCCCAACCTGAACAGAGGAAAGGGACCCAGGCGTTAGAGTGGCTTGAGTCATCAAATCGCAGTCAGTGCAGATTCTGCACTTGGATGCAGCAGGGACTTGGTAAGAAGAGAGGGGAGACAATAACCAAGCAAGGCCCCCCCCCCCCCCCCCATAACTAGCAGGTGTTAATCCATTCCTGTGAACACTCATTTATTTGATGCCAACAGCTCGATATATCCTGTGTGGTATCCCGACTCACAAGTCTGAGAACAGGTGAACTACAGCCATGCTGACCTTTTTCCAGCACAAATCCATGTATTGCTCTGCTCTCCCAGCTCCTGAGGCCTCATCTCCATGTTTGCATAAAGCCCACACCACTCTTCCAGAGGGAACAGCCACAAGTGGTCCATTTGCATTTAGCGGCTTCAACTGAGCAACCTGATTTGCATAGGAAGCGAAAGACTCTTTGTGCCATAGGAAATTCATTAAATCAAAGGGGTTTGAGCACCTCTGCTGGAGCAGAGGATTACCCCTCTGGCTACATATCTGGGAGAAAGGAAAGGTAGAGCAGGCATCTTGCAAACTCCTTAAAGAGGTAAAGAGGGTAAGGAAGAAGGAAAGCCTCTCTCAAGCACAGGAGCAAAGTGTTGCAACGGAAGAAATGTACATTTGTGAGGGCACCCACATGTCCTTTCTCCCTCCAGTAAATCTGAAATTTTTCCCTAGTTCCCATGACCTCAGACAGAAGGGCACAGTTCAGGACAACAGGTATTTCAGAACTTCAAAAACCAAAGGAGAAGAGAGAGACACTCCTGCTGAAGAGGTTCTCAGCCCTGCTAGACACCAGGGCTCCCACACAGTCCTGCTCAGATGGAGCTGCCACGGAGAAACATCCACACCTGCAGCAGGACACAGGCACACAGAGCAGAAGTCCTTCTGCCCACAGGGTTACTGGGTGGCTGTTCCTTCACTGACACCCTCAGGCCCTTGCACTCACCTTCTCTGTTGGGCTCCAGCATGAAGTCTCCACGTTTTAAAGAGGCTTTGCCACCCTCCCCGCAGCCTGGCTATTCCTCTGAGCTGCACAAATTCCAGTCAGCATCTAGCCACACCTGCCAAGGGTAACAAGGTTTTGGTCATGCTTTATCTTATCTAAGCAATGATGACGCTTGTCTTTCTTCTTGGGCAAAGCTCAGCAGCTCAGCACCTGCCGAGGAGGGGAGCTGGGCAGGGGCCAGGAGCTTCAGCCTGCAGCAATTCACCCCAGAGCAGGATGGCTCTGCTGGCTTGCCTGTCCCACCCCACAAAAAATGGGCATTTAGTCCACAAACTAGGGCTGTGGGGAACATAAGGCTCAGCAGTACTTACACTTCTTGTCTGACCTTCATCTCAGGTGCTGGCACAGGCACACAGCTCACCTTCCCTAGACACAATACAGCCCCACCAGTCCTTGCCAATAGACAAGGCAGTATTTTACAGGGAGTCAGACCACTTGTCTGGAGACAAGACTTCAACATCTGTCATGCTGTCAACCTGTAAGTCACCTACATCTTCAGTTCTCAGCTGGAGATGAGCTTGGTTTTCTCCTCTTCATTTTCCAGCAGGGAGAAGAGGGGAAACTGAGGCAGATAAAAGCCTTACTTTTACAGATGTTGTGCTGAAAGAAATAGAGAGGAATTCAGCTACTATAACAGTGAGGGCCACCAAGTTCCTGTAGGATGTGTTAGATCTGCCTCCCTGCACTTGCACCTCTGCCCAGCTGTCACCGTGCTCAGCCAAGGGTTTACAGCTACCCTGCAAACTTGCTGTCTCCTTTTCCAGAGGCTGGACTCACCTAGCATATCCAAACATAGCTGAAATTTTCCCAAAAAGTTTGCTTTCCATAGCCTAAATGACATTCTGCAATTTTATTTTTAACACCACACAGCTACCAGTTCTAGTCCTCCAAAGGTCTGCAGATATCCTGCCTGTTATTCACTGGAAGAGCTTGAAGTAGGAAGCAATAAACAGGTAGGTACGTTACCTTTATTGCACAGTTAAAATAATTAGGCTTTTTTCAAGCCTTCACTGCCCTACTTTACTTTCATCCAGCACATGTGCTAAAGGCTAATTCTTTCAAAAATCTGTAGAATAGGTCTTCAGAACTTTCCCTTTATTCATAGTCTCATCTCTCCAGAAACACAGGTTGCCTCAGTCTGTGATACATCACCTGCTGCGAGCAGGTGCATCTGCCAGGATCTTACCAACAACACAAATTCAAGCCAGCCCCAAGCCCACAGAATGCTGGACCACCACAGCAAATCTCAGGAGATTCACAGCTCCCAGGCTCATTTTCAGAGCTCTCCTGCCATCCCCACAACAACACAAGCTTTTCCTGCAGAGCTTTCAGGTATGTGTAATCCTCAGACATCCTTCTGAACCAGGCAGCCCCTTCCACATAGATGGGGCCAGGAACTGGTGCAGAAGAGTGATACGAAGTCCTGTACCAGCAGAGAATGAAGGTACAGAAGCAGAGGCAAGAGCTCCTCCTTCAGATGACATCTCTGCTAAATTAACTGCAATCACACACTTCACTGGAGGGAAAGCAGGGGTGTTACAAGCCTCCTTGCTCTCACTCTTTTTACTTGACAGATTTTCCTCCAGTTATGCCAAGCAGATAAGAACACTGTATCCTTCCAAAGCATTGCACCATACCTCATTTCCTCCAAAACAAACCTATGATTAAAGCCACAGTCCCTGAGAGCACAAGACAGTATTTGTTGCTGCTGTAGTGCTCTGTGACACATGATTAAGAGAAAAATATTTGGTTAAAAAGTTCGCAGTTTCCAGTTGTGTTATCCCAACCTGAACTAAGCAGAGGAAAGCCCACCATGGCTCCAGACTTTGTTTGAAAGTCCACAGTACCACAACCCACCAACAACACACCACTACTTTTGGTGTTGTTTTCTCCCAAAGCTCACAACATTTGTTATTTCTCTTGAGGCACCTAGGTCCTGCAGTCAGGTGAAATACTGAGATTCAAGCATTCCTGGCAACTTATACAGACATGCAGAAATCTCCAAGACAATCAGAAATCAGCAGGAGAAAGAAATTTTTTTAAAAAACCCCTTATTTATGTCATTTCATGGTTTGTTTTTTTTTTCTTGTGTGGCTGATGGTATTTAAAAGCTTAGGGCTGGCAAACCTTTCGAACATGTGGCCAGAGGAGAGCACATGGTGCGCCCTGCCACAACAGAAGCACATGGGAATACTTTGTAGATCCACTCCAGTGCTCCTTGCACAGCTGCAGAGGTCAGGTTTGCTTAGCAAAATGTGCATTAGGGCCAAGCAGAGGGAAATCCTTCTCAGCATCAGCCAAGAAATTAAAGGATAAGGGCTGCAGGATAAGGAAAAGAGAATATTGCAAGGAAAATATTAAGAGGGTCAATCACGACATCCACAGCACCTCCCTTTCAAGCTGCCAGGCTCCAGGTACCTCCAAGGATACACAGTGACAAAGGACAGAAATTCTTACTAATTGTTGCAATTCTGCTGTTCTGGTAGGACAACATATGAATCACAAGAGAGTCAGACATACAGAGTAAACCAAGGATTTCCACCTCAGACTTTGTGTGGAGAGCAAGATAAGGCATCTGGCAGGAATGAGGGAGATGCTGCTCCATTCAGTGGAAGATGACACATTTCCTACAGCTGAAGTTTCTTGTCACTGTCCTTAAAGCCAAGATGAGCTCCTGCAAGCAGGGGAGGAGAGGAGGGAGGATTCAGTCCCCAGAGCAGCCTTATGAAATCAAAAAGATTTAGACAGTGAGTAGCTGCATTATGGAAACCAAACCTGGTTTGCTGTACAGAAGGATCGATATCCTTAAAGCTCTCTGACCGTGAAGAACATTGTGCATGGAGCTGAGTCCATGTGATTTCTGTTGCTGTCAATTGTCCTCATCCCATTAGTTTATTTTCTGAGGCTGCCTGGCAAAGTCACGAGGAACAGCAGTTCCCCAGCACTGTCTGTGTGCTGCAAAAGACAGCCCCATGTGGAGCCCTCCTTTGCAACACCATCTTCAGACCAGTAGACAGGAGGCTCTTGAGTCATCAGATGCATCAAACTGGGGTGTGGGGGAGAAATTTTCCTATCTGATGATGACAAAAAAACCAAGCAGACTTTCCAATTGGATAGTCCATACTACCCACTGTAGCTTGCCACAAGAAGCCAAGGGAAGAGTGATGCTCTGGGGAAGGAGAATATTTTTGGTCCAGCAAGGTAGCTTCAGAGACATTTTACACCATCTTATGAAAAACTCTAAAATTTTATATATCAGGCCTCACATCAGTCTCTGTGGAACAGGGTGTCCTGGCAAAGAGAGGATTCTTCCACCCCAGCTTACTGCAGCTTTTCATAACCTCCTCTGGACCACCTAAATTGGCCAGTGAAAGGACGGACTGAACTGATTATCTGTTTGATCTAGAAAAGCAATTTCCATAGCCCTCAGGAGATGGTGTGTGTGTGTATATATATATATATATTCATCTACATATAGCTACTTAGATTATCCTCAGAAATAAATGTAGCTCTAGAACATTTCCCCTGAGCCTGCAAAAGGCAAAGAGAGAAATAAAGGTTTTCTGAGTGCCCTTTGATGCAGAACAACTATCAGAATAACCAAGAGCTCAACAGGTCACAACTAAACAAGAAAGCTGTGTTTGGATTATCCTGCCTCCTCAGGATACTCCTGAGCACGGCCATCTGCCTGTGTCTGGGGCTGGCCTCTTTTCCCCTCAGCTGTTTTCAGGAAGTCCTACAGGAAGGACTTCGGTTCAACACACAAGTTCATCCCATGCACACAAGATATTAAAGAGAAAGACACCGCAGTCTTAGGAGAGGGAAAGCTCTAGTATTTTTTGCCTTTTAGAGAAGGAGAAGCAGCGCCAACACAGCTGCCATAGCTGCCTGCAGCATCTTTGTGTGGTGCAGTGTCATCTGCACCTGGACCATGGCAAGGAAGAATATTCCCTGAACAAAGGATATTGAAAGAAAGTAAGAGAGAAAATAACAAGGTCTCCACTCAGGTCCACCAAGAAAGACCAAAGTTCCGTGACCACACATCAAAGGAGCCTGCAGACTTCACGGCGACAGAGGAGGAGAGAAGGCGAAAGAGGCAGCAGCTCCCCATCCAGGACCCCACCAGGGCAGCGCTCCCCGTGCCGTGGCACGGCCGCAGCTGCGCCTCAGGAGCGCTGTGTGCCGGAGAAGGCAGCACTGCACAGGAACGCGGATGCTCCGTACCCGTCCGGCACCGGCGAGGGACCTCCCACAGCTGGGGACGGGACAGGTGCGCGGCTGTGGCCAGGAAAGGACCCCGCAGCACACTGGCCCCCAGCCCTCCGCTGCCCGCTCCCCACAGCCGCAGCGGAGCTGCGGCAGGGCCCTTCACTGGGGCAGCCGCTCCCCGACACCTCGGCTGCGGGTCCGGGCCGGGCAGAGCCGGCAGCTGCCCCGGAGAGGGGACCGGCCCCGGAGCACCGCGCCCTCGTCCCCCGCTGCCGCGGCTGCCGGCGCTGCCGGCCCGAACTCCCCTCACGGCGCTTACCTGGCCCGGCCCGGCGGGAGCGGAGCCGCCGCTGGCGCCGGGGCGGCCCCGGCCGGAAATGAGCGGAGCCGCGGGCGGGCGGCCGGGCCGAAGCCGCCGGGCAGGCGGCAGCGGGAGCCGGGCCGGGCCCTCCTGGCCCTCGGGATAAGCGGCACTGCCCCCGCCCCGAGCCCCAGCACCCCCGAGGGACAGGAAAGCCACTCCCCCAGTGGAGCCGCAGGCAGCGCCCGGGCGGCTTTAGGGAAGGAGGATTCATTTCACCGATTAACAGCACCGCGTTGGGGGTTTTGTTATTTTGCAGTCATTAGAGGTTAAGAAAGCTGTTTGCTTTACCAGCTGCATGCTATAGTGCTAATTACAGCACTTGTCGCCACCACGTGACAGCACATAAAATCTCTTCCTAAAGTTTCCGTCTGTCAAAAGCCTGGACAGAGCGGAGGCCGAGCCCTGCAGCGTCCCCCAGACACGCGCAGCGCCATCCCCAGCCTGTGCGCGGCTCTTGTCCCTGCTCCGGGCGGTCCCACCTGCGCAGCCCGGCCGCGGCTCCAGAGCGGCCATGCCCACATCCCTGGGCTGGCGCCACGGAAAGCCCCGGCTTTCCCACAACCCAGGGGCCGGTGGTTTCCACGCGCTCCAGCTGGAGAGTAACCGGGGCAGACCTCGGGGTTTGTCATAATAGGCAGACACACAACAGCCAGGAGCGTCTGTTTCACCAGCGGGGAAACCAAGTCTCTAGTGCGAGGGGTCCGTTTCCTCAAGAGGTCGGTTTCAAATTTGTGAAAAACCTTTTACTAACCCTTTCACAGGTGCCAAACACCTGCTATTCCCACAAGAGGGTGCTTAATTCCTCCTGGCACCCGGGCTCTACCACAAAGCTCCGAAAACCAGAGGCTAATAGCACTTGGGGCATTTCAGCTTGAGTAAATTAGAACTGGACCAAAATGCACCCTTTTTCCACCTCTGGATGAATGCCCCGTTTATTGTGTACTGAGACATGTTTACCCTGAGAGAGAGTTGAATGGGCTTGGGCCTAGCAAAACAAACCCACACCACACAGCACATCCAAAAAATATTTAATAAACCTTTAAACAGCAAGACAAGCAGCCTACCACAGCCAGGTAAATATATTGAGAAAGTTTTTATTAGAAGATATATTTCTGCCAAAATAAATAGTAACATTTTCTTCAGCAAAACATTAGAAAATAGAAATGGGAAAAAAAAAAAAAGCATCAACAATTTAATACTGAACTTTTAAAGTGACTGTGAACACTACTTAGTGACATTGCCACATAAATATGTGTATGCTATTGCTGGTCTAGTTGCTGCTCTGACACCAGTGATTTCCACAGGACCTCCACATGTGTTGTGTGCTTAAGGGTCTTCTCAAACTCAGTGGCAGCAGTGGAGTCCCAGGACACACAAAGCTCAAAGAGCTGCTTTAGATCCTGTTTTCAAGAACAAGAGAAAAACCCCAGAAGGGAGAGGTATTTATTTCAAAGTTACATTTCCAAGTCTTCTGTTTGGAACTAGAGTTTCCTCCTCCCTGTGCAGGAGAGCTGATGTGGATCCACAGAGTGAGACAGATACAGTCAGAGGCTGTCATAGTGGAGCTGCCCAGAAAAGGAGCACTGTCCCACTGGTAGGCAAGGGGAAGGAGGGAGAGGAGAGGGAGTCCTGCTGCACTCAGAAAAGCAGACACCCAAGGGACAGGAGGCCAGAGCCCACTGTAAAGGCACAGCATGTGTTTGGCACAAACAAGCTGGCTGACTTGGCAGCCAGGTGAGGTGGTCCATTCTCTCACTGACTTAAGGAAAAGAGAGAAACAAGCTTGAGAAAACTGTTGGCAAGGCCCTCTGACTTTGGCAGCCCTGACACCCACCACATCTGGCATATGTTTAGCAGAAATGGACACCACCTGAGGGAAAACCACACACAGAGCTTCAGGTTATTTCTCCCACAACTGCTCTGGTGAAAGTGAGAGCTCTTTTCTCCAAGGAAGTAGTGAATTACTAGATAATTTTTAAAAATTAATAAAACCACTGGGGAATATAAAAGTACTAGGGATACCCCAGCAGATTCTCTTTTATTCTCTGGTCTGAGTGTTGCAGGTACACAGCCTTCCAAGAAGCCATGAGAAAACAATTCCTAGGTCCTATATATAGTGGTCAGTATTTTCTCCCATCCCTTGAAAACCAGCCTGCAACAGTACTAGCAGTGGGGCAGGCAGCAAACCAAACCAATTACACTACACACTAATTGTGGGTTACAGAGCATGCCATAGGCACAGAGTGTTGCACACAAAACAACTCTACAGTGTTGTACAGGTTAGGGGCTGGTTAGATGCACACCACCAAGGTCACCATTAGCCTTGTTAAAAGCAGCAATAATAATACAGGAAGGACAAAAAAAAAAAAGGGGATTCTGAATGCACAGACCCTTTATGTGAAACAGTGGAAATGGCAAGGGTTGGGACTCCTGCAGGAATCCAGTGAATGCTATGAGGACCATTGGACATGGATTGCAAGATGAATTTTTGTCCAGGAGCCTGAGCTCTCACTCACCATACACTGGAGAGCAGACAGGCCCTGGCAACTGCCTGCTGAGCTGCCCAGCCACACATTTTGGAGAAGAAGGGACTGACTGCCACAGATGACCTTGTTCCTATGGGCTTGGCAAATGTAGGTTAATCAGCAGTGGCTGCCCAGAAGATAACTTTGCACACCATGAGGTACACACAGAACAAGGGGCCAAACAGTTCCACTGAGCACTATCACAATAAACCCCTCTATATCCAATCCAGAGCCTATCACAAGGTTTCCAGAGATTTCAAAAAGAGTGGGGTCTCATCTAGACAAGGCAGCACTGCATAACAAAAAGCTGTTCACCAGCTGACACAGCCCTTTTTCTACATCAGTGGGAAAGGTGATCTTTCCTAATTCCTCCATCCTTTGCAATCTGTGATCAATGAGCAGCAAGAATTTCAAGCAAATAGGTGAAACTTTTCAAAAGGAAAATGAGGGTAGTTTGAGGTGGTTTTGGCAGATCTACAGTTCCTTTATCAGAGCTCAAATCTATAAAGCCAACAAGCTATCACTCAATAGCCACTGTAACATTTGAGGAATAAAAGCAGGCAAAGAAAGGGTTAGTACAGAGTGGTACTTTCCCACTATGCATTCACACCCTGCAAATTAGCATAGGAAAAACAGGAATTTCCTCCTTGAAGAGTTAGACCTTTATTTTTAAAGCCAGGCTTTGATTTGTGGTTATAGTTTCAAGTGTACGAAAGTTTCTCTTTGAGAAGTTAATATAATAAGTTAAACTACAGATGAGGTGAAACACAGAACAAAACTCAGGCCTTTTACCAGGCACAGCTGTAGGTCTCTTGAAATGCATGAACATTCCAGAATCCCCAAGCCTTCTGGATCAGAGCACTGGAAGACAGTGGCATCAGCCCAGTCGGCACCAGACCAGCCAGTTCTGATGCAAAAGGCAAGGGATAAGGGTGCCAAGCTGCAACTTCTTAGCACACTCTGTTGCCAAGAGTATTTTGTTTCATAGTTTAGTGGCTTACATAATCATTCAGTGGTTTTACCAGTCCAGGAAGAAGGGATAAAAAAAAAAAACCTTGCATCATTTTCTCCACCCATATATTAACTCAAAAAAAAAAAGGCAGAGTGAAAAGGGCAGCAGCTTCTAAATGCAATATTTTCCTTATGCAGTTTTGCCCCTCTCAGATGTTTTGCTTCTGGATAAAATAAATATCTCTACATTCTTGCCAATTGCTCTGTGTGCACTAGGAACAAGAGATATGCATTTAGCAATGTAAGTAGCTGTGCATGTGCCATTCCCCACAAGAAGGTAGTCCAAAACAGTGCCAAACCACAAAATGAACACCTTTTCTCAGTTCCAATTTTCATCAAATTCATCCTGCTCCCACTAAGTGGCAGTATCTTGTTTCTGGTTCACTTCCATTAGCATCTAGTATGTTTTTCTGCAGGCTTTAGACAATCATAAGATTGACTTGTTTTGTAATCCAGTGTTTTATTCTGATTTCAGAATCCTCCAATTTTTTTCCTCTTCCTGTAGTGACTTCCTTGTTCCCTAACTGACTTAACTATGCAAAGCTTAAGACTAAAACTGACTGCATAAGTGCAGGCCTCCTTTGTAAGCTACACAGGCCCTTGTGTTACATAGGTAGGTTACATCCAGCAAGGGCAGTGGGGTGATAATCTAACTTACAAGTTCATTCTTGCACTGGCATCTCCTGGGCAGTGGGTTAGCATCACAGCTGCCCACTCCACTGCCTCCCAGCTTGGCACAGCCACTGCAGGAAAGTCCTGATGCTTGTCAAGAGTCTCCACACAAACACCAAACCCATGCCCAGTGCACAACTGTGCTCATAGGAAACAGCATCCACCCCGTTACCCACACTGCTCATGCAGATTTACTACTTTCTCCAGATCTCAGCAAAACTTCTGGGCTTATTTTCCCTTTCTAAATCTAAGGTGCAAAACAGAGTCTATTAAAAATCACTATTCCACGTATAGGCTACGTAATCAGCCTCAGATACCCTGTCCTGCTCCCCAGCAAAGACAGCACATGTCTGCTTTGGCCATTGCACACTGTGTGCTAGGAGAGGTAGAAGACGCCTCACGTAGTTAGACAAGCAGCAGAAAAAGATACCAGGAGCTGGGTTTGCCAGAGTGTGAAGACCTAAGCTTAAGTCCTTGCAATCCCCACAGGAAGCCATGCCTCACCCTGTGAAGAACAGGGAGTTCATACTTCTCACACAAGCCACGACCAGACCACCACTGAGAAAGCAGTGCCTCACAACGCAGAGTCCTGCTCTGCTACAGACCCACTAGCTCTGGGCTTTTAAGAGGCAAGACAAAGAGGAGCCAGTTCCAAGCAGCTGCATGTGCATCAACAGCCTTAACTTCCCTTCTCATGCTCCTGCTACTGCCAGCTGCAGAGCAGGACCTGTGAGCCACAACATGAGACAGACAAGCTGTGTTGCTGGTGTAGCTACAAGCCTAAATCCTTCTCACTCCAAAGCCTCAACAACCAAACTTTCTGAGCAAAAGAGAGCTAGAAGCCCCAGTTTGGCAGGAGATCCTTCTGTATCACCCACTTGGAATTTGCCTCAGTTGTACAGCCCCTTAAGGAACAAAGCCCGACTAACCTCTGTCACAGGCAGCCACTTCCCCAGCACTTGCTGTGACACTCCACCACGAGCATCTCAAAAATAACATGCCCTGCACAATTTCTCATCTTTCTACAAGCACTTCATATTGCTTCAGCTGCTAAGCTGATCCTGAGATAGCCAGGCTGAGCTTTTTTCAGGACTACCCCACACCAATTCCATTCACAGAGTCAGGAATACGGCCTCAAATTCAACATGTTTCCCTGGAAAAAAAAAGATCTGTCAAAATTAATTCTTTAAATAAGCTCAATCATTTAACACTCAGAGTTCAAGTCACAGCAGTTCCATGAGGACCCCAATCAAAAAGGGAGAGACCAGGACAACATGCATCAGGGAAAATACATAACTTTTTTACACTTCTGCAGTTCCAGTGCAGTCTGCTGCAGGACCAGCTCTGGCTTCCAGTGTGGATGCAATTAAAGGAGAGAGAAAAGGACATGGTTTCAGCAAAGAAGAAAGTTAAGAGGAGATTTAAAAGCCATGAGAAAAACTGGTTTGGCAAGAGACTACTTCATCTTTTAGTAGCACAAAGAGCTAAGGGTTGTCAGATGATTAAAGGAAAGGAATCAAGACACATGCTCTGAAAAACCAAGGGAGGTAAAAGCTGTATGAACTTGAGAGCGTCATCTACATCCCAGTTATTTGGCGGTAAAAAGCCAGTGGCAATTCAAAGTGCACTATTTGGGAGAGTCCAGCTGGGTCAGCCTCAGCCTGGCCACAGGCAATGGCCAGGCCTCACCACAAGGCCAGAGCAAGGAATCAGCCTGTGTGTGTCTGTGAACACAAAGGTCCCTTGCCTAGCCCAGTGGGCAACAAATGGCTACAGTCAATTCCACCAGTCTCCATCCCGGGGAAATCCCCTTTGCAGCATATCCAGGAGCACTGGGCAGCCTGCTGCTGAGGGATGAGACTGGTCCCACCCTGTGCCCATTCCCCTTCCCACCCACCCTCACCCCCTCACAGCAGCAGGCTCAGAAGAGTGGCAGGCACTCTTTTGCACAGTCTAGAGATGGAAGCTTTAACTGAAACCCTTCCCGAGGGAAGAGGGAGGCTTGCATGTCCACGTTGATGCAGAGCAAGCCCAGCATGAGCTGGCGCTGGTACTCCTCCCACTTCATCATGACATCAGACACCGAGCGGTTGCTTCTCATCCACATGGGCAGTGCTTCACCACAAGGTGGGGTGGGAGAAATTGGCATGTTCTGGGGCCCTCCAAGCTCGAGGTGATAGTAAAGCCTGAAAGGCAAATACACGCAAAGACTGAGTACATGGCAAGACTTGAGCAGGTCACCCGACCAGAGCTCCAGAACCACAGAAATGTTTTGTACTATATTGACTACACGATTTTAGTGAGAAGTCTGGGTGTGCCCATTTTCCTCCCCTCACATCTCTCAGTTATTCAGACCATGAACTCTTTTGGGTAAGAATCACACCTTTGTACTAGGATCAAATCACAGCTGGGATCCCCCGACTACTACTGTGAGAGTTTACTATCTTTGCTATCCTCATCCACACAACAGTCTTGCCACAGCCTCAAGCCAGGGTCTATTGCAGGAGTTCAGTGCAGAAGCACAGGCACACACCCAGGCCCAAAGCACTCGGTCTCATTTGGAAACTCTCTTGTGTTCCCTGGCCACTATATTCCCTCCCCTCCAACCAGGCTGAGATCTTGAGGTAGAAGAGGTCATTTGAACACAAGCACTTCTTGGAAAGGACCTTCAGGGGATCCCGGGCCAGCAAATGCCACAAAGACAAGCACCTCTGTCTTCTAGAAGGAGCACGCAATAAGCTGGCATACTGCTTTAATCAGACTTACATCTTCTGCCCTACTGCTATACTGACAGCTTCATTACAGGGGCTGCCCTGTAATGGGATAAAGGAAGGGGACCATGGGCTGAGTCTATCCAACACTTAAGGAAGCCAAGAGACCATGGACCAGATTTGCATTTCAGCTTAAGTGGTAAATTGTTCTGGTCAATTTGTGCCTTATTTGCTCTGCTCCAATGGAGTAGAGTTTCTAGAATTCAAAGGTGTAAAGGAAAATGGAGGGCTCCTCCAGAACAGTGCTGTGAAGAAAAGCAGCCATACCTGGCTGAAAGATGGCTGCCCAGTTTCTTCTTGGCTTTCTTCACAAGATAGTTACAGATTTCTGTCATCTGCTCCCTCATCCATCTTATATCCTCAGGGATATCTGGGAGCCATTCCAACAACCTGTAAAGAGACAGGAGACAACCATTAGCTGGGCCACGCAAGGGAATATGATGAAAAGAACAACAATTCCAAAAGCTTAAAAATTTATTGCCATTTTCCGGGGCAAGTTCTAGCACACAGCAGTCTTCCTTCAAGCTGGTAGTATTGGCTGCAACTAAATGACAGAGGAAGATAGGAAAAGTTTAGGGTTCTTGGTTTTTCTGCTCTAGTGGGGTTTTTTTGTTTAGGTTTGTGGTTTTTTTTATTTGTGTCTGGTAATTGTCAGGAGCTCCTTCCCCGGAAACACTGGCAGTGCAGAATTAGAGAGAATCCCTCTCTCTGTCCATTCAAACACTACAGCCACATCAAATACTGCTCTGCACTGGGAAAAGGGACCAGCCCAAGGCTTACCTGACAGTGAAGGAAACTGCAGACTCCAGAGGCAGCATGTAGGGGACCATCATTGCTGTGGCCACACGGACAGGCAGCATGTTGCTGAGGCCAGTCAAGAAACTTCTTCTTTCAGCACAAGCCTCCAGAAGAGCTGAAGGCAGAAGAAAACTGGTTGAATATTCCCAGTGGGACTATCTCTTTTCTTATCATACTTCAGAAGTTACTCAGCCTGAAGCAGCCACCTCCCACTTCTTAGGAAGTCTTGCTCAGGTTAGTAATTCCCTGAGCACAGCTAAAACCAGCAGCTTTCACCTTTATCAGACTCTAAAGGAGTGAGCAGCAAGACCCCCTCCTCTCGTTACCATGCTGTCAAATTAATCAGCCTCTCTCAATCTAGCCCATACAGGGCAAGCCATGACTTTATCTGAGACCCCCAATCCATCTAACCCTCAGCAGGTGTCAGTTCATGACCAACCCAAGCCATAAGCAATAATCACACATTCCAGTAATCTTCTGAGGCAGGCCAGGCAGCACAGGAAGATTACCTGTGATCTCTCCCTATGAATCATACCTTGGTTCAGTCTGGGAGGCAAGTGTTCGAAGATGTGCTCTTCAACAACAGCAAGGGCAGTGTTGTCCTCTAGTTGGTCCTCAGCTTCTGCTTCTTCCTCTTTCTTCTCTCCTGGAGGTGCTTCTATGGCAAGGAGAGGACGGGCAGGACTTGGACGATGAAGGAGACCTGAGAAGAGAAGTTATACTGTAAGGATGACACAAACCAGCTGCCCTGCCTGGCACCTTTAGAGTGTTAGTCCTTGCTTCATCCTAACTCCCCTCAGGCTGAGGCCATGCCCAGCCTCTTTAGCTTGCATCTGTTGTAATGCTTACCACAAGGAGTTAGAAACCTTGCTGGTTTAAGTTCATTCTCTCTTTCCCCATCAGAAGTCCTCGCATTTCCCCTCTAAGTTCCACAGGGTGCTGTTTTGCAGAGATTTGCTGCCATAATCTGCCAGTTGCCCATCTTGCAGGCAAGATTTCCCTCCTGCAGCGCAACCCGTTATCCCGGTTCGCATCACTGTCCATGGACACGAGGTGGCAGCAAGCGCGAAGCCAGCGCTGCAGCGGCTGGAGGCAGGAGAGCCGGGCTGGCAGCTGGCCCGCCCAAGGGCCCGGCACCGGGGCTCTGAAGGCAGCACCACACAGACCCAGCTGCACACGGAGAGCAGCATGGTGTCTGCAGGACATCCAAATGCCACTGCTGCCCAACAGTGTGTTGGTAACTGCAAAGGTGACCACCTCTGCTTCCTGAAGTGCTAAAGTAGGCTTATCAAGGAGAATTCCATATCCCAGTATCTGAAGCACAGTTCAGTTCTTCCCTTCCTCCTTTCATATGCACCACTGACTACTCTCAAAGCCATGGCACCAACCATGGCACAACAGGAAATTCAGCTCACCCTACAAACAGCCAGTGCCTTACCATTCTTTTTCAGGAAGTGCAGTGCATCCCGATAGCCCTGCTTGCACATGTCCCGCAGCACCTGTGGGCAGAGGAAGGCGATAGAGAGTCATTTGGAAACTGGCTGAGCAGAGCAAACACCTACCTCAGTGCTGGCTTCAGAGGAATTCTCCTGACTCCTGAGCTGTCCCAAGAACAAGTCTCATTCTTGCCAGCCTTTCTCAGGCTTTGAGCAGGAATGGGAAGTATAGCATCAATACACTGGATATGGGAATCAGCACAATTTATATTGGAAGGGACACCTAGAATCCTACCTAAGTGTGGGCTTAGAGTTGCAGCTACCTCATTTCCCCATCTAGAGCTGCTGCAGGCAGCCTTCAGGCACTCACTCTGACAAGCAGCCCAGAATACTTCCCTGCAGATGCCAGGAAGGGCTATTGTGTTTGCAGATAAAACCAGCTAAGACTAAAGAGGGGGTGGGAAAAAAATTGCCCAAGAAATTCAGCACATGAATGCATGCTTATTATGTCCAAATGTCAGGGCTATCTGGCACTTGCATCTTCTCAGAAGCACACAAAGTTTGCAGTGCCACTTGTTACACTGACTTAGAGGAAAGGCTTCATACTGGCAGCTCCATCCTTACTTTAAAACACCGAAGTGCACATTGGTTCTGATGGCCAATACATCTTTGTTTACAGTGAGCCTGATTTCCAGGCAAAGACTACTCTAGAGAGCAACATGGGAATACTTTCCAAGCAACTGCTACCATCTAAATTCCAGATGTTCAAGTAGCAAAAGAAGACAAACCCTTGTGCAGGTGCTCAAGGTTTAGCGAGTCACTGGGTTGATAATGTCAAGATCAAAGACAAACATGAGATACAAAACTAACAGAGTCTGGAATCTTCTCCTGCTAAAGCACATACGGTATAGCCAGTGCCCAAGATCCGTGGTCCCCAAGTTCTGGTGAGGCCAGGAAACTCACCTGTGGCTCCGGAGGAAACAGGGCCTTTGAGAGGCGGTAGAGGTTGCGAAGGTTGAACTGGATGCTTGTGTTGGTGACTCTCAGCTCATGCATGTTTGTGGAGCTGTCCCGTGGGCAGATATCGCTCTCTCCTGAGAAAGGAGACACTGTGATTGTGTTCTTCAGCTCATATTGGGGCAAATTGTCAGAAATCCCTCCATCAACGTATCTCTGAAATCAAGACAAATGCAGCAATCTTCATTCTCGCAACTGATCAAACAGCTTTTTTACTCTGTGTCCCTATTCCTATTTGTGCCAACAACTTGGGAAGAGAATGGAGTACATCCACCAGCACTGGAGGAGTCAAAACAGGTGATAGCACAGCTGTATTTTTTATAATTTCATTTTGCTGTGTGCTTTTCTTCATTGAGTGTGCTGGCCACGAGTGTTCAATAAGAAAGGCACATTCACTTATGTGACTGCTGACTTACATCTCCTATGCAGTTTGACTGCTGTCCAATGAAATAATAATACACACCAACAACCACCTGCAGTGCAAATTAGCACTGATCTAAGCTGTCACACTGTGACATTGTGCCATTTTTCACTTGAGTGTAAAATGAATAAGCTCAGACACCAGTCCCCACTGGCAGGTTTGTTACCTATGAGTAAAACCAACCAATTTGTTGCTAGCGGGCTTATCAAGCAGCAATCCCAACACATGCATACACATTGGGAATCAACTTGCTGTGGTGTGGTAACAGAGCACAGGGTTCTTGAGTTTGCTCTTAACAGGCACCCTCTTATCAGAGAATGTTCTGTACTTCTGTACCATAAACACATTTGCGTTACCCTTGCAGGAAGGGCAACCCCAGTAGCACGTTCTCAAAACATTTTTTGGATACTATAATTGCACAAGGAGCTGAGCAAGATGATCCCTATCACAGGTTTTGGCAACATGCAAGGATGTCAGTCAAGCCAAAAGAGAAGGAAGCTGGGGGTCTTTGCAGAGCAACTCCAGCTCTTGCGAACCTCAATTACAGAAGAGTCCTGCTGGTTTTGTATCAGGGTTGATCCTGCAATTTGCTGCCTGGATCCATTTCCTTTGGACAGAGTCAAACACAAATCACGATACAGGGAGTGCGCAGCCCTATAAGTAGCAGCTATAAGCATATTTCAGTTCTCCGCTGGGTGAGAAGCTGAGCCAGTAGAAGCTAAACCCAGGCAGAGCACAGAAATGCTGACTGAAGAAGGAGGTGCTCCATTCTGCATCCTGCTTCCTCTTTTTTCACAGGCAGGCTGACTACCAACATTGGTCTTTTGCTGCACAATGCCTAGGAAAACACCAGATGTGTTGCCTGGAGAGTGCTTTGCACTTGGTTCTCTCTTGCTCTGGATGGCAGACAAGACAAAGACTTCTTCAAGCAGCTTCTCTGAGCCTGGGGAACAGTTCACAGGCTCTTGGGCTGAAATTAAGCTATAGCAAGCCAGCTGCCATTGAAGCAACAGTGTCAGGGTGGACTGCACAGCGGTTTGCCTTCTTGGGAGGCAAACTAAACCTCAGGGCTACCTTTGCATACAGCCTACAGCTTCACAGGAGACTGCTTGTGATTACAGTTGTAGGCTACAGCAGCCCAAACTCAGAGCACAGGACATTTTATCCTCATGGCAGCCCTTGCTCACCAAACACTGCGTCAAGACAGAGACTCCTGCACGACCTGAATTTGGACAGTGAAGGAAGGATAGGATAGATTAAACCCAAGGAAAAGTGCATCATCTCAGAAACAGTAACACAGCTTGCTTACAAGATGCTTTCTGATAACAGAGCTGCCAACAATCAACTGAACCCTCTCCCCCTTCTAAAGTGGGCATCACTGTTCCCTAAGCCTAAAGCAACCACAGCAAACTGCCACTGCCATCCTCTCCCCAAGGCTGCTCCACTGGGAGCCAGACTAGGCACAGCTAGAGCTGGAGACATCTGCCTGACTCGCTTTGCGAGGATGAGATCCCAACATGCCGAGTGGGACAAGAACAGAGCAAAGCAGGCAGCATGCACTTTGTTTAAAGAAAATGGAGGTAAGTTTTAGTGCTGGACAACACTAGTTTTGCAGTAAGGATGCAGAAGACACTTTTCCCTGAGGGTGGCAGCATGACTCCATAGATGCCATCAGAAAAAAGGCTCAACTACAACAGAGCTGAAAGGCAAAGCCTTCTGACTCCATAGAAATCCCCGAGTA
Source organism: Corvus hawaiiensis (assembly GCF_020740725.1). NCBI lineage: Eukaryota > Metazoa > Chordata > Aves > Passeriformes > Corvidae > Corvus > Corvus hawaiiensis. The sequence goes on along the minus strand of NC_063218.1, from coordinate 46,369,986 downwards.
GACGTGCACACCCCACTCTCTGGTCCACTGCTTCCAAGCAATGCTGATTAACATTCCTCAGTAAAGCTCAGCTACTACTCCTTTGGATTTGCCTAAACCTCCAGTAATGCAAGTGTAACCACTCTCCAGCTTCCTCCAAAGCCCAGGACAGCACAGAGCCATAGGTGGAACCACCACCTGCCTGCAGGCACAAGCAGCAGCAGCTTTAGGGGATGGTTCATAGACTGGGGTGCCCACTTCCCATTCCCTTATGTTCTCCCATGCACAGAGACCCTCACTCACATGATTTGACAATCAGCTTTGTAACCCTTGTCAGGGGTTCATCTCACCCACGTGCTGCAGACAATTCACAACTATAGTGTGTGTTGACAGGTCAGTTACTGACTTTTCCATTTCTCAATATTTAAGTTTGGGGTTTTTTTTACTCCCCTACCCATCTCCATCATCCACTCCATGGAGCTACCAGATCTCAGAGAAGTGAACACTGGAAAAAATTTAGGAGGAAGGGAAAATACGGATTTTGCATCTTGCACACAGTAACATTGCCTTGAAAACTAGTCCTTGTGCCAGGCCTGTCAGTTTATCCTGTGGCAAATACAGTCACCACAGGCGTGCTAGGAACCATGCATTCCTGTTTCAAAACCATTTCCCAAGCTCATGCTCAACCCAGTTTAACCTCTCGCCTCATCAGCAATCTCCCTTCAGAGCCATGTTTTTTGGGGGAAGAGGTAGGAATTAAATTTCCTCATCTCATATTTCCTCCCCACCTTTTCCCATGAGAAGTCATCCCTCAGAGTGCCAGGGCAGCTGCACATTCCAGAAACCCTGATGTTGCAGACAGTTTTGGAATTGTGAGATTTTTGCCTGATGCACACTGACCTCAATTAGCCCCAAAGAGGTGTAAGGGAAGAGCCACTGCTATGGTCCCACCAGCTGTAGGGAAGAAGCCCTGCCTGCAGTTGCTGAGCAAATACCAAACCATTACTGATTCTGTCACTTCTCTGAAGTGATAACATTGGACATCTCCTCCAGGTCATTTCCCTGACCAACATGCTTGCACAAGACAAAACCAGCCAAGCCATGTATTATGCAGGAGCAAAACTGACTTCACTTTTAGGACAGAGGTAGCGATCGAAGCAGATTTGGTGCTGTGCTCTGACAGACAGAGGCACTTTGGTCAGACCACTTACAGTGAATCAGGGCACATATTTTATAGCAGTTCTCCCTCTCACTTTTGACTATTTAGTTTGCAAAACCTCTGCCTTTTAACATGTTCATTAACCTATGCAGCACAAGGGAGATCAAGCTCAACCAGAAGGCCCTTAAAGCACGACTGCAATATCCAGACATTCTGCAGCTCTGCACAGCTTTCTCATGTTTTCATTTCTAACATGCCAATACAGAGGAATGAATTGCTCTTGGACAGCCTTGGACACAATTTAAGAAAGCTCTGGCAGCAGAACATTATTCTCAGATAAAGGACAGAAAGAACTCCATGGAAAAGAGGGCCAGTGTCAGGCACATGGGAGGGGGACTACACTCATGACGTTTATCCTGGGCCCAACTTCTTTCCACATGCGGACAGCTGGAGCCTCAGTGATGGAAAGTGTTGTACCATGCAGCCAGGAGAACCACCGGCTAAGCCAGCCAGTCCTTCCCCAGACTGCCATATATTAAATGTTAAATCCACATGTTAAATCCACTGGTCTTCAGGACATTTGTAGTCAACTGTGGGCAGCAGTGGAAAGAAGGCATATCCACTGCTGGAAGTTGCTTATTTGGGAATTTCTTGCATCTCTTCGGATAAATGCTGCCAGCAGGCAGGCAATAACATTGTCAAAACTTACTCATTAGTATGCAATTTAATGAAGGACCATCTTAGAATCTTACTTACCACTCCACGCAAGGTTGGAGGTATCAGCCCACAGTAGACAGGGATAAAGGTGCTGCAGACACAGGCCTGAGGGAGAAAGAGATCCAGAATATAAGAATCAGATCAAAGCCTACTGAAACAATTACTCTTCTTGGAACACCGTGCTGGCATGTGCTGACGATTATACTCCAGTACTAAGGACATTTGGAGACCAAGGCAAAACAAAACTGCATGCAGTTCCTGCCCAGCCCTCCGCAGTAAGATTCCATTCACCTGGATCAGCTCCTCCTTGGAAGTGAAGTCTGACAGTATCACATTTTCTCCATCAGAGACCCGTGTCAGGGAAATACCCAAACGCCCTGCTGCAACCTCATGCCCATTCTCTGGCACAGTCTTGGACAGGCACATCCGAATGGTCTTCACCAAGTTGAAAGAGGGGTGGAGTGGGCCCAAGAACCTCTTCCGGGCTTCTTTTGACACCCGAATAATGCTGGCACCAGCCTCACCTGCAACAAGAGAAAGACAAATGCACCATGAAATGCTACCAAAACCAGTCTTTTCCTTCACAAAACTAGGCACAGAAAAGCCTCATTCCCAGCTTTCTTCAGAGGTTTCTCCCCAGTGGCTGATATACAACTCAGAGCAAGAGGTTGTTACAGAAGTCATGGAAGTTTGCTGTCTTGGCCCTCACACTTCCATCACAAACAGCTACCCTCCTCTTACTTATGTTTTACAAAGTCAAAGAAGATCACGTGCATTTGACCGAAGGTTCACTGTTTTTTTTAGATCCTGGCCAGTGCAGGGCTGGTGAAAACAGACTAAGAAAGAAAACAAGGCTGATACTTCAACAGCTTTGAGCTTATGGTTAAATCCACTTCAAAACATATTCCACTTAAAGCTTTCTAGTAAGCATCTTTTTTCTGACAGGAAAAAGAATCATCAACCTGTAAGCAAAAGTGCCAGAACAGGAATGCTGGTGCTTTCCAGCTAAGTGATCCCACCTCTGCTGTGAATGTCAGCCACACCTCAAGTGAGCAAGAGGGACTACTGATCCCCAATAGGGAATCAGTGACTTAGTCCCTCCTGCACAGCCTCTGGTGTCCCGTCCCTTACATATCCAATTCCACAGCACTAAACTAGGCCCTGATGGCAAGCAGGACTCCTGAAGGCATGCTTGCTTTACCCTTTCACACAGTGACCCAGCTGGGTTTGAGGAGAGGAGAGGAGAGAGCCCAGCTGCACAAAAGGGAAGGCGTCTGCTAAGCCCATTATCTCAGCCACTAGAAGCTCCATCTGGCAAGCACATCAGAGCTCTCCAGTAGGAAAAAAGGGATGGGAGGAAACAAAAATACAAAACTACAGCATCCAGCATGTTGCCCTTTGCACTCACTGACTGCTGCCTTGACACACATCCAGCCATGGTGCGATACAACAGTTTCTCTAAGTACCAGCTAATCACTGCATTCCAAGGAGTGTCAGGAACATATATGTGAGAAAAATGTGAGGGGAAGTATTAAAGAAACCAGAGAAAAGAAACATGCTTTTACAAGTGAAGAGTCCTCTCCAATCAAACTGAAGGTCAGTTCCTGGAAAAAGATGAAAGACTACCAGTTCAAGCCAACTGGAAGTCCCCTCATTTTGCTCTCCCACTCTGTTTTTCAATTGCAAAAACAAGGCAGCAGAATTAAAGAACTCAAGTGAGACCCAGGTTAATAAATACAATGGAGATAAGAGCAACAACCCTCAATGCTTTGTTGACACATCCCAATCTTTTGCAATACACATATGCCAACAACATGTTTTCCATCAGTGCAGCCTGGGAACGTGATTCTGGGCTTAGGACACCCATCAACACCGGTAGCTCAAGCACACAGAGAACTGGACCCTTGAACATCACCAGAGACTCTGAGGTCAGGATTTTAGGCACTGTGAGGTAGCAACTTAGTAGAAAAGCCAAAGTTCCCCATCTGAAGCAATTTTTAGCCCTGTAATCCCAGTCTTCTGTCCTAGAGCAATGTTTAGCAGTCTAATTCTGATCTTACTTACTCAATTAGCAGTAAGCCATTGAGCCCAGCCTGTTCCAGATAGTAGCCACATGGCTCAACATCCTTCCCAACACAAAATAAGTCAGCCCCACAGAAATACACTTTATAATCACTGCGACATTAGCACTCAAAACGCTCCTTAAGATACCTTCATGTCTGTCAAGGGGAGGAAAGACACACAAAGAAACTGCTATTGAGCAAAAAACTGAAGGAATCCCAGCCCAGCACCTTGGCCATGTGACCCCATAAAGGAAACTCCTCTGCACTGAGTGCATTGCAGGGAATTGTTGGCTTGTTTGAAATCCCCAGGGAGGGTGGGTGTTGAGCATGCAGCTGAGGGGAGACCCCTGTGTGCAAAGGCCATGGTGGGTGGAGTGTGGGTTACCCAACAGATGGTGCTTAGAGAACAATGCTTTCAGGCTTGGCATCTCCGTGTGCAGATAGACTTGACAGCAATACTGAAAACAACTGCAACTAAATGGAGCTTATGACTGTTTGAACAAAAATGTGAGCTGGAAGGGGTTTGGGGTTTTTTTTAAGAAAAACAAGAGAGCAAAGTCCCGACTATGCCAGGAAACAGCATTTGAAGGGAGCCCCAAGTTGTAGCTGCCTGCTCTTTCAAGAGGGCAAAGTAAAATTATTGCTAATTAGCAAGTTCATTCTTTGAATACTTTCTGGGTGTTTTTTGTTTTGGGTTACTTTTATACACATGTATAAAATATACATGCGTGCCCACAGGAGCTTTGAGGCACTTCTGTTTAAAGACATCTGTGATTCCATTGGACTCGCTTGATCACTTGCACCAAAGCTGGATGTGGAATTGCTCTGTGGGAAGACATGGGCACAGGGTGACCTGCAGTACCACCAGCTTTCCAGGAAATAAGGCTAGCTGAGGGTTCAGCTTTATGGTTTATGCCAGGTTTATGCAGCTAGATCCATGATAGATGACAAGTCCTCTTAGAAATATATTTGGGAGGAGAGGAAAAGAAGTGACAGTGTTTTAATCCTGTTACTACCAGAAGTGCTATTCCAGGAAAACCGGCTCAAATTCTGTTTGCAGTCTGTCAGAGGGAGCAGCTGATTTAGAGGCAGTCAAGAGAGACAACCTCCTACAGGGGTCAGCCACCAGCTCTCAATTATTTCTAGGACTAGTCCAGTGCCAACTTTCCATAGGAAAGCTTCTCATGGTTTTTGATGGATCTAGTGATTCAGGACTCAGAGTCATGTGAAAAAGCTGAATTAAATTTATATTTCCTTATTGAGGTACGTGGGGCAGAGGAAATCCCTAATAGTTGGCAGTGTTTGCTGAGAAAACATTTCATTCTTCTCGTACCAACCAATTAATTCAACACCTTTCCCTGTACAGATTTACTAAGCACATATTCCTCAAAAAATTTGCATTAATATATGTGGAATGTTTTATTTTCATTAGAAAGCCCACATCCCCCTTTACCCCCACCCCCATCACTGCCCCACTGGGTGTTGTTATACATAAACCCAAGTACTGCAGGGCTATTGCCCTTATCTGAATTTCAGCTGTGATGACGCAAAGGAGCATCACACCGTTGTGTCCTGGAACACCCCAATGTGACCCTTGCCACAAAAGGGAAGTCACCTGCTCCCCCTCTGCTGATTTGTCACCTGCAGCGGCTACAAGGGGCAAGATAGTGGCACCCATGGGAAAAGCCTGAAGGCAGCTGCTAGCTCACATTTCATTTTTATGCTATATCAATCCAGCTTCACATTAGCTTACTGACATAGGGTTAGACTGTTCCCTTTAACAACAAACTTTTATCTCTATCAGTCATGCTCAACTCCAAAATAACTCAGTAACTAAGTCTGTACTGCTTGGCATTCCCTAAACTCTAACCTGAAAAGCATTCAAGCAGCATGTGCTATTTGAAACTATAAACAAACACTCCAGCAGAGCAGCCTGCTGCTACTCTGCCTCTGGAACAGCGGAGCTGAAGATCCATCACCTAAAACTGATGTTAGCCAGGCAGTTGGGAAGACACTTAACCGCTGCTAAGGGCTCTGGGATGAGACAGAAAGGCTCCTCCAAACCTGTGCAGTGCGTAAGGACAAAGACCATCGCAAAGCTTAAACACTGCGTGACAGGAGGGGTGACAAGTGGGGAAGAAGGGCCTCTTCAGACCCACATCTGCAGCATCAAGGCTTTGGCACCAAGGACACCAGGATTGTCTCCTGTTAAACTACATTAGACCATATTGATATCGATTTGCCAGCCAGTAAAATGACAAATGACCCATGAAGTATTTCAAATGGAAAAAAGCGCCTAAGACACAGACAAAAATAGGAGCAGAGTAAGCTAAATAGGGGAAAGGGCATTCCGGATATTTAACCCAGCAGCTCACCCTTGACACTGTAGCTCCCTCTGGGAGAGCTCCATGCCAGGGACATTCCCACTCCCTGCCTAGTGCAACAGTAAACAGGATACAAACTTAAACTTCTCTAACAGGGATGGAGAGCAGAGGATAGCACAGAGGGCAGGTGGATGTAGCAACAGCATTCTCAGTCCCTACTGGCAGGAGGCACAGAGAGGTCACACCCCAGACTGCAGATGCCACAACTTGCCTGGACTAGTGGGGCAGGCAGGAAGCTCTGCAGAGCCTCACTAAACCTGCTTCTCATTCAACACCAACAAATGGACTCCTTCCTACACATCACCAACACAGAGGCACCACTCCTCCCTCCTCATTCCCATTACCCAGCTAAGGCTCCAGACTGGCCCAACACACCAATAGCTCTGAAAGGAAGCCAACTAGCAGAAGGAAGCACAGGTACTTCTAGTATTCCCCCAGGACCCTGACAGTCCTATATGCCTTGTTAGTTTGGGATCCCACAACCAAACTATTTTGACTGTAAGATTTTCAGGACAGGAGTCTGCCAGCCCTGTGTACTATAACCAGGGACCTCATTCCAGGACTCCTTAAGTTCTGCTCAGCTATCTGTTCCAGAGAGGTTTGTGCGACACTCAGCACGGATGTCCCTTTTAAGAGTCCCCAGCTAAAATTTTCACACTTTGCTTTGAATGCAGCTGGTTGCTAAGAACTGCTGGAATTGTCATTATCCCATTGGTAGAACCCAGTCTGGATGTGAATTTAGTAATAGGATGAGTCAGAAGGAATTTATTAGCATGATCTTCCCCAACATTAATTTATCTCGGTTGTCCATCTCTTGCTATTTCAGCTGTTCCTGTGTCACATACATGGAAAAGCTAAAAGTCAGTCCCTGACAATGAGCAGAGGTTTCAGGAGAGCTGTTCCATGTTCTTCCAGGGCACAAATCCTCAAGCTGCTCCAGTTCAGCATGCACAACTCTTCCTGCACTTGCCTCTTTAGATACTGAGAGTAAGCAGTGCACATACGTTCCCGCCCAGCCTCTCCCAGGAGATGATACAGTCCTAATTATAACACAGTCCTGTCACCAGCACAAAAGAAACCCACAAAGCTGTAAACAAGAGGCACCAAAACAGAAGTTTTCAAATAGACATCTAGAAAATAATTAACAGAGAACTTTATTGGATGTTTCCTCATAGGTAGCTCAGGTCATCAGAAAGCACCTGTTTGTTCACCCCAAGGAGCAGTGCACAGCAATGTGCCAGTGATCCAAAGACAACCCCAACTCTTGTGGGCAATGATCTCAGTTTGTAAAAGATCCCACTGCTTGTGTAGACTCCTGTTCTGCTTTCCACACTCATGCTGAAGCAATCTGGTTTCTACTTATTGTCCCAAGAGAGCAAAAACCAGCCAACATTTCAGCCAAGCTGAACAAAGGCCAACTTGCCCTGAATGGGAACCTGACCCAAGATGTTCTCTGATGGCCCATCAGTGAGGCTGAACAGATGTCAAAGGGGGCCCCAAAGACAAATCCATGCCAGCAGGAAATAAAGAGCGACGTTTTACAATCTGTCCCTTTTAAGACATACTCAGGTGATAGGTGTACTGCACTGCTGGTGACAAGTCTTTAATTTTGGTCTGAAATCCTGGACAGACACCTAAAAGCACTGGGTGTGGAAAGAATATCCCTCACTTGCCAGAAGTTGTAAGATTCCCACTATTTGACACAAATAAAAACCTCCCATTTTTAAACATTTGAGGCTGGGGGATGGCAGCTAGCAGTGAAGTCTTTAAAAGCACCAACTCTTTTCACATCTGTGCACGTCTTCCTGTAAGCCAGTTACATTGAGAAACACCATGTACCAGAACAAGCTGCTCTTCTGGGACTTCCCTAATTTTTGTTGTTTTGATGCACATTTTTTTATTTTATTTAAGGTCTTCACTCAGTCCTTCTCTCCAACTATTTTACCATCAGATAATAAACAGTTCAGCTCACTTGGCTCCAGATAAGAGACACAGGAAGGAAACTTTTATTTTTGGTGATACGTAGGAGGTAAACAGAACTCCCCCCTCACAACCACACCCACTCAGTTTGCAGACAGTCCTACTGCTTGACCAGCTGTTCTCTGTGGCAAGTAACTTTTCTCATCAGGGGCTCTGTGCAGGGATTTGACCTCAGAGTTCAACAAACAAACAATTTTGTAAAGGAGAGTTCTTAGAAAGCGTGGCCACCAGCTGTACATACTGGTGTTTCTCCCCCTTTGCTCAGGAATGAGAGGCACTAACACATACCCTACTGGAGCAACTCCTAGGGATCCCTGTTACACTACAGTGATCAACACCTGTTTCAGCCTTACAGGTGGGGCAGGTGCCAACACCAAGAGAAAGAGACAGCTTTTTAAATAGGGCCAGCTCTTGCAGCCAGAGGCAGATGCTAAAAGAAAGCCCTTCTTTCTGGTTCAGATTCTTTACGCTCAGCATTCCTTAGACGAGACACAAACTGTGTTTAGCCCAAGACACACTCTGCAGCAGGAGGGCTGTGTAAATTCAGATCATTTCCAAGTGCTTCAGAACCAGAAGCCTCTCTCCTAATGTGTCTGTCCCAAGATGTTTGCTTTTCTATTTCAACTGGGGGAAAAAAAAAAAAGCTGTCAGTCATGTTACCTTTTTAAATAAAGCCAAACTAAAAGGAGACATTTTTCCCATTTGAGCCAAAAGATACGGTTACTGTGCTCTAGATACCAGTTAATAGATGAACCAGAACTATTGCCACATGCTAGATATGAGGAACATAAGAGGCTTTTAAGTTGCCAGGGTTTCTATCTCTTGCACAGAGCAGCTTACCAGGGCAGCCCACAGTGACTGCCACATGCCCATCCATCAACTGGTACCTGCAGGGTAGGACCCTCATGCAAGCCCAAGTGCAGATGCACCACTCATAGCTCACCTTAAGGCCCATTGTTCTGCTTTGCACAGAAGCAAACAGGCTTTGGGAGAGCAGGCATAAGAGCTCCCAGGCTTGATGATGTCTCTAGCTAAACCTTTGCACCGGTCTTAACGAAGTGTTGGCACACCAAGGCCTCACCAAAACTGCTGTTCTGCAAGCTGAGACTTGCTTTGTTTCTGTGGTCAGGACGGGAGCGCTTCTTTTCGCAACACAAATCCAAAACCAGCGCAGCTGCTGCTGTGAAACAATCGATAGAAAGGGCAGGAGGCAGCTCAGTGCAGGCAGCCAGCCAGGATTGCTCTGTCACAAGCACAGCAGCAACACTCACTAGTCTAATCTTTCTCTTCTGTAATGCCCTAATACGAGGCTTAATGCTGCATTTCTGCTCATAGCATTAGAGAAATTAAATGACATAATGCATGAAAAGGAAAAGCTGCTCAGGACCCCAGGCAAGCTGAACTGAGAGCCATGTTCCATCTTCATTCATCCATCAATCCCTGTCAATGCTATAGTGCAACTCAAACTGCATGGGATGACAAGAAAAGGGGATTCACAGAGTAGACAAGGCGCAGCTCATATCCTTGCTGCTCACTTTGGACCAGGTAATGCCAAGTTTGAAGCAATTTTTTTAAAAACAAGTACTCATCCAGAGAAAGCTAATGGAGGGGAGAAACAGACCAAAACCCATGTCATAATGATGAGAAATTACCTTTCTTCTCTGGTCTGCACAGGCAGAAGTGGAACCACATCCAAATCTCACTTCCTTCACCTGAGTGAAAACAACTAACACAAAGCCTCCAGTTGCTGTCATTCTGAGAGGGAACTAGTGCAGAAAGATCAAGCCTCACCCACACGCACAATGTTGCACACACAGTTCACGTTCACTTTTCAGAGTAGTTTGCAGGATAGCATCACACACACACCACTAGACAAAACAGAACTGTTTCCACTTCATAGGGGAGGCAGTACTAGAGGAAATATGTTTTAGAAAGAGATCAGGGCAGGAGAGTAGATACCTTTGCCAGGCACCACAGATCCACAAAGACAAAAACTGGAATTAGCAGTCATCATTTCTACTTCCAGTCTGAAGAAACAGCTGCCAATCCAGCAGCCCTTCAGCTTTATCACACACCAGCCACTACCCTCAGCTGGCTCACCAAATCCAAAACAAAGCCCACACACAGCTTTTGGTGGCTGTCAGCCCAAGCCCTGCTGAATGCTTTCCTGTGTGCTTCCAGGTGACAATTGTTCCATATTCAGAGATGAGACCAGAGACATGGCTGGCTCTGTCACACAGCGGCCTGTCTTTCTCCCTGTCCTTTCCACTGTACACTTCTGTGGCTGCTAAAACCCTAACACAGACGAGAGGAACAGCCCTGACACCCTCCACTGGCTCTCAGCCTGCATCATGCCCAGCTCTCAAGTTCACAAGGCTGGCCAGCTGCTCCAATCCATGCCAAGCCCCTCCCTGTACACCCGTGAGCAGGATTCCTGCTGAGCCTGATTTGCCCTCCCATCTCACACAGGCAGGTCAAGTGTCACCTTACACCCCAAACTCTTCCCCACTGGCCCTGACATGAGCAGGGCAGACTCCAGCAAGGAAGTGAGAATCAAAAGCTGTTTCCAAAGCAGTCCTCTGGCAAGCGGTGTTAGCACTTTGATCTAGAAGGATTCTCCTTTTGTTGAAGCAGCTTCAGGCAGATCACAAGGTAAGCTGCATACCTTGGGAACCATGGCAAGAAAATCTAGAAACTGATGCTACCTTTCTTCCAGAGACATCAGCAGTGGCCCCCCAGCCACAACGTGACTGGGATTCTGAAAACAACTATGCGAGCAGGACAAGAACTACTCACAGAGGGTTGCACAGACCCCTGCAGGGGAAAAGCCTCTGCTCAACCCTTCCTGCAGGGCTGAGCACACAAACAAGAACAGCAAGACAGATGTTCAGATAAACATCTGACAGATGAGCTCTTCTGCATGCAGAAATATGGCTAGTAGTTAAATGCCTCCCTTAAAGCATTTTAAAGCAAAGTTAAATGCTTCTCTTAAAGATTATTTTACCAATCCCACTATGTAAGAACACTAGGATAGATAAATCAATATAACTCTCTGTGCTGACATCCCACTCTGAAACAGGACTCCAAGTTTTTCCACGCATGGCATAACTACGGCAGCCTGAATCCACACTCTGTCTCCATAATACACTGGAATGCTTTTTTTTTTGCCAGGCCCAGCACTGAATCAGCAGCATTCAATGCACCCAGCAAGACTGGCCCTTGTAATAAACAGATGTGAAGGGATTCTTGATTCACCCTCAGATGCCACCTCCCCTACTTCAGGATGCTAAACTAGATAATCCACAGGAGTGGCAGCTCAGAGACTGCCAGAACCTCCAATGCTACAATGATATTCAATTCTTTAAATCCTAAGCCTGAAAAAGGCCTCCAAAACCAATATCCATCCAAACAAACTTCAGTGTATGAAGGGGAGGAGAATGGTTCATTCTCAGAAGAAATCCTCCAGGAACAGCACAGCTGAAAGCCTGGGAAACAGTGGCAGAAGACACTTCATGAAGCTTGCAGATTCCAAATGTCTTGTCAGGCAGAAGTCATCATTGGGGATTTGGCCTTTATCTGTACCAGAAAGCACAACCAGTTCAGTTCTGGGTGAGTGCCAGAGGGCAGCACAAAGCCCTGGGTTCTAATAAAGCTACCACACCTGATGTAACACACTGTACTGCAGATCAGTACAACCCCATGGACAGGATCAGGCCTGCCACAAGCAGCTGTTGTATCACTAGTGCCAAACTCTCTCCTCCCTCCCTCTGGCCCTTGTAGCTACAACAATCTCCAGCATCTTTTCTACACTTCCAGGCTCACTAATTGCCTCTCTCCTATGTGCTCCTTGGAAGAGATTTTCTACTGCCCCAGACATTATCACTTCAAGGACACATTCTGTCTTTTCTCAAGGACATGGGACTTATTTACAGCCTTCCACATGGAATCATTTCCTCTACCCCTCCTTTTCACTACCTCTTACTCTACTTGCCTGACAAGGCACACAGTCCAAGGCAAATATATATGCATAGGCACTGCTGACTCTTTCACGTAACTAAAGACACATCCTGACTTTCACCTCAAGTCCCAAGAACACTTAGCAGAAAGGAAGAGTATGAGCATTAGAGCTGGGCAACAGAAGTGTAGAAGTGCAGAGGATTCAATGGAAAACTGGTGGCCACTTTGGAATCCAGCCACAAGTAGGGTTTGTACTGCAAAGAGCAAAGTGAACAGGAGTCACCCACTCACACTGCTCCTTGGAGTAAGATTTCTGAGGTTTTGCAAAGGTCCTGTAATTAGAAGGCCTGCCCGTTCCCATCTCCAGAAAGAAGGAATGCTGACTAATTACCATTTCCAGCCCTTGCATGGTCCTCTTCAAGTACAGTAGAAAGCAAGCACAAGAGGTGGAAATCTTCTCCAGCCAAGTCCAGGAGCATTTCATCTGTGCTTCATGGAGGGCACGCAGAGAAACACTGAGAAACCCAGAGTGAGCAGGGGCCCAACATCTGAGTACAATCCCAAGCTCACTGCACTGGAAAGTGACACAGCCCCCCAACAGACAGGAAACAAGCACCAGCAGCCACTGGACATGCAGGCAGAGCTGCTGTAACCACTGCAGCAGCAGGAGTTTGGAACTGAACGACACAGCAAGAAATTTGAGCAAGGCCTTTTGATTTATCAGGACTAAACTTCCAAACACAATCAGAAAGTGGACATAGGACCCTGAAGAACATAGGACAGCTTCTCCTATTTTATATGGAGGACTTGCAGTTGCCTTGAGGAGTTTGGGGAGCTAAGAGGCAGAAAGAAGTGGAACAGCTCAGACATGCTGCAAGGTCAAGAGACTTGCTGAACCTATGGGTCATAGGAACGACCATGCAAAGACCTCTTGTGATGTTGCCAGTGCCACTGTGCAGCTGCTGCCACGGCTGACAGCAAGGCTGGCACCAAGCTGCCCCAAGCTGCCCAGCACACCTGCTGTCTATGTGGGGTACCAAAAGAATAAACACGTGCCTTGCTAGGACTGTTTTTTCCTAGAAGTGGCTCCTTGGCCTCCTTTGCACTCATCAACAAGATGCCTGCAAGACCACCTTTCCTTACAGGTGCTTCTTTATTAGAGCCAGGCAGACAGCAGGAACAAGTGCCTTCCCTACCAACAAAAGGTATTGCAGGATGCTCTGGCTGCCAGCTTACTCCTCTGGACACCTGATCCCACAGCCCTGTGACTGCTGAGGGCACTGATCCAGGCTCAGCAGCTTCTCCATCAAGCCAGTGAACATTTCCGACTACGTCAGCACAGAACATCTCCCCCCCACTTCTATTTTCCACCACAGAAAAAAGCTTTACCACTTCCAAGGAGCACCAGAAGGTTCCCTATGAACTACATCCATGTATGTACATAAGAGTGTCTCCTTCCTGGGCTGGAGCTACTGAGCTCAACAACTTTTCTCCCCAGGGTGGGCCTCTGCAGGAGGTACAAGTGCCCATCTCCTGTGCAAGGAGGAACCTGACTACTGAGGCACCACAGATACTACAAAATTTTCCTTTGTGTCCCTGTGGAGATCCACAGTTCTCTTCATGCAGCCACAGAAGACAGCATCACATATACTTCCTCTAGGATAAGCATCCTGATTCATGCTTTGGCCAGCATAAACTGGCATTGCTCTGAGGATCCCATAGATTCTAAGCTGGTTTATTTCCCTCTCTCAGTCTGGGATTCGGTGTTAAGATTACACACACACACAGAAAATAAATCTCCATGACCCATTCTTAAGCCTTTGCATGCACATAATCAAACTACAGAAGCACAACATTTAAGATGCTCATATTGCTAATTATCTCAGTTTCAAAAGGTTTGGTTGGTTGGGCTTTTTTTTTTTCTCCTGCTACCCAATGGATAAAGTCTCTACAGTTCAGCAGCACATTTCCTAGTGGTCACATGGTGACAGCTGACAAGCAAACCTGAATGTCAAACAACTTATTTCATCTCAGGTCAAGCCTGAGACAGAGTCCTGGTTAAGACAGTAGTTTAAAATAATTAAATAAATAAATGCTATAAACAACCCAGGAAGAGCTCTCCAAAGAGCATCCCAAACAACACTACTCAACATAGCAGATACGTGGCCTCCTTTCTGTATTTTTAGTACTAAAAGCATCCCCTCAGCTTGCTTTCTCATTTTCTGTCAACCTTGTCATGCCTTAGGAGAACAGCTAACTTCCACAGATGGGGGTTTGATAGCCAGCTTTGCATTTGACAGCAGAACCCACCTCTTCCCCTCAAAATAGAAGCAATTGAGCAGCTCCAATCCACCCTCAGGGCTGTCTAGGACAACATTCACATGCCATGCAGACAATTGAGATGCTGTTGGTTAACTATGAGTCAGAGGGACCTCAGTACCAGCTCAAAGACAGCTTTTCATGGATTACAGCTTCACATCCTATCATTTATTCAGGCTGCTATGCTCCCAAAGCAGGCACAACAAACCCTGTACAGTTCACCAAAGTGAGACGACTCAAGACCTTACCAAAATTATATTCCCTACTCAGTATTAGAGATTATAGAATCCAACAGTAGCTGCATTTTAGCATTCCTTGTGTCTGAAAAAGGACAGTCTCGCCATGTCACATAAGCCAGTTTTTCTCATCCAGGCCAGTGACTTACAGATTTATACAGACAGGTGACCATCCTCAAAGCCCCACGCCTAGAATTTGTGAAAAGCTGCAGGATTTGAGGTATGCACAAGGAGGAGACTGCAAAGCCATCATAAAAACTTTTCACTTGCTTGGCATATAAAGGTGCATTTCCTGGCATGCTGGACTCCAACATCCCCCAAGAGACAGTATAGGCATGACACACGCTATTTCCCAGAAAACCCTTGGGGCTAGAAGCTGTTCATGCCACAACACTGCACTATGCACAATGAAGTAACTTGTAAACATATGAGACTGCCCAATGCACCTTGATAGCCCCACAGATTATTCTAGTGGGAAAATTGCAATGCTTTTTCCCATCAGCAAACAGAAGAACCTCAAAGCTGGAGAGAGAGCACTTCAGATGCAGGACGACATCACTGTTGTAACCTTGAACAATAAATCCAAGATCCCTACAACTTAATGGTAAAGTGCTTAACCAGAGCTAGGCAAGGTCGTATCAGACCGTAAATACTTCCTGATCTCTTATATAAATATAAGGTGCCCTGCCTAAGTAATATACGTGCCCAGTGTTGTTTTCTTTGGTATTCTCAAACATGCCTGTGAAGCTCACAGTGCAGATCACTTAGTTATGGCTTTCAGTTCAGTGTGAGCCCACAGCAAAGCCTTCCTGTCCTACACAAATGATGATAGTTGTGGTCTTAACTCATGGAGAAGGCAGAATGAGTTCACAGGCAAGCTGAACAGATGTAAAGGCCAGAGGGAAAAAGCTGGAAAAGAAACCACTAAGTAGGATCTTATTCTCTGAAGTCAAGGAAGATTTCTGCTCTCTCTGATCAAGGTCTCAAAAGATTGGAATCAAGGAAGAGGTTTTTTTCACTCCTCCCCAGCAAGTATTTGTCTCTGCACAGTAGAGTCTTCTTGAGTTCACAGGCATGAGGACACTATCTACATACAGTCAAATAAGCAAAGCTTCTGCAAAATTCCCCTCTGCCTGTCATTCATCAAGAGACACTATTTAGCATTTCAATTTCATGGACAGGGCAACAGACAGTGCAGAGTAGCAGTTGCCATAAGATCCAAAGCCCATGGGCTACACCCCCTGCTCTCAGCAAACACAGGTACTCGGGACCCTACAAGAGCCTTGTTTTGGGGTGACTTTACGATGTGTATCCCCTATCGCCACTCTATGCCCAGACACGATTCCTGTGCCTTTCTTTGTCTTTAAAACTGGGTGTGAGAGAAAGAAAAAAAGCCAGATGAACTTTTCAGAGCAGTCTGTGCTCCAAAGTCACTATCTTCTCTGCATGCTTCTGCAGCAGCAAGAGTGGAGGCAAGCACCTTCCTGCTTTTCAGCCAGCTCTCAGCTCCTTTTCTCAGGAGAGAGATGGAGAATTAAACTCCTTTGCTTTTCAGCTAGTCTGCAAGATGAGCCAAGAAAGTTTTTTTTTTCCCCTGAGACTTCGGGTTCTTCTTCTCTTCTGGAACTGTTCAGAACTTTCCATCGAGGCCCGGAGGGGGCCCAGGCCGACCTAGCTGCAAAGAGGAGAGAGATTTTAGAGTCCAAAGAAAGGACTCTAAAATCTTACCAGGCTCTCTCCACAGCGAGAAGTCTTATCATCTAGCATTATTCTTTTCCCCATGTGCATGGTGTCTTTTAAATAAATAGGTGTTTTTCCTTTCACTTTCCTCCTAGAAAAATTTTTCTTGAACCTGATGGGGGGAGGGATGGCTGTAAGCTGCCTTCTATCAGAGGATGTTCAAATTTGGACATTCCTCTGAATTTGTCTCAAACCAGGACACGTCTGTACGAGAAAGAACTGCTCTCCTAGTTGAGGCTCAGCTGTACCTCCTACCCTGTCCCCTTTTGCCCCCATGATTTCATTCTAACCTCTGGACCTCTGCCTGGAAGGTGCACTGTCTGAAGGGTTTATGACATGGACAAAGTACGGCAATACCATGGCCCAGCCATGCACCCCATGTGCTTTTACTTTCAGAAGTCAGCTCCGTTGGCTTAGAGCTGCCAAGACACATGTCAGTCACACAGGTGAGTCAGAAGAAAGCTATTCCAGAGAAGTCAAACAGAAGACAGAACTGGAACACCCAAGACCCAAGCCTTGAATAGCTTTAAAGAGCATGGTTTGCCCTCCATCAGGAGGTAGGCAAATGTTTCCTAGAAGGCGGTCCCTAACTCAGTCCTCTTAATAATGCCTCCCACTCTACCTCAGAGGGGGAGGGAAAACCTATTCTGATTCACAGAAAGCCCTCTACCAGGCTAGATGTCTCCATTAGGGCAGTGCCTGACACATCATGGATGGTCTAGACATATAAATAGCAAGAACAAAGCAGACATGATAACAAGATTGCTCAGCACTCAGAACGGCATCTGAGCAAGGCAAAGGTCTTGGGCACTACCATCAGCCTGTCTCACACTTGTGCCAGCCTTCGAGTGGCACAGGGATCACCCAGTTAGGGAACTAACTGGGGAGTCACCTCTTCAACAGAAGCAACAGCAATTAAAGAACTAAATCCCTGGCAGCTACCTGCAAGTGGATCCCTACACAAGAAGGGATTAGGGATTATTATTCCTTGTCCACAGTAAAAGTTGGCACCAGGGCATCACTGTAGCCTTTGAGATCTCAGATTGGGGTCTGAACAGCTGTTAAGAGCTTCCCATCGAGCTCCAGAAGTTACAGTAGCACTTCACTGGGCTTTTCTGTAGACAAAATGCTCAGGAAGGGAAGCTTCAAACCTAGCTACACAGAAAATGCTAACTTTTGTTGCACGAAGGCTACATCTCAAAACTACCTGTCTCCAAAAAAAAAAAAAAGAAAAAGAAAAAAAAAGTGCTGTGGAAAAACACCTATGATCAAAGTGAGAGAACTTCAAGCAGTAAACAGCTCTAGTTGCCCTGGCTCTCGGAGAAGCTCATAATTCTCTGAAATTAAATATATATACCTGATTCTCTCACACCACATTCCCCTTTCAAGCTTAAGAAACTTTTCTGCATGTGTTATTCTCAACATAAAAGCTTCCAAGTACAGACTCTAACACGTGTTTGTTGACTTCCTCCCATATGCAAAACGACAAAAAAGCCAGGAGGCATCACAGCCCATCTCCTTCAGCTGTTGCCCAGGCATAGGGACACACTACACTATGTGCTTGCTTCAGAGATAACTTTTTAAGGTTATTCTATAACTCGAAAACAGAGATAAAATCTAACTGGAGATCTAGCTCTTGCAGACGGCCAGAGAATTCCTCAGTGCCCAAGATCCCAAGAAATAACCCTTTTCCAGAAATAAATATGGAGATTGAAGGATGCGCTACTCAGAGATGCTGCCCAACTCCCATCCGCACACGCAAACTCGATGTCTCCATCTCCAGCCGCTTCACCTCCCGTTCGCGGCCACCAAGGGCCAGTGCCCACACGGCGAGAGGCTCCTCTCCTCACCCAGAGCCCCACCAAACCTACTCCAAGCAAGGTAAACCCACAAACCGAGCCCAGCAAGTCCACATTATATATGTCTGTGTGGATGGGTGTCAGAACCACGAGCCCTGTGCTGACTTCCTACCGTCAGGGGCCTCCTTGACCTCAGCCACCCGTCAGGGACCGGGGCGAGGGGAAAGGCCTTAAAAACAAAGAGCCGCTCGCATTTCGGGAGAAGGAGGGCGCAGCGCTATTTACACACATATACGTATATACACCCACACGCCCTCGCTGTTGCTCTAATTAACAAATTAGCAGTAACGAAGGAGCGCCGGGCTCGGCCCGCGCTTACCGAGGCAGGCGCCGCTGACGAGGGCGGTGGCGGTGAGCGCCCCAGCCGAGGCGCCGTACACCTTCTTGGCGTTGGCGACCAGGAACGGGGCATGTTCCTGCAGGCAGCTGGCCACGCCGATGTGGTAGACCCCCAGGAAGCCGCAGCCGGCGAAGGAGATATTCCAGCTGGAGCCCAGCGGGAACATGGCCTCCGCGCCCCGCTGGAGACGGGGGGTGCACGGGGAAAGCAGCAGCAGCAGCCGCGGCGGAGAGGTGAAGCCGCGGGTCTCTTCTCACACCGCCTCGGGACGGGCGGGACAGCCGGGAAGTGTTGCTGCCGAAGATGGAACTGGAGAACACAGCAATGTTTGCCGCTGGGAGAGCTGTGCCGGCTGCCAAGCTTATATGCGGCGGCCCGGCCCTCGGGCCCGCCCCCGGCATGGCCGCCGCCCCTCGGCAGCCCCGGCGCGGGCGGGATCGCCCGGCCCCTCCTGGCAACCCTTCCTCCGGTGAACCCTTCTCCTGGCCCCCGGCCATGGCGGGCGCTCGCCGTCTGCCGAGCCGGGGCAGCCGTGCCAGCGCCGCCCTGAAGTGGCAGGGGCCGAGCCAGCTTCTCGGAGGATAGGGTTGCGGCTGCTCGCAGCACCCCAAACCTCGCCCTGTCCCGGGGCAGCAGGCTGTCCTTCCCTCACGGAACATCCTGATTCTTGGCATCTGCTCCAAGTCCTAGGGGTTTCCTTTGTTTTTCAGGGAATGGGCACGAAACGTGAGAGAAAAGGAAAAGCTTTCCTCTTTCACAAGAAGCTGAGGAGTCAGAAGGAGGCAAGTCTTGTCACAGTAATAGGGCAAGAACTGGGAAAAGAGCAATCCCCCTGTCCCCCCCTCAACAGCTTTCTCTGCCTCTAAACTCACAGAATCACTGGAAGGGACCCACAAGGATCATCGAGTCCAGCTCTTGGACCTGCACAGCATCATCCCCAAGAGTCACACCATTTGCCCAAGAGTATTGTCCGAATGCTTCTTGAACCCTATTAAGGCTTGTGTTGTGACCACTTCCCTGGGGAACCTGTTCCAGTGCCCAACCACCCTCTGGGTGAAGAACCTTTTTCTAATATCCAACCTAAACCTGCCTTGACACAATTTTGGGCCATTCCTTCGGGTCCTGTCACTGGGCACCGCAGAGAAGAGATCAATGTCTGCCCCTCCTCTTCCCCTCACAAGGAAGTCGTAGACTGTTGTATACTAATCACCAAAACACACAGTTGCTTACTTTTGCTAACCTGTTCTCAACATTTTTTTCTCCACATGCCTCTAAGCTCACCAAAATGCTTAGATTTAGTCAGGGCATCTGTGATTCTCAGTAGTACTTCTGCACAAGCTCGCCACAGAGCAGCGCTGGGTAAGAAGCCAGTGCTAGCAGATCATCAAAATAGATTTCAGAAGCTATAAAGATCCCTTTGCCATAAACAATACAGACTACAGTCATCCAAGTCATTAAGGTAAGTATGAAAGTTTACAGAGATATCAAAAAGATCAGCATAGCAAGAGAAAGAGCTGCTCTACTCAAAGCTAGGAAGCAAGATCAGCAGGAGGGAGGTTTGGCGGATACAAAACAAAAAGCATAAATAGCTTTTTAGTGGAAGCAACATAGGGCAAAAAGCACTTTCTACCAAAGTTTAAAAAAAAACCCTACTTAATTAATCTTGGCATAAAGCTACTGGGATTAGTTTTCTTATAACTGGTCAGAAGTTTCTCACTTGGGATAGTGTTATACCTATCCTTAACAGCTCCCAGACTAAGCAAAGCAAGGCCTTCCTCCCCACAGGAATTTCACCAATTATGCTAGTAGCCCCTCTTCCTGTTCCTTCCACTCCAAACATCCTTTCCAATGATATGAGGGAGGCTTATACCCTCCCCACAGATGGGTCATCCAGGTTGCAAGAACAGCTGTTTAATGCCTCAGTCTGCTGCCTCACAGTCAGGTGACTGAAGCAACTAAATTCAGCAGATAACCCTTGCATAAATCCAATATTTGAGTTCAAGTTAGACATCATACTCCAGCCTCTACAGACAGAGCACTTTTTCATTAAGTGTTCATGCTTTGCTTTCATCAGGCAGGCAGGAGTACAGCTTTATCTTTCTTTCAGGTCCTGACCCCAAGCCTACCACCTCACCTAGCTGCCACGAACTACCCTTTATATGTATTCACTGATCCTGGAGCACATAAAGAATTAACCCTGCTTATCTTAAGTCCTCTCTTTATACCCACCCTTCTCTCCCTTCCTCTCATACCTCTAGCTGCTTTTGTAATTTCTTTCCTCCCTTGTGTTTGATGTGGTTACTTAACCCTTGTCAGCCCTCATCTCCTCCAGCTGGAGAGGTGAGGCCTGGCACACCTGAGCCTTCTCTTACAGGCCCTTAACACCACAGTGATCATAGAGCTTCCACCCCGTGCTTCTGATGCCACAGAAAGGTATTTTCATGTAGCCAAACCCAAAGGAAACACCATGTCTCACCTTTTCCAGAACTGGGATTATTCTGCAGAAGAACTGGTCACTGGGCTGTGACTTTAGCGGAAGTCTGTTGCAAAACTGACCACTGAACCTTGTCTGCAGATACCTCCCAAACACTTGTAACCACAAGAACATCTTCATTCTTGAGCCAACGCTGCTCCCTCTTTTTCCAGCATTTCACAAGCCTTAATGTTCCTAGCGTGTCTGGAAAACAGAAACAACAATGCTGCGACAATGCTGGAGTTAGTTTCACTTGATTTCCCAACAGCAATCTCATCCTGAGTTGTTTACATCACTCTGCCTTGGCCCTCAAGGTTATTTATTTGAGGAGGTTAATGCTGCCCTGTTGAAACAGGTTGATGAAACGAACCATGTGAACACTAATCTCCTGTGGAGTGCTGCCTGGGTACTGGCACGAGCAGGCTGACAAACAACTATGCTTTCTTCAAAAATGAACTAACCCCCAAAACTAATCTCTTTTCCCCCCAGTAAGAAAGTGCTATAGTTCTGCTATTGCTCACAATGCAGCAGGAAGCCAGATCAGCAAGATTTACAAGGCAGCTTTTCCTGTGTGTCTAACTCCAACTGGAGCTCTTCAAATCCACTCGTGCCCTTACACGTTGAGATGCCACTGAGACAGCTTTGCATGCAATCTCTCATTGTCATGTTTATTTTCACGACATGAAGAGTGAGCTGTTAGTACCTGCAAGATAATAACATACAGTCTCTGCTTTTTCAGGCAAGACCTTGTTTTTTGGCAGCCATTGGGAATTCAAGGGAAGACGAAAGGCAGCCTTTTACAATGTTGATTCCAGGATGTTACTTTAGTATTGTTGTCCATAGTCAGCAAGAAAGGCACATCAGTCATGAAGCTCAACCCAAATGCTCTTAACATCACTGGAAAGCCAGAGTTAAATGTCTTTTTCTTACCTGAGATGTTTGTGTATGTCAGATCATTCCATGGCAGACTCTTGGGACTCGCTTCACAGGAGCATTTCCTGAGACACAGGAGCAGTCCTGCTCTCTTGGAACTGAATTTTTCTTCTAGGAAAGGTATTACAGACATCTCTGCCCCTACGTAAATCAAACCTACCAAGTTCAGCAGGCCTGCCTGCATGTAGCAGCTTGCAAAATTGGGCCTTCGTAGTATGAGTGAAACCAGTTAATTTGAGGGTGGCCCCAGGGAGCCATTCCTTATTGCTTTACAGTAGCGTCCAGAACATTGTCCCTGCTTTCCAAGTAGTGAGCATGTCATGTCCCTCTCCCCGCCCCACAGTGTTTGTAATGAATGATTTTCAGTGAGAGCTGATTTGATGGCACAGCATTTGTGTCCGAGTGAGGAAAGCCCACACATTTCAATGTCAAGCCTATGACTAAATCACTCTCTCCTGTTGTCAATTTGGTAATGATCAGTTACCAGAGTAGGATCGGTCTAGGCACAAGACTATCCCTTCCTTTCTCTTCAATGCCCTTGAGCCTATCTTTTATGAAGAATTTAGGAAAAAGCTTCTCTAGCTAAAATTGATTCGGTAAGGGGACGGACTAGGCCACAAGTCCAAGTATTTGCAGGCACTGGTCTTCCCTGGGAGCATCATGGAGTACAATGCATCCACCCCACCAGTACCCGTGCCTTTGGAAATCATTCATAAGACTGAAAGAGCATCACTGAGACTTGAAAATTCAAAACAGTGACTCCAGAGCAGAAGCAGAGATCCCGTCTCCTTCACAGCTGAAGCTCATGGAAATCAGAGGAACAGAGTGGTGAACTCCATGCAGAGCACCAAGGAAGTGTGCAACAGACTTCCAGGCACATCATTACTCACGTACAAAAGCCATCAGGTGGCAAGTTTCATAAATAGGTAAGGCAGGGGGAAGTAAGCTTAACAGGTTTTGATTTTGTATTCAGAAGAAATGTTCACTATGCAGAGGTTTTAGCAAATTCTGCAAAATGCCTGTGAAATCTTGGAGCAGAGCTATGCCCTGGCCTTCTCAAAGAACATCTAGGAGGTGGTTATGCTACATTGACTCCTTGTGGCACTGTAATGAGAGCTCTATTTTCAGTGCTTTCTCTGAGACCTGCCCCCAGAAGTTTCTTCTCTGAACAGTTTACCAAATGAGCTGTCCTTTTTCTCAGAGCAGGTTGACTGACAGTTTTCATGAAAATTATGCACTTTCACAAAAGAATTTAAAGGTTGTAAGAGGACACTGAGCACAGGATCAGGTCCATAATTCAAGGTTAACAGGTCCTCTGAAGAAGACAGAGAAAAACAGGGTGAAAAAAGTAGTTAGTCTAGATGTAGTTGTACTCCTCCCCTCATCACAGTAGCCAGCAGCTGGCACCACAGGTTTCAGTCTCATCCCACAGGCCTGGGCACAGCAAACTTATCAAATACCTGAGTGCCATTCAAACAAATTCCTTTGTGCATGGAAAAACCCTACTGAGTGGTGTGCCAGGGCAGTCCCTTTCTGTGTAAACACTGATGGTGCTCTTGAAGCAGCAAAGCAAGGCACTACTGGGGAGGGTCAGAGGCACCTCTCAGTAAAACCACATCCAAGAACCACTCTTTTTCAGTGACCTGAAATGGAGAAATCACTAAGAAAAGCAACACAGGCACCCCACCAGGGTTGAACCACTGCCATTACCAGTCTGACACAGAACTACAGTGAACATGAGCGGTTTGCATTACTACCAGCTCACCAGGCTGGCACTTAAGAGACAAAGTAGATGAAAGGTATCGGCACTATTACCACCGTAACTTTTTCTTGCAGCAGGGGCCGAAGGACAGCAAGGGTTAGTTGCTTAAATCATGGCCATTTTGAGGCTCTAACTTCCAACTGCTCTCTTGCTTGGCTGTGAAGTGCTGGGTGTTTTCTCTCAGTACACCACAGAGATAAAAGTTTTACCTACTTGGATTTCACCCATCTCTCCTCTCAGAAGTACTTGCCATGCTTAGTCCAATGACTCATAATGAACACAGCTATCAGCTATTGCTTTTTTTCCTCCAAAAACTACCTTAGAAAAGGTCTACAGCATACACTACTCCTCCAGGGGTATCTTTTTGACACCATCAGTGTAGACTTAGCACATCAAGATCACCACACAATCAGTTTATTCTACTTACAGATGAACACTTCCACAAGAAGCCAGGGTAAGTTGCCTGCCAAAACCATCTTCTAGCAGTAAACACTTTATAAATAAAGCAAAATTCACTGTTCTCTCCAGCTGATCCATTCCTGTCCCAGTAGAGATGTTTCAGTTCTCTAAAAACACCATTCTTATGTTTCTCTTTGATCAGATCAAGGTACAATTTATGTTCTGATAGTCCAGGACAGCCATTCAGCATGAAGGGCACCTCTGCATTGATCTATGTCCCATGACAGCAGGATGCAGTTTGGGGTTTTTTTTGTTACATACTGTTAAGCATATGGATGCAACAGGAAATTCAAGTATAGTCAAACATTTTATTGGTGTTGTCCCTAGATCTTGGAAATCTGACAATGATTAAATTGGTGCTTTTAAATATTTTAAAAACAAATTCCTATTAATTACCTCTGAAATTGTTTCTGGACTAATTCAGGCCTGCTGTTCATTCAGTTTCACATTCTGGAATTGAACAAACAGATCCTGGAAAACAAAGTCCTTTTATTGCTGGTGGGCCGCTCCACTGAGTAACAGAGCAAAACAGTATGGAGAAGGTTAACATTGGGGAGATTCAGTTTCCACATACTGTTTAAGAAACAGCAGTGTCAGTACAAGCATCCAGGTTCACATGAGCTTTGCCATTTCCTCAGTACTCTCAGAGTTGAGCCCTACAGTCTGTCAGAAAATTCACACACCTATTGCAGGCAGAGACAAAAATCAAAGCTGTGTCAGAGCTATTCTAAGAACAGCTTCCTGAATCCAAGAGCACTTGTATGGTAATAATAATAATAAACTCAAAAACATTTAAAACAAAGAATTTTAATAACTTCTCTATAACAAATAATTAATCAAAGAGGCCAAATCCCATGTCATCATCAGATTCTTCAGATTCCTCCTTCTTCTCTTCTTTCTTCTCCTCAGCTGAAGGAAAAAAAGACCAAGTGAATGGTCAGTATTAACACTGCACCACAGATTTTCAAGATATAAGTTTTGGTGTTCTCAGCTCCCCTGCTACTGGTATTGGAGCCTCCACGGTTCATCTCATTCCCTTTCAGCAACCAAATACAAACACTGAAGAGATATAGACACTAATATTGCAGGGATGTGGTTAACACCACCAAGTCTCTTTGATTCTTTGATTTGGACTAAGCCAGACCAATCCTAAGGCAAATGCTTCTGACTGTCCAAAGGAAAAGTAACTGTTCAGCTTACATTTCCATCACATACTGAACTGCCGAAGTGGAGAAGCCTTGAAATGTGGACTCAGTTAAGCTGTTACCAGAGACAAAAGGAGTTGCCCTGTAGCCACGCCTCTCTGCTCATACTCACCGGCAGCAGGGGCAGCAGCTGCAGCAGGAGCAGCAGAGCCCCCTCCAGCAGAGACTGCCACCGCTCCCCCAGCCGGCATGCTGGCAAGCTTTCCATTACCTGAGTGGGACACAAGAGAAAGTATTTTTTTATATGCTCATCCCAAGCACAGAAGTTAGGAGAAATGCAAGAGTGCAGAAAAAACAGATCCTGTCTCATGGACTGAACCTGTCACCATCTGCTCAAAGGAACAAGAAGCTGCATCCATGACAAATATAAACAGTTCTGTGAAAAATACTCAGGAGTTTTAAGATTTACAAAGGTTTATCCCAAGAACACTGGCAGCATATTATTACTAAGTTTTCTTCTGTACACAAAGTCCCTGTCTTTTTTCCAAAAGCTGTCATAAAAATAGCAGCAAACACATCCAATTTCACACACCCAGATTGTTCTCTGAATGCAGCACAGTAGCCCAGAAGGTGATGATGTACCTCAAAAGTAACGCATCGGCAGCACTGGCTTCCCCTGCTCCTATTTTTTTTTTTTCCCTTTAAGGGTAGAGAGAACTCTGAGGGCATAGATCACACTTACAGGAGAGAAAGGGAAAGATTGATTTATTTATGGCAAAGAGTACAGTATTTTAAACAAATTCCTCAGCACCCTAGGAACCCTATTGCATCTCCTTTGAGACTTCTGATTTCTGCTCGTATTTGGAAAGCCAGCTGGTTCTCTGGCCTCTGTCTTTCACATACCAAGGCTCCCTTGGCATTCAAAGGTCACGTACGCACTATGTTTGTCTGTATTCCAGTTTCTGGGAATCAGTTTCTAAATAATTCCCTGTTACTTCAAGCTCTAATAAACTAGCAAAGTAAACAAACATGTTTCATATGCATGTCAGTATGTTCTAAGAAACAATTCATTTGAGGTATTACAGAAAGAGACAGCATAAGTGTGTTGTAACCACATGCATAATAGCTCTCTTAGGTCTTTCAAACCACATGGATAGAAATGTCCAGTGCCTGCTCCTGACAGGAAGGCCAGGCAAAGTCCTGGCAACCTTTGAGCAAAAATAGCCTGCAAATTCCCTTGTGCCTACATACTTGCAAAAAAAAAACCCTCATTAATCAGAAACCTTTGCACTACCTCACCTCTGCTTTACTTCAGCCCTATGATCCAGTCAATTCATGTGAAAAGTTCCAGCTTCAGTAAGAGCACAAATTTCTCTGGAAATCAGCCCTCAGGGAAAAGGAGATGCAGGACTCAGGGAGCTCCAGAAGAGGTGTGCACTGGAGGGGCTTGTGCTCATCGCAGAGGGCAGAGCTGCACCCCAATGCCAACTGTCTGTTCTTCATGCTTTAAATCACTGGTGCACGCAAGTGGGTGAAACACAAAACATCCCCTAGAGAATCCGAAGGACAGCTCAGTCTCTTATCAAGATGTCCAGAAAACTACATCGTGAGCAGACTACCAGTAAGCTCATACTTGTTTAAGTTCTCCAGTTTAATGTGGTCCACAAGCGAAACCCAGCAGGTACTGGCACTGACCTGCAGGGAATTAGAATGGACCTGATTTCACGCACTTCAGCTGTGATGCTGAACAGACAGTCAGGGACTTGGCAGCAATTCTACACTCTCAGGTCTAGGCTATCAAAGTAACAGAGGCAATTACCTGGGTCACTCAGAGACTCTACTTACCCTGAGCAATTACATCTTCAATGTTTTTTCCATTCAGCTCACTAATAACCTGCAAGTAAAATTTTAAATGTTAAGGGTTTCCAAACAGCATGAGAATAAGCTACATTTAAACAAGTACTGATGAATCATCATATACAGCACCTCCATCCTGCTCCTTATACAGCCCCAAAATTCCTTACTTCTCAGTGCCAGGAACAGAACATTGACATGACAACTTCAGCTAAGTCTTTTATACTTTAATTGTTTTCATGAAATCTGTTACTAAATTCATAACGAATCCAAGGACCTTGCAGAAAGGAGGATACAGAGATGTTGTGGGACCAATTAGGAAGCCCCACCAACAGTGTGTTAGTCACTGAGGGACTGTTACCATTTCTTGCTTAATGCCCTCTGGGAGGCTCTGAAGCACTGGGATCTCGACCCAAAACCAGAGGGTCCCATTCCTAGCCCTACCAAATGTTAACAGCCAAGCTGTTGGATCCTTGCCCTGGAACACAGAGTTCCAACTTTAATTTTACTACCATTGTTGTATAACCAGGGATGACAAAGGCAAAACACAAACCCAAAAATTGCTAAAGCAAGCAAGCACTGAACAATAATGCTCCAAAACCGACTGGTGAGTCCCAGCTACCAGGAGTCAGTGGCCAAAGCCAAAGGACTTTTTACAAGCTTACACAGAGCATGGGATGTGTGAAACTATGTGCCTGCATGACTGCTCCATCCTGGAGAAAGGTGCTTTTAAGAATTCACTACATTTACACTGGCTGAAGATACAGCCTATGCAAAAATTAACTATGACCAAAACAGATTCCAGAAAAGCTTTCCGAACATTGGAGGATGAGAGAAAGCAATTCATTTATGAAGTTATTAAACCTAAAGGAGCCAGAGATAGAAGACCTGGCACTTAAACAGGAGCACCATGAGTTCAAACCAACATCCCAAACCAGAGTAAGCATGCTATCAGCTCAGCCAACGCAGTCTGCTTGGGCCTATAGTAAAACATTGGGAAACTAGTTTCTTTTTACCTTTACCTCTCTGGAAACACTTCACATAGGAATATGGGACAAACAATAAGATGATTTTATTGGTTCTTGCTTTTTTTTTCCCCATGGCAAATTATTTTTAGGTCCACAATTCTGAAGATCTATTATATCACAAGAAATATTCTAATTAAGATACTCTCTTTAAAAGTCTGTCTATGGCATTAATTTCCAAAATATTCCTACACATTTTCCTCAAATACCTTTAATGCCCATGTTAGGATTTACCTATGTTTCCTGGTGAAGAAACAAATGCTCCTTTGCAGCACTCTAAGTAAGAATGTATCACTGAGTATCATGCCTTCTGAAGTGCTAGCTCTGAATTGATACTGACCAAAAATAAAAGTGAACCTTCAGTGCAGACACGATGTCAGAACATTTTCAGTGCATTCCTATATGCAGCCAAAATCTCAATGAAGATGATTAGACTGAACTACCAGAAGTCAGCAACAACTGACAGAGACATTTGTGGAGGACAGGCTTTGAAAAAAGCCAGACTTCTAACAAAAGTTGTAAAAATTAATGATTGGCTCAGCAGTGTTCGGAAATCACACAGGTAAGGATCAGTGAATGTCTGAACAAAGTAAGAGCAGCTCAATAGCGATGCAACAGGAACACTGAAGCCGAGGAAACAGCTCCAATGTCTGGTGCTGGCTGGGACACCTGGAATTAAGAGGCAACGCCACCTTGTTCATGCGTTCATCGTCCGTCTCGATGCCGACGCTGTCGAGGATCTTTTTCAGGTCCTTGGACGTGGGGGACTCGTTGCCCCCGAGCACTGCGAGCAGATAAGCTGCGACGTAACGCATCCTGCATGACAGGAATAGTCTTCAGCATGACCAGTTTACGTGCTCGAAGGGAGCTCATCCCTTCTCTCTCCGAGCCACAATCCTTTGACTCCACTTCTAAATGCCAACCCGCGGCCCGCGAGGCCACGCTCCCCTGGCTGTGCCAGCACGGGGCCCGCACGCAGCAGCCCGGCACCCACTCCCGCCCTGCGCCGCCACCGCACACGTCTCCCGAAACAAAGCGGCAACGCGGCATTGCCGCCCTGGCCTTCGCCCAGCCCGTCCCGTCCCTCCGCCAGTGCCGGCCCAGACGCGGGCCGGGAGAGCACGTGGCCGCCATTCTCCCCTCCTACCCCCCTGCCCCGAGTGATCTCGCCCAAGCCCCGCGGGCGGCGAACTGCCGCGGGTGCACCGGACGCCACCACTCCCGCGGAGGGGGGCGCACCGCGCGCTTACCTGGGCGGCGGCGGCGGCGCGGGACACGGGCCTGGGACGTGCGCTCGCGAGGGCAGAGCGGCGGCGAAAGGAAGGGGCGGAGCCTCGGCAACGCCTTCTTCCCGCCACCCCTCAACAACGAGCGCTGCCATTGGGCCGGGCCGGCGGGCAGCGCGCAAGCCAATGGGGAGCCGCGGGTGTGGCCGCCGCCAGCGCGGCCGGTGGCGCATGCGCAGAGCGCAGGCTGCCCGTTCCGGGCGTGTCGTAGGGTGCCGTTGTCCATGTTAGGATGGGTGTGATTCCCCAAAATCATGGAATCACAGAGTGAATGAGATTGGAAAACACCTCTGAGACCATCGAGTCCAACCTATGGCCGAATACCACTCTGTCAACTAGCCCATGGCACTGAGTGCCACGTTCAGTCTTTCCTTAGACACCTCCAGGGACGGTGACTGCACCACCAGCCCAGGCAGCCTGCTCCAATGCCTGACCACTCTTTCTGTGAAGACATTATTCCTCATGTTCAACCTAAACCTCCCTTGGCACAGCTTTATACTCTCCTTCAACTGTGGCATCCTGCCCTGCCCTAGTAGGGTCAGCACAATCCCCTCCACTCGTCCCATGAGTTGGGTTCTGTCACCAGGTGCACATGAGGCAGATGCACACGCAGAGTCCTCATATTTGTTTATTTTGTATCAGCGCAGAGACGGGCAGTGGGTGATGAATCCACAAAGCCAGTGCCTGTCTCTGTGCGTTTCTTCATGGAAAGGGTGGTCAGGCATTGGAACAAGCTCCCCAGGGAGGTGGTGGAATCACTGTCCCTGGAGGTGTTCTGGGAACAACTGGACATACCAGTTAGCTGTGGTCTAGTTGTCGCGGTGGTGTTTGGTCAGTGGTGGCACTCGATGATCTTGGAGTGGCCAGCAGGATCGGGGAACTGATCGTCCCTCTGTACTTGGCACAAGTGAGGCCACATCTCAAGCCCTGTGTCCAGTTTTGAGCCCCTCACTTCAATATGGATACTGAGGTGCTGGAGCGTGTCCAGAGAAGGGCAGTGGAGCTGGGGAAGGGTCTGGAGCACAAGTCTTGTGAGGAGCGGCTGAGGGAGCTGCGGTTGTTTAGCCCGGAGAAAAGGAGGCTCAGGGGAGACCGTATCCACAACTGTCTGAAAGGAGGCTGTAACCAGGTGGGGGTTGGCCTCTTCTCCCGGGCAATTAGCAACAGGACAAGAGGACATAGTGTCAAGCTGTGTCAGGGAAGGTTCAACTTGTACCTTTGGAAGAATTTCTTCACAGAAGGTGATTAGACATTGGAATGGGCTGCCTAGGGCAGTGGTGGAGTCGATGTCACTGGAGGTGTTTAAGGAAAGACTGGACGTGGTACTTAATGCCATGGTCTAGTTGACATGGTGGTGTTTGGTCATGGGTGGGGCTCAATGACCTTGGAGGTGCTTTCCAAGCTGAATGACTGTGGTTCTATAAAATACCTCAGCTCCATGTGTGGATCGGCTTCTTGCACACTGGGTGACAAAACCCACTTCTGGGACAGCACACTGAGGCAAGGCTCTCCCCAGGAGGGAGAGGGCTGCTGTCCTGTGCTGGGAGGCTGGGAGGTGGTAATCCTGTGGCAAGGTCTCGCCATGGGATTATGGGAGTCACCACCTGTGCTCGGTTCGCTTGGTTTCCTGCATTAGGGAGATGAACAGAAGTAAAAAGTTATTATTGTGCCTGAAACCCACTGGACCCAAACAAACCAGGAGTGCTGGTTCAGCAGCAGGGCTGTGCATGGGTTGTGGCTATCCTTGTCTTGCTGTCCGAGGGCTGCCCCAGAGATCCTCAGTGGGGCTTCTGTGGTAGCTCAGGTGCTCTCAGAAAACAAGCAGGCTCACCGTGTTATAACTGAGCCAGCGCTTGGAGCAGCAGTCGGTGGTTACTGTCTACTTCCTGTAGGAAGAGGAATTTCCCTCAGGGCCATGTGCAGCTTGCATTCAAAATCACAGAATCAATTAGGTTGGGAAAGACCTCTGAGATCATCAAATCCAACCTATGACCAAACACCACCATGTCAACTAGCTCACGGCACTAAGTGCTATGTCCAGTCTTTCCTCAAACACCTCCAGAGACGGTGACTCCACCACTTCCCTGGACATCTCATTCCAATGCCTGACCACCCTTTCTTTGAGGAAATTCTTCCTGATGTCCACCCTGAACCTGGACATCAGCTGGAGAGCATGTCCTCTTGTCCCGTCACTTGTTGCCTGGGAGAAGAGGCTCATCCTCGCCTGGCTACAACCTCCTTTCAGGGCAGCCCCAGCCCCGCGCCCTCCTGGGCTCGCAGCCCCTGCTCCATTTCTCCCCCTGGATTTGTATGGAACGAGCACAACACCCGCAGCTGCCCGTGCCTCCCGTTTCCTCGGAGCCCAGGGGGATGTGGCCGTGTCGGGAGGATCTCCTTCCGTGCCCTTGCTGTGGTAGCAGGACTCCTGCATATGGCTCCCCATAGCACTCGGCCCCACGTCCCGCTGCCTCTGGCACCTCCCCCGTCCCGTCCCGCCCCGGATCGCGGCGCAGCTCCCGAGAACTTTTCAGGAAGTGGCGGGCAGAGCCCAGCCCAGCCCAGCCCCGGCTGCTGAGTGCCCGGGGCCGGTGCGGAGGGGTGAGACAAGCGGGGCCGTGCTGAGCCGGGCACGGGGCGCGGCTGCGGCTGCTGCCGGGGCCTGGACAGTGGGCGGGGGGGACGGGGCCAGGGGCAGAGCGTGCTGCGGACAGTCCGGGCCGGGCTGCGGGTGGCCATGTGCGGGCTGTGTGTGTCCGTGTGCGGGGCTGTGTGTATGTCCCTGTGCGGGGCTGTGTGTCCGTGTGCGGGGCTGTGTGTATGTCCGTGTGCGGGGCTGTGTGTCCGTGTGCGGGGCTGTGTGTCCGTGTGCGGGGCTGTGTGTATGTCCGTGTGCAGGGCTATGTGTGTCTCTGTGCGGGGCTGTGTGTGTCCGTGTGCGGGGCTGTGTGTGTGTCCATGTGCGGGGCTGTGTGTCCATGTGCGGGGCTGTGTGTCCGTGTGCGGGGCTGTGTGTGTCCGTGTGAAATGCTGTGTGTATGTCCCTGTGCGGGGCTGTGTGTGTCCGTGTGCGGGGCTGTGTGTATGTCCCTGTGCGGGGCTGTGTGTGTCCGTGTGCGGGGCTGTGTATGTCCGTGTGCGGGGCTGTGTGTGTGTCCGTGTGCGGGGCTGTGTGTGTGTCCCTGTGCGGGGCTCTGTGTCCCTGTGCGGGGCTGTGTGTCCGTGTGCGGGGCTGTGTGTATGTCCCTGTGCGGGGCTGTGTGTGTCCGTGTGCGGGGCTGTGTGTGTCCATGTGCGGGGCTGTGTGTGTCCGTGTGCGGGGCTGTGTGTGTCCCCGTGCGGGGCTGTGTGTGTCCATGTGCGGGGCTATGTGTCCATGTGCGGGGCTGTGTGTCCGTGTGCGGGGCTGTGTGTATGTCCCTGTGCGGGGCTGTGTGTGTCCGTGTGCGGGGCTGTGTGTGTCCGTGTGCGGGGCTGTGTGTGTCCATGTGCGGGGCTGTGTGTGTCCGTGTGCGGGGCTGTGTGTGTCCATGTGCGGAGCTATGTGTCCATGTGCGGGGCTGTGTGTGTCCATGTGAAACGCTGTGGGTATGTCCATGTGCGGGGCTTTGTGTGTCCGTGTGCAGGGCTGTGTGTGTCCGTGTGCGGGGCTGTGTGTGTCCGTGTGAAAGGCTGCGTGTATGTCCATGTGCGGGGCTATGTGTCTGTGTGCAGGTGTGTGTTTTGGAGTGCCTGTGCCACCACAGGTCTGTCCATGTCTGTTGGCCCCGAGGCTGTGTCTGTGGCCTCCAGAGCTGCCCTCTGGTTCCTTCACC
The DNA here is from genome assembly GCF_020740725.1 of Corvus hawaiiensis. NCBI lineage: Eukaryota > Metazoa > Chordata > Aves > Passeriformes > Corvidae > Corvus > Corvus hawaiiensis. The sequence goes on along the minus strand of NC_063218.1, from coordinate 46,336,504 downwards.
ATTGACAGCTTTACAAAGCTGTAGCAGATTTTTCTTAAACGTGTCTGTATGGGGCTGTGTACATGTTGTGCACGATGTTTTTGTAAGAAATGCTCCCCTTTATACTAAAGCAGTAGTTTCACTTTTATCCCACTGGCACCCAGTTTCACAAACCAGGTTCAGCGAAGACCCAGCACAGTTAGTGAGCTGGCTCTGGGCTCTGCTTCCTGTTCTTCTTGTCCTTACATTTCTGTTCTTTCAGGGTGAGGCATTCCTGCTCTTTCCGGGGGTGATGCCTCCCCCAGACAGTGCCTTGGAAACATCAGTGCTGCCATGTCCCACAGGCTAACACTAAAAGCACTGCTCCTCAGGGTGTTGCTGGGGCATTTGCTTGTGTCTGCTGGCCTTGGATGTTAGAGCCGGCTTTGTTCTAATTCTGCATCACTCAAAAGAAACTTCTGTTCGCTAATTCAGTCCATGGCAGAGTTTACAAAGAGCTCCTGATATTCACACCATGAGGTAGTTTAATTGCCAAGCTCAGGAGGTGTTGCTCCTGCACCACAGACGTGCCTTTTCTAACCCCGTCCCTGGCCCTGACACGTTTTCTCTGCTGCCCTTTGTCCACTTGCTTTTATCCCATTGACACTTGGTTTCACAAACGGGCTCGATGAGGACCTGTCACAGTCTGTGAGCCACCTCTGGGCTCTGCTTCTGGCTCAGCTCTCCCTGCCCCAGTTTTCTTCTCAACTTGTAAAGCTTCCCACTAAGGCATCTTGAAATTTGCATTAGGCATAGGCATTTACATTTACATCTTTTAAAGTTAATATTGGTCTTTATTCTGGTGGTGCATAATTGCTCCATTCCCTGCTGAGATGTTGGCTGGAAAAATTCAGAGGTTTTCTTTAGTAGGGGAAGCCTCTGTGACATCTGTCACACTGCATTTCTGTGCTCTCTGCCTCCAAAGCTTTCAGTAACATGCGTGTAATCTTTCCTACCATCTTGCTGTGATTATAAACTTTCCAGCCACTCTGGACTGGGGCAGGAGGCCTTCATAGTGCACTTGTGTTCTCTTTCAGAACCATCTTTCCTCCTCTCCTTGTCCCAGCTGCCTTGTGGTGCCGCCAGTGCCTGCCTGCCTGGCAAGTCAGAGCATGTCTGGACCCTGTGGATGAGATGCAGAAGATGGCAGAGCTGCTGGGGCTCAGGGATGAGTGTGGGGAGGGGACTTCGGGGGCTCCTGCCCTTGCTGGCTCCTGCCTTGCGGACAACAGACTGAACCTGGATGTTTATCCTGACGGCTGTCGCCGTTTCCTCCAGCTGTTCAAGGAGCAACAGAGAGAAGTGGTCCAGGTCGAGTTCCTCCGGCTCAGCAGCAACGATTGCCTCCTTGACACCACACTGGGCAGCCTTCCTCATCTGAAGCACCTGAAATCCCTGGTGCTTAAAGGTAAATTCTGGGGCCCATCACCATCCAACTTTTCTAGGCTCAGATTTTTTGTTAATCCTTCTCTCCACATCTGCAGGACAAACTGCCCTTGGAAGTGTTTTGTTCCAGTGCCCCTTACCTCAGCTTTGGCTCAGCCTTGCTCAGAGCTGAATGCAGATTGCAACAAGATACAGCTTCTAGACTCTTACTTCCTCCCTTTGTTTCTACAGCTGCCTGGGGACCGGGTTTTTTTGGACTCTGGTTGGATTGATGTTGCAGAATTTTCTATAGCCGTTCTCTAGAAGAAGAGCATTTTTTTGCAGTTATGCAAGAAGAGGGGGATTGAAAGGTGTTGAATCTTTTGGTAAATGTTCAGCCCCTCTTTCATTTTTGGGAGTGTAATAAGCTGTCTTTGCTGTGTTTCCATCTGAATCCTTGCTTAATCGTTGCTTAGTGATTGTAGGTTTAGCAGAGTTCAAGACAGACCAGAAGAGGCTGATCAACATTTTATCTAAAGTAGGACACAGGGTGTGCATGTAATTCAAAGTATAACAACTGTTAGCATTATAAATATTAGATCATTCTTTGACTGTCTCATCTATTTATTGTGAGAGGATCTCAATACAGTTTGTATAATTTCTGTATCAGACTGAATCATTTGCTCTTTGGGAGGTAGAATTTTAAAAATAAATGAGAAAAAAAGGGGGAGTCTGGGGGCAGAATTCAGAGTTCTAGCTGAAAACTGAAAAGTCTGAGGTTTGTTTCTATATCTGTCACCAATTTCTCATGTGAGTAACTTGATTTGTCCTTTCCCCCATTAGTAAGATGGCAATAACAGCAGTACCTTTTATCAGTCTTGTTTTGTGAGATGTACACACACCCTGAGCATCCTGAAGTGCAATAAAGTAGTTCACTAAGGTCTTATGTACAAAGTGCAATGTGCCTGTTAGTTTGGTTGTTCTCATTTTGTACTATTATGGAGCATAAAAAAAATGTTTGGTGCCCTCTGCTGTATATGGATATAAATAGAAAACAGTGGAGAGGGTCTATGAAACAATGAACAAGTGGAAAAGTTTGGAAGTGTCCTTTTGTTTGCTCAAATTATTTTCCATGGGTGCAGCCCTTCTCCTATTTGAGTGTCACAAGCTGGGGTAGGGAACTTGCATTCTTCCCTCTCTGTGCTATCTGGTCTACAAAATACTGAATTACCTACTTTTCCCCCACATTTTCATTGCTTTCCTCATGTCTGCCCTCCAGTCTTGCAAGGGCAGATCACAGTCCTCAGGGCTGTTTGCTTCTCAACAGCATGGACAAAGCCTTGAGGGCAAGGACTGTTTCCTTGATCCATAAAGTGTTGTGTGTTGGCCACTGGTAGTGGGGAAGGAGAGTGGGAGGCTTGGAGGTATATGGGCCACCCTGCTGAAGGGTGGTAAACGTGTGGGGTGGCCTGGCTCATTCTGAGCTTTGACTCCACGTGTGTTTAGCAGAGCTGTACTGGTTCGCTGTGGCATCTCCTGATTTCATAACAGGTTTTCACCATTACACCCCTTTCACTGATCAGGAAACTGAGGCACAGAGCAGAAAACTCACTTCTCGGAGTACTTTGTGATTAGTA